>NC_138224.1:6690814-7290814 GCF_964197995.2 Scardinius erythrophthalmus | reverse complement strand
TTTTTATACTTTTACTTGAGTAAAAAGCTTGAGTTGATACTTCAACTTCTACGTCTTTTTAAACCCTAGTATATACTTCTACCTGAGTAATGAATGTGAATACTTTTGACACCTCTGCTAGTGACAGATTAATTCAATAATGTTTCAAAGATACTGCATGATCAATCCATATGTTTCATTAGGCTACTAGGCTATTTGTTTTGCCTTACTCTTTATTCATTTAGGCTATTTATTCAGTTATTCATCATCTTCCGTCCTTCGCACTACTTGTGTCGCGCACGCATTCTCAGACCTGTCACTCATCATCGTAGGGGAGGTGTTTGGAATCATTCCCGCGTTACAATCATCAGCCAATCAAGGTGGTCACTTCAGTCAAGCTCGTGCATGAGTAATGACGTCATCCATAGCAACGAAGACTCACTCTTAGTTTAGGAGTTGTAATTTTTCTTTACTAAGAGTAGGTCTGAAAGGCGCTGTGAATAAATTTTAAGAGAAAACTCCTAGCTAAAATCTTTTAGTGCGATTTAGGAGTACTCCTAGTGGTAAGATAAAATGCTTTGTGAATACGGCCCCTGGTCAGTAACAGTATTTTAACAGTGTGTTAAAGATGTCTAACTCTGATATATTTTCACATGTGATTGTGAATAAAGTCTCATATGTTCAGGTTTGTTTCAAGTTCATTAGACTCGATTTACAGTGGTGTAATTCACACAAATCACCACAGGAGGGCAAACTATTTAAAGTTTATTAAAGGGGTCATATAATGGTACATGCACTTTTACAAGTTGATTGCACTGAAATGTCTGTTGGCAGTGCCTGTACACAACCATCCTATCATGATAAAAATCCATCCAGTGGTTTTGTTTTAATCTCCTTATATGTTTGACCATCTCTGAAATCAAGCCGTTCGATATTGTGACGTCATAAGATCGTACGCCCCTCCCGCTATTGTGATTGACAGCCGTGTTTCAACACAAGACCCGCCCTGAGCAAGCTGTGACAGCCGTCGTCATAGTAGTCCGCCATTGTTGATATGCTGGAGTAGAATGGCGTCTAAGCGATTGTGGTGTTCTGTTCTTAGATGTAATAAGGAACACAGCAGTCATTTGGATGTTCCTAAATCCGAGCCGTTGAAGAAGCAGTGGCTGAGTATTGTTTTTGAAGCAATGTGCCCAAAGGATTGACGCGGGGATTCCCTCACGGGGATTCCCCACGATCGTCTGTGCTTTCATGTTTGCGCGAATCATTTCACACCAGACAGCTTCACAAACGAGAAAAAACGGATCGGTACCAACGTGTTACTGCTGAACCTCCAGAAGATGTGAGTGTAATGTTTTATTAACCTTTATATTAGTATTTATATTAATCTTTGCGAAATTTGCAAACCTTACTGCAGGCTTCATGATGAATGCGTCTAAGGTTTACACTCAGGGTACTTTACGGCATGTTTTCTATGTACGACGTTCTCAATATAATTTTTAATCCCACGTTTATAACGAATAACACGTGGTTATTGTGTTAGATACGGTCAGAGAATGTCTAATACGGTGTACCCACAGAACAGAGGGGCGGGGTGAGCAAAGCTCATTATCATTTAAAGACACATGCACTGAAACGGCGTGCTGAAAACAGAGCTGTTTTTGACCAGGTAAAATTAGTGTTTTCTTACAATACTAATGAGAATTTTTAATTAAAGTATATTACAAACTTTTAATTTAGACCCTAAAGAATCATATTAGCTTGTACAAAAATGGCATTATATGACCCCTTTAATCTTGATTTGAAACAGTGTAATTCACACAAAACACCACAGGAGGGCGAACTATTTAAAGTTTATTAGACTTGATATGAAACGATGTAATTCACACAAATCACCACAGGAGGGCGAACTATTTAAAGTTTATTAAAGGGGGGGTGAAATGCTATTTCATGCATACTAAGTTTTTTACACTGTTAAAGAGTTGGATTCCCATGCTAAACATGGACAAAGTTTCAAAAATTTAATTGCACGTTTGAAGGAGTATTTCTGTGCCAAAAATTGTCCTTCCGGTTTGTCACAAGTTTCGGAAAGTTTTTTTCGAGTATGGGTATGTGTGACGTCAGATGTAACGGAATTTCCTAATATGGGTCCTAAGGGCACTTCTCCGGTAAGATCGCGGGCGCGCGCGCACTCGTAGACCAGAGCAAGAGAGTGAAAGCAGTACGCCATCAAAGCGCCCTGCCCGGCTTTTGGGAAGCCAATGTCACCAAAGAAGTGTGTTTTTGGTTTGCCAGGGCAAGACAACCCTGCACAGATTCCCAAAGAACCCGGCGTTAAGGCACCAGTGGATGGAGTTTGTTTTTCCTGAGCATAAACGGAGTTGTGTAGACTGTTTGTTCCCTGCATTTCGACGATGATTGTTTTATAAACAAAGCCCAGATCGACGGATTTGCAGATCGTCTAATGCTTAAGGATCGAGCAGTCACAATGATCAAGGTTCGGTGAGTAAAACTGCTTCTAATCTATTGTCTCTGTGTGTTGTTACTAGCTCGGTGCGTTAGCACAGCTTTAGCTTCGCCCACACGGCCCGCCTCCAGCCGCTCGTTTTTTTCCGGAAAGACTCGGTACATCCTATCTTTCTTAATATAATATAATAAAACTAAAGACTTTTTAGAGATATGAAGGATGCAATACTACTCTATAGGTACTCAAGATTAACAGGAGATTGAGTGAAAATGAGCATTTCACCCCCCCTTTAAACTTGATTTGAAACGGTGTAATTCACACAAATCACCACAGGAGGGCGAACTATTTAAAGTTTATTAAACTTGATTTGAAACGTGTAATTCACACAAATCACCACAGGAGGTTGAACTATTTTAAATTCATTAGACTCAGTGTGCAGCAGTATAATTCACACAAATCACCACAGGAGGGCGGAACACATTTAAATTCAATGGACTTAATTTGTTTTGGTGCAATTCACACAAATCACCACAGGAGGGCAAACAATCTAAAGTTTATTAAACTTGATTTGAAAAACGGTGTAATTCACACAAATCACCACAGTAGGGCAAACTATTTAAAGTTTATTAGACTTGATTGGAAATGGTGTAATTCGCACAAATCACCACAGGAGGGCGCAACGCATTTAAATTCAATGGACTTAGTTTGTTTTGGTGTAATTCACAAAAATCATCGCAGGAGTGCGCAACTCGTTTAACTCTTTTGACTTGTTTGCAAATGTATTTATTTGAACAGAAGACAGGACAGAACATTTTGTCTGACTTTAACTGGTTTATTGTAGAATCACAGGGTCACAACAGTGATATATGAGTTCCAGCAAGTGAAAGCCAAGAGATCTGTGGCTCACTGGTATGAGTGCTGCCTCATGGTTCAGAGGTTTCTGGTTCAAATCCTGGTCAGATCTCCAAGAAATCAACAAATGGAGTGATTGGTGGTGAGGACAAGATAATGGAGTAGTGAGGAGAAGCCTTAGTCTGGATCTTGGTGGAGCAACTGGTTATCTGTAAAATTGTTGACTTTGTCTCAGAATTGGATAATTTTTATAGAAGTAAAATATAACTGCTGCTTGTTATGGGCTGAGAAATCCCCAGGGGGAGGAGTTTGGTTATTCCCTCCCCCCTTCGTTTCTGAGCTTCTCCCTCCTGACGCCTGTCTCGGATCATTATCAGGTGACAGTTCCTCAACGCAACCATGCTTCAGTTACCAGGCCAGTTTCAAACCAGGATCCTCCCGACACAGGAGGACAAGCTCAAACCACTGAGCCACTGGAACTTCCACATGAATTCTTCTTTTTTGGGGGGGCATGTCTTTTTTATTTGTTGCTGCTTCATGACTCTTTGTCTCAGATGTGATCTCGCCACTATAATCCGACAGTAAAGTGCAGTTCTTCATCCGCTCCACTAGTGGCAGAAGCAGGGTTCTCCTTCAGTCTGACACTTCTGCTGCTTGACAACATGACCCTAGATGATGACTAACACAAAAACACGTGCAGGTCCTGCAGATGAGAAGATGACAGCTCTTAATGTCACTTTATCAGCACATATTCCAGCTCAACTGCAAATAAAACCGACACACAGACTGATAAAATGAAGGAACCGAGTGTCACGAGACTCATCTGTAAGTAACTTTCCACTTAAAGTCAATTTCTCTTGTCAAATGTCTTGCTCGCTCTTTAGCAAATCAGTCGCTAGTTGTAGCGTTACCATTTTAGTCTCTGAATGAATCGCCATCTGATAGTCACACTATAAAGTGTAATAAGAAGGACTATTGCAGTGTTTTCTGGATTGATGTGAGAGTCAGCAGGAGTTGTGTGAAGCTCTGATGTTCTCCTGTTGCTTCATGCTTTTCTACTTCCTGTTATGACTGGGATATGAGAGTAAAACATCCTTTAAAATGGTATTTTAATTCAAAATGTCATCATTTTACTACAAACAATGAAGTAAAGAGCAGTAATTAATTAGACACTTTGCGGTTGGTTTTCATTGCGTATCATTTCTGTAATCTTGACTGATGTTTTGTAGGTCTGGCATTCTTTGAATGAGGAATTAGTTTTTAGTTGTATTCAGTGTTTTAATAATTTTGTGGCCTGTATGTGTAAGACAGTAATTGAAGTAAACAAGACGAACAGTTCATTGATTTATGCAGCATTAGTGATGTATAACAGATTTCATTTAGCCAATTCAGATTTTTGTTTAGATGTACTGTGTGTAATGATGTGTTTGATTATGCCGTGACTCTACAGAATCAGAGATGTGTTGTGGAGCGTAAACCCGGCCAACAGAAGCAGAGCTCAGAGTCGTGTGACAGACATTGACTGTAATGATGGACTTCTGCTCATGGACAGGTAATGTATATGATGTGTGATTGTGTGTTTTACTGTGCTATGAAAACATGTAGGTTCCCATCACTTTCTTTTTGAAGGGCCTCCTCTTTGAAAAGCAAATTATGTGAACTTAAACGGGTGGGGAGTGACATTTTTTTATATACTAATAATTTATTTTGTTCCCTGTTGTCCAAAAGCATAACCACTGCTGGTGACTGTGCCGGAAGCTCCGGGCAGAGAACACACTGGTATCCATCTCCTTTGGGTGCACACCTCTCACACACACCTATCACAGAGACCCGGCTGGGATTGAACCAGCAACCTCTGAATCTGTGAGGCAGCGCTCTTACCTGTGAGCCACAGATCTCTTGTCTGTTCATGTGAAGGAACTTCTTTTTCACTATTTACTTGTATGTGACCTGTGATTTTTAAATAAATCAGTTAAAGCTTTCAGTTGTGTGATTTCAACCCAAGCCTCAATCACAGAGGTAATCATTGTTCAGGTAACTCTGAAATTCATCTCAGAGGTAATCGCTCAAGTTCTACATGTTGCTTTGGAAGCGCATGGCCTGGTTTCTGCCATCTTTGCTTCATTGTCACATGGGTTCAGAACATTGTTTTGAGCCAATCACCAGAGTCTCAGTTGTCATGATGTGAATAATCACTCCATATTTGAACTCCAAAAACACTGTTAAGATTCCTATACATCTACTCCTACTCCTATATATACTCCTAATCCTACTTCTATTCCTATAAATTTAACTGTCGGTACTGAGTCGTCTTTGGTGGTTCAGTGGTAGCATTGCTGTCGCTAAGATGAAAGGTTACCGGTTCTATTCCAGCTTGTTGTGGTTTTATACAATTTCAGACTCAGTTTTCGAAAGACAAACGTACCAGGAGAACTGATTTAATCGTGCCGCCTTTGGTGGTTAAGTGGTAGCGGTACCGTCACTGAAGCGAAAGGTTTCCGGTTCTATTCCAGCTTGTTGTTGTGGTTTTATACTCTGTTGTGATTTCAGTTTCGAAAGATAAATGTACCAGGAGAACCGGCCGGACCGTGCAGGTGCTGGTGGCGCAGTGGTCGAGTCATGGTATAGCCTTCCCAAGGTCCATGGTTTGAGCCCGGGTCAGGCGTCTGTACACCCAAAAAACCAAAGGGGGGGGTAGTGTGTGTGTGTCCCCCCCCCGAGGTTTCGGAGTGCCTGTCGCTGTGGTTATGCTGCGTCGCGCTCATTTTTTGCTACGTTTAATAATATAATAAATAAACTTAACTCTTTAAAACCTTCTTCTTCTTCTTTTTTTTCTTCTTCTTTTTTTTCTTCTTCTTTTTTTTCTTCTTCTTCTTCTTCATGGACTTTTTTCTTTTTTGGACTTGGACTTTTTTTTTTTTTTTGGACTAAGTAGTTTTTAACTAACTAAGTAACTAAGTAACAGTTACTTTAAAAGTAACTAAGTAACAGTTACTTAGGACTTTAACTAAGTAGTTTTTAACTTACTTTAAAAGTTACTTTTAAAAGTAACTGTTACTTAGTTACTTTTAACTTTTAAACTTTTACTTAACTTTTAAAAGTTACTTAAAGTCCTAAGTAATTATTACTTAGTTACTTTTAAAAGTTAAAAACTTAAAAACTTTTACTTAAAAGTTAAAAACTTCAGTTAAAAACTTACTTGTTACTTAGTTACTTTTAGAAGTAACTTTTACTAGTAACTAAGTAACAGTTACTTTTAAAAGTAACTTAGTTAAAAACTACTTAGTTAAAGTCCTAAGTAACTGTTACTTAGTTACTTTTAAAGTAATTGTTACTTAATTACTTAGTTAAAAACTACTTAGTCCAAAAAAGAAAAAAAAAAGTCCAAGTCCAAAAAAGAAAAAAAAAAGTCCAAGTCCAAAAAAGAAAAAAGTCCATGAAGAAGCAGAAGAGGAAGAGGAAGAGGAAGAGGAAGAGGAAGAGGAAGAGGAAGAAGAAGAAGAAGAAGAAGAAGAAGAAGAAGAAGAAAAAAAAAAAAAAAAAAAGGTTTTAAAGAGTTAAGTTTATTTATTATATTATTAAACGTAGCAAAAAATGAGCGCGACGCAGCATAACCACAGCGACAGGCACTCCGAAACCTCGGGGGGGGGACACACACACACTACCCCCCCCTTTGGTTTTTTGGGTGTACAGACGCCTGACCCAGGCTTGAACCATGGACCTTGGGAAGGCTATACCATGACTCCGCCACTGCGCCACCAGCGCCTGCACGGTCCGGCCGGTTCTCCTGGTATGTTTATCTTTCGAAACGTAGTCTGAAATCACAACAGCGTATAAAACCGCAACAACAAGCTGGAATAGAACCGGAAACCTTTCGCTTCAGTGACGGTACCGCTACCACTTAACCACCAAAGGCGACACGATTAAATCAGTTCTCCTGATTTATCTTTCGAAAACTGAGTCTGAAATTGCTACCACCGAACCACCGAAGACGACTCAGTATTGACAGTTCTTCTGGCGCACTTATCTTTCGAAGTAAAATTAGTTAGTAAATGTATAGGAATAGAAGTAGGAGTAGGAGTATATATAGGAGACTCTGGTGATTGGCTCAAAACAATGTTCTGAACCCATGTGACAATGAAGCAAAGATGGCAGAAACCAGGCCATGCGCTTCCAAAGCAACATGTAGAACTTGAGCGATTACCTCTGAGATGAATTTCAGAGTTACCTGAATAATGATTACCTCTGTGATTGAGGCTTGGGTTGAAATCACACAACTGAAAGCTTTAACTTATTTATTTAAAAATCACAGGTCACATACAAGTAAATAGTGAAAAAGAAGTTCCTTCACATGAACAGACAAGAGATCTGTGGCTCACAGGTAAGAGCGCTGCCTCACAGGTTCAGAGGTTGCTGGTTCAATCCCAGCCGGGTCTCTGCGATAGGTGTGTGTGTGTGAGCGGTGTGCACCCAAAGGAGATGGATACCACTGTGGTCTCCCCCTGGAGCTTCTGGCACAGTCACCAGCAGTGGTTATGCTTTTGGACAACAGGGAACAAAATAAATTATTAGTATATAAAAAATGTCACTCCCCACCCATTTAGGTTCCCATCATTTGCTTTTCAAAACGGAGGCCCTTCAAAAAGAAAGTGATGGGAACCTACATGTTTACCACAGGAAAACACAATCACACATCATATACATTACCTGTCCATGAGCAGAAGTCCATCATTACAGTCAATGTCTTTCACACGACTCTGAGCTCTGCTTCTGACTGGATGTAATGCCATAACAATAACAATCTTTTAATTCAATTAAAATTAAAATGAGACTTTCCTTCACAATAAACAAGAGTAATCCTAAAAGGCTGGTTTCCTGTACATGGTTTTAGTCCTGTTCTGGACTGTATATATGATGTTTTTTATTAAAAGCAAAAGCACTGCAGCTCTACTAAAGCATGAAGCAGCAGAAACATCAGAGCTTCTCACTCCAACTGACTATAATAACAAACATCAATCTAGTAGATTATTACCTACAGTAACACTACAACAACAGAAATGACCAAAAACACCATTGATTCCTTATTATTCTACTTCATAAAGTTAATATAAAATTGCGATTCACTCAAAGATTATAAATGAAACGTTAACGCAACAACTACTTCGGATTCATTTGTTCCTCGGAAGGTCTGATGGAGTTCAGCAACAGTGCAGCATGTAAACAAAGCCTATAATTTACGCAACACAGCTACTCATTTTACCAAAGAAATTCTCTTAAAGTGCAAAGTTACTTACCAGTGAATAGCGCGATGCTCAATTCCCGCATTTTATTTGCGGTTTCTTTGCTAAAATATGTACAGTTGTTTTTTATTAATAACCGTCATCTGATTCTGAACGTGCTGTAGCGACTGTCATCGAGCGTCATTTTTGTCATGGAAACCCGCTCACGCCGCCTAGTGAAGCGGATGAAAAACTGCACTTCAGTTTTTGACATTCTGCTATCGTGATTAATAATCTACAAATAAGTTTATGCTTGGATCAGGGGTCACTCTAAAAGGAAAGTCAGGAACAACAGAGCCAGGAACAACAAAATTGTACTGTTTATGATTTTTTTTTATCCTATCACACACACACACACACACACACACACACACACACACACACACACACACACACACACACACACACTGACAATGATATGTTACTCAAGGTAATGATTAACTCCATTTATAATTTATTAAAGACTCTTACATCAATTTGCCACATTCACATACAGTGCAGTCTGTACAAATACAACTAATTAGTGTACATATTAAAAAAATGTGGTAGTGCTATATTTGGCATGGATCATCATAGGTAGTTTCATTTACACAGCACCTTAATTTAGTACAAAACAATGAGAATATAAAAATCAAGAAATGATATGCAAGACAAACCCAGTAAAATAAACCTGATGAACATGATGAGGTGCCATATATAACACTGTTTTGATGGAGAGAGCACAAATTATTCTTACAGTGCTTCACAAGAACTTGTCATATAATCTCAGAAAAAAAAAGTGTGACAATTAACAAGAAGATGAAACGAAGCGTTAAAAACCAGCACCATTTAACGAGTGACATGTCTAGTGTGGGTGACGATAAAGTCACCAAGGACACTTTGAATGTGTGTATTGTGCTGCTCAGGGGTCTTTGTGTGGTGCAGTGCTACATGGGGACAAAAAGAGGTGACTCACTGCTTTCTCGAGAACACAGACGTCCTCCTGTTTAACACATGATGCCACAGAGATGAATAAATAACCAGTGGAGTTTTAACACATGAACTCTGAATGACACAACCGCTTTTCAAGAGGGACCCTACCTCAGAATCAGGGGGTACCTCACAACCTAATGAAGTGATCATATTTACATAAAAATTAAACATTTCCACAGTTAGACACAGTGAGTGACCATATAAATAAATATTGATCATTTCAAAATAGTATATAGCCTATGTTAGAATACTGTAGTTATGCAGTCATTATACAAAGTGTGCTTCAGTTATTGGAGAAGATATCATTCTTTCATTCCATTACCAAAGGAAGACCACCATTCCATAATCACATATATATATCTATATTTACAAGAATTCATTACAGAACAGGAACGGCAGACCCTCAGTGCTTTAAACATTTCTCTGTCGATCGTAAGCCACAGTAATTGTGTCGGTTTAATAAGAAACAAATGTCCTATGATCATCACAGTAGGATCACTGGGCCTGTAGCAGACCTTCCCACTGAATGGGTTGGGAGAACACCTCCCTTTCAAGCCACATCTCGTAGCTGTAATGGAAGTCTTCGGGCAGGTCGACGCGCTGACCTAGAACGCTTTGGAGGCAATTGTCCACTGGCGTAAACTCGTTGTTCTGATTCTTATCGTAACGCCGCGCGTTGAATTTCTCGATGCTCTCGCGCAGTGCACACTCCTCCGCCTGAAAGTCCCACGGCCGAGCGTCGATATCTGGGAGAAGAGAAGGAAATATAGGAGCATTTGAAAGCTATGACACACAGTATGTATTACATATGAGAACAGGTAATGTGGAACACTATCGCTGCAACTGAAATCGCACACTGTAGTAGTGTCACAATTCAGAGGCTGCATCCTTCGAAGTGCGCAGACTTTAAAGCCCACGCTTTCGAAGTCCAGGACCTTTGTCAATATATACCTTACACCATTAGATATTCAAGAAAAGCCGGGCTCAGACTACAGGAGTTTTTAAATCTTAACCGATTGTGAAATCTGGTTGCATCACGCACAATCTTTACAGATTTTCTTCTTTCAAATCTCAAACCTACACACACTACATGATTTGAAAATCCTGGTGCACCTCACATTACAAGACATTCTTTCTTAACATGCCAGATTTAGCAGATTAAGCGGATGTAAACAAAATGGATACTGTGTCGCGGCAACTGGCTGTAGACATTATACAAAGGAAGTCTCCGTTGTCCACCGGACCAGTACAGCTGCTTGTTGTTTCGCTGTTCTCCATTTCAAAAGACCCGTCACTAAATAATCTGGGCTGAACATTGGAACGGACCGATGCCCTGGACGTGATTTTTTTCTCTAAATGTCAGGAGAAGTAAATCGGGCATAAATCGGCCTGAAACTCCTGTAGTCTGAGCTCGTCTTAAGTCAAACCCTAAAAGGGTAATCCAGAATTTTCTCTAAAAAAAAATGTAGTCCTCATCAAAGCACAATGATTATTGGGATTGGTTAGGCTGAGAAGGATCCATCCATTCTATCCTTAACGGTCCGGGAAACGAACGATACATTTATTTGAAGGAGCATTCGAATTGGGACAGCCTTTGTCAAGCCGCTCAAACGCATTCGGCCTTTGAAGGATGCAGCCTCTGAATTGGGACACAGCTTGTATAGTAGGTACTACATTTGGTTTGAAACTCACTTCGCACCCGTTAAAGTATGTTCTATACAGTATGGATGACATTTGGACATACTACATCGGCCATGTTGTCACTGTCATTGTACAGTGTCAGTTGAGTTGCTTCTTTTTGCCTACTGTTTTTTAAATACTATGTATTCGGACATCCCACTCTGTTGGCATACTGTTCTTCGCACACTAAAGTTTGGGGAAGTATTTGAATTTTGAATACAGTGAATGACTCATGATTCACTATGATTCATGTTCAAGGACACATCTGAAACATTCTAAATTGGAATCTGATCAGTTTATTCAAAGTAACCTATGGTACACTTTCCATAGGGGCTTCCTCCCTTAAGTAAAAAACAAAACAGATTTTTACCATTCCCATACGCCCAGTCGTCATTGAGCCGATGTCTGACTTTCTGGTAGATGGCGGACATGGTTTTCATGTTACTCTTTCTCCACTGGCGCCCCAGATACTTGGTCTGGATCTTGAGGAGTTTGAGAACATAGAGCTGCATCATGGCCTGTTTGACCTTGAGTGCCCTCTTCAGGATGGGAGCAGATTTGAACACCACAAGCATCTGTAAAGGAAAGACAACCAACAAATGTAAATTGTACACAAAACCATTCATATGAATGCAACAATTTACAAAGAAATTCATTCACATTTTGTGAAGGAGGCATAGATATGTATTAGAAAATGATACTTAATGCTCTAGTAATCTTTAAAATGAATATTTTCTTTCTTTCACCATAGTTCTTGAGTGTTTCCACTTGGTGATTTTGTTTAGGATCCTCAGTAGGTTGATGCAGGAGAAGAGATTACGCCAGCAAAACTGATTACTGTCACCAGCTTCCTGTTTACACACACAGACACACATTCACCGTCTTAACAACATTCAAATTGCCATCTTTATCTTTTCAGCCACCTATAAAATATTATAAACCTGACAAAATAAAAGCATTGTTTTGTATAATTACCAGGCTTTCAGCTGTGAGTTCAGGCATTTCATGAACCACACAATGTGGGAAATCCAGGGCACAAATGCTGCCATCAGAAAACACAATATGTTTTTGTTAAACAAATTACGGACATAGGAGTTGGTGAGCATAAATCTAAATGTCTACCTGTTTTTGGCACTGATGTAAGACATAATGTTCTGGTTGAAGAATTTGAGGATGAGGGGGATGCAGTTGGCAAACACCAGGTGCTGAGCCACATAATCAAACTGTTCGGGATGTAAAAAAAAACATTCAATACATCATGTTCAGAAATAATGTACTTCATAAGAATCTGCAGCATATGAACAAGACTACATTTTAATATAAGGAGGAATGGCCATTTAAATCCAGTGTGTTACATAGAGAGGAAGTCAGTTTGGCCCATAATATCTATAATTAACTGCCAACTTCTCTAGTTCTCACATGAGCTTTCATTAGGCTTTCATTTGTAAGGCATTCATCTGAGACTGAGATGCATACTGAAGAGTGATTTGTCTCCTCCAGTTGTTCTCCATTTATCACGGCTTTAGACCTCAATGGGCAAACTTCTCTGTCAAAGAGCTACCCAGAATTAACTGTATATCAGCTCTGCGGGATATATCAGTGGATCAGCAATGTTGTTTAATCTGAGCAAATGAGTGATTTGGTCATTTAAATGGAAAGAGAAGGAAAAGAGGTGCGTGACTGCCTTTAGTAGCTGATTATTCAGTGCTGTATGAAGATGTGATCCTTTAAGTTGAGTGTGAGAAGGGGTAAACTGGCATGACAAAATAAGTGTGTTATAAAACTCTTCCCACTGCAGAGCTATTTATCACCGCTTCCATTCTCCACCAATAGAGGGCGACACTTAAAAAAAAAACACCCACGTTCATTTTTCATAATTTGTCACGCTCATCATACAGGATTAGTCTGAACTGTGCTGGCAAGACACTTTGTTCTTGTACCCTGCTAATATTTTTAAATTATCTGATGTATGAGGAGAGAAATTCTCAGATTTCTTAGCATCCGAGTGGGTTTTACTGGTCGAGCTGAAAAAGATCTAAATCCTTTCTTTAGTTTGAAATATCTGTCTTTCTTACTGATGCATTATAGTATCTTTTTTTAATTTAAGAGCTTTTCTCATTGTAGTTGTCTTGAGATCAATGGTGCTTTGACGGCGAGCCTATCAGCAGAATGCAGGGTCAGTCAAGTGCAGGAAATCAGAGAGACACAAGCAGAGAAAGGAATGGAAAATAGAGAGAGAGAGGGGGGAAGAGTCTGACCTGGTATATGTGGTTGAGTTTGAAGTGTTTGAGCAGCAGTAGCAGGAGAGCTGAAATCGCTTTGACGATAATCTCCTTGTGTCTGTTCACATCAATGCCCAGCTTCATGCTCTGGAGGACGGTGATTCTGTTTCACACACAAATATGGCAAATGTTTGCTGTGCATCTAAAACAAACTGCACTGATCTTTTCATGCACCATTTTAGTCTCTGTTGTATGTGCGTTTGTGCGTAGACTTACGGCATCTCCTCTGGCAGAACGTCGGCTAGGATGTTGATAGAATCTGTCTTTGCTTTGGAGGTTGGAGCTGCAGCCAGAAGCAGCTTCAAAAGAGCAATCTACAAAGAGAATAACATTAGTGCAACACTCCTACCTGGTTTGTCTGAATAGTTGCATGCATTTAGCACTACACTATTACCAAATGTTATGCATAATCCAATATTGGGAAGTAGATCAGGGAGCAGAGTTTCACGATTTTTCTATGGAACGTGTTTTTGAACAATCGGAGCATTGGTAAAATTAAACAAATTCTGGTTTCATTTTATTGAAATATTAGAGTCAAAGGTTTTTACAGAGGGGAATTCTCTTATCATTCCATAAATTAGAAAATACTGTCAACAGCCAGAAGGAAAATGAAAAAAGTAAAAACTGTCAGAATACACAGGGTGGGCCATTTATATGGATACACCGTAATAACATGGGAATGGTTGGTGATATTAAAGTCCTGTTTGTGGCACATTAGTATATGTGAGGGGGCAAACTCCTCAAGATGGGTGGTGACCATGGTGGCCATTTAAAAGTCGGCCATCTTGGATACAATACCACCAACCATTCCCATATTATTACGGTGTATCCATATAAATGGCCCACCCTGTAGATAGAAATAAAACTGGAAAGTTTGCTGTAAGTAAATACTACTGAAGTGGACATTTCTGACTCATTTCGAGAAAACTTGAAATGACGATGCAAATAATAGATAAAGTGCAATAAAATAAACACTTAAGAGTGTTTTCTTTCCACTAGTCAGCAACTATGTTATAAAACAGCCCAAATTCTCAAAACTGACCAGTGCATGAAAAAACAAATGTTTTTGCCTGTAGTGTCTGGCCTTAAAGAGAGATAGAGCTGTAAAATATTATCAGAAAGAAAATTATCAAATGCTTGTGAATATGTAATTAGAATGTTTGTGTAAAATTCATTTAGAAAGATGAAGTGTAGGGGACACTTACAACATACTGTGAGAGGCTGGGCAACATTCCCAAATACAGAATCTCTGCAGGTGTTTCTTCCACCTCCTCCTCACCCTAGCCAATCAAAAGAGACAATTCCGATTGACAGCTTAATATACCAGTAATAAATGCACAAGAACAGTGGACTTGAGTCACTTACCATAGTCATGGGGCACTGCTGCAGCTCCTCCTCTCTCTTGATCTGGACCTCTGCTATGGAGACATACTTGTGCTTGAGAGAGAAAGGGATCAGTGAGAGAGAATTGCCATGGTGACCAAGGATGGATATCTAAACTGTGATTGGCTGAAAGAGCCCCAATAGAGCACTCATTATACCACTGGATTCACGTCAATGCATATCTGTGACAGAACAGCTGGTAAACCCGACAGATATAATCCAGTTATGGAGTCTCAACAGAAAATTACCATTTAGTATTCATGCATATTTATAGTAATGTTCAAACCATCTTTGTTAAAGAAAACCTATTCCTTTTCTCAAAAATCTTGATTTTTTTATTTTTCACATATTTGACATTGTTGCAGCACCAAGCTTCCCGGTCTGTCAGTAACACTCTGTTTAGTTCCTGTCTCCCTCCTTCCAAACAGCACAACATGCTCTGATTGGTTGGCTGGAGCAGTGTGTTGTGATTGGTCAAGAGCTTTGAGCGTGTTTGGGAAATGTCTCGCCCCTTACCAGAACAGCGAGTTTTAACCCAGTACTAACTTACTCAACCAGGCCTTGCCCCTTTATTCTGCATCTGCTTTGGGCAGGAATTATTTAAATGAGGAATATTTTGACGTGTTCGTTCCCAGAAGAAAACTCAAGAATACAATGGAGGCGTTTCAGGGAGTTCATAAACAGTGTGCACTGATATGAGTGACTTTATAAATTTACAGACATTTTTCATGCTCAAACAGCAACATTACACACTAAAGAAAGTTGAAAATTTAAAAGGGCATAATAGGCCCACTTTAATCCTCAGCTGTCTAGAAGAATACTAGAAAACAAAAATGTTTCCATGCTCACCTGTTTCAGAGTCTTTACACTCTCATGTATGGGCCGGGGTAACCCAACCAGAGTGTCAGTGTCACTAAAACAACATCAGAAAGAACAAATACACACTGTAACAGCAGAGTATACTGATTTAATGATAATGAAGCTGACCTTTATTATAGGTTATCATAGATTTGTAACCTCAGTGGAGGAGCTTTAGCCCAGGTGAACTGATCAAAGACTCACTTTCCCAAGGTGAAGCCGATAAATTTATTTCTGCTGGTCTCCAGAAAGTGCTCGATGTCTTTCTCTCTGTGGAAGAAAGATGGGAATGGACTACATGAGGAGTTGGTTTGGCTATAAACAGCTTTTTCTTAGTTTAGGACAGGACTGCTACCAACAGACATCAAAAAGATTAACGTAAAGGCATCCCTTCAGGACTGTCATCTTTACGGCTAACCTCTTTAAATTGCTGCAACACCCCCTCCGCCACCCTATCCTTCTCATCTTCATGCAGCAGCGCAGCTCAGCACAGCATTACAAGTCACAGGTAAATACTGTACTGCATGACAAATAATCAAGAGGATCTGATCAATTGTGACTGTCACAGCTTTCACTGTTCCAAATTCATCTCTTTTCCTTCTTTCCTTTCTTCCTCTATGTTTCTCCATGTTCATCTGTCTCTGTCCACAAATATGCATTATTTAAGCCAGACATACTGGAGCCTGTATTTCTAGCACAGGAGCTGAAGTAGATTTTTCTAGGCAGTTAGACGAGTCTCTACAGATACAGTATGGAGCATCAGATACACTACATTTTAAAATATATTCAAATACAAAACAGTTATTTTAAATATTTCAGAATATTACTGTTCTCATGACAAAGTTGCAAATTTAACTTATGCGCAAAATTGGAATATTGAATAAAACATTTGCGAATAAAGCAGCGTTTCCACCCCATGTGTTCAGGAGAACAAATTCATCACCTCCTGGGAAACTGTCACAAAATTTCTGTAATAAAAATGGAAGTTACTGCAATAGGGGAAGCTACTAGGCTCTTTTTCCTACATCATAAATGACTTGCACCTCAGAGTGCGCAGATGAAACGCAGTAAATGCTGTCATGTTATCTGTTTCTGGAAGGGAATTAAACCAAATCATTTTGATGACAGACTTTGACTAACAGACATTTCAGAATAACCAAACCAACATTTGAGAGGCTACCGATGCGATTGGTCCGCTGGTTAGTCCAGTTATCCAATCACATCCTCTGTTGAGGCAAAGTCATGTGATTTTCGTGAGTTTCGCAGAGGGATTTATTCAGTAAATGTATTCCATCGTAGTTTATGTGCATGTCTTCATATCGGATGTGCATAAAAATTGGTGGATGGAAACATAGTTACTGTATTTTTTATCAAATAAATGCAGCCTTGGTGAGCATAAGATAATTTTTTCAAAAATATATAAAAAAAACATATTAACCCCTTACAAACTTTTGAACAGTAGTTTAAGTCTCCCTGAACTCATTGCAAATTAAAAGATTTCTGAAAACACACAGTCATATTCGATATAGTACAGTTTATGCAGGGCTCTGAACCGGTTCAAGGAACGAAAACAAACACAAACGAAACTTTACCAGGAACAAAAAAGTAAATAAAGTTCAATCATTCTGAACAGAAACGCTTATTTGAAATGACCAGTAATCGGTTAATCGTTTTGTTTACTATTTTAATTTGGCAGTCAACCAATCATGAATGCAAATAGTACAGCCTATGCAAATGTGAGGTTGATGCATCATAGGTAAGTCGCTGACATTATCTTTTGGATCTCAGGAGTTTTTCCAAGCATATGTCACCAACTGTTAAAGCATTAAATTTAAGTGAAAATGAATGGCAGGTAGGTGTGTGTTTTGAAACCAGCGAAAAAATCCCTTTTTTAGAGTTTATAGTTATTCTGGCCATCCTGTAGAGTCACATTTGAAGAAAAGATCTTGTACGCCACCTGACTTTGGGGGCCCAAGGCAGGCCCTTGGGGAAGGACACTCTCTCAGTCGGGGGCCGCAGCGGTGGTGGTGGCGGTGGCGGTTGGATGATGACGTCTCTGTCGAGAGGGTCGACCTCTCCCTCGATGCCACTGTCCACATCCTCTGGGTCATCTTCCTCATCCCGGGCATCATCGTTCTTGAAAGGGTCCCGTTCGTTGTAAGTGTCCAGGCTGTCCTGCTTGACCAGGGGCTGCAAGAGAAGAAGAAAGAGTTTAACATCAAGTTGCAAATGTGCATATTACTCTGGACCCTGATATCGAGTCTCATTTATAAGTTTTAAAGGCCGTAACACACCAAACCGACATTGGTGAGGAAAGGCTATTGTGTTGTCGCCTAGCATTGGCTACGTCTTGACCAAAATGCTACACTTGAACACACCGCAAAAACTAGCCCGACAGACGCTCACCGGCGGCCGACCGATTGGTGTGTTATAATTTTAAAATCAAGTTGTTTCATTTGGCATCCTTTTTATGTAAAATAAAATGTCAACTGTCCAAACTGAAACATCCTGAATGAGAGGTTTCAAATGTTTACAGTCACTGAACGAGACTCACATAAGGGTCACCCACTCATTGTTTAGTCTTCAGATTACATTCCCCATCCATTAGTTAAGAGTTTATTGCTGAAACTTACCGTTCCGTGAACCTGCAAATGATAAGCATCACAAAAACTTTGAATCCTTGACGCAATTTTGGGGACTCGTACATTCTAGATACAACACTGCAACTCCTTTTTCAACATTCCTGTGCAGATTCAGTTCAACTAAGGCACAAAAAACAAGTTCTTTACATCTCTAGTGTTGTGCAAACGGATGAATGGCAAGATTCAGAGCAAGCAGCAGGCATGAGGTGCATTAGTGGAGCGTCATCCTTTGATCCAGTGCAGTCAATGTATGAGTGTGTCTGTGGGCGGTGCTGAGGTCATGAGCAAAGGTGACTCAGCTGTGATTGGTTGCCTATGAGAAGAAGCCATTCTGCTAGCTAGTGGGAGCCGTAGTGTGTCTATGTGGATCTCATTGACTGAGAATGTGTGGAAAGATGTGCAAATGGAAAGATAGGAGGAGAGAGAGTTTTGCTAATGTCCGGTAGCCATGGTCAGCTGTATTTCTCAGAACCCTTCCCTTCCCCAAATCAAGTTTCAAAGGAAAAACAAATTGCTGTGAAGGAAAAGAGAGTGGAAGAGTGCAAGGCCGGCCCACAACAAAGAAAATGCACAAAAGGGGTTTAGGGTAAAGACCTGTTTCTTGGCATATGGACTGTCTCCTTCCAAGCTATCAACAAAGGCACTCTGTAGGGACACAAGGAAGAGATGGGAATGAGCCAACAGGAAAACCAAAACCCAGAGAGAAAAGGGCAGAAAGGAGTAGAGAGGGAGACAGAGGAAAGTCAAAAACTGTGCACTGCAAAAAAGAGATTTTCTTACTCATTATTTTTGTCTTAGTTTCCAGTACAAATATCTAGACATTCTTAAATCAAGATACATTTACTTATGAAGCAAAAATGACATAAGATCTTAAAAATGGATCAACATTAAAGGGATAGTTCACCCTCATGTTGTTCCAAACCAGTAAGTCTTTCGTTCAGAACACAAATGAAGATTTTTTTTGATGAAATCTGAGAGCTTACTGTCCCTCCATCCATTGCCAGCTACGCAACTGAAACTTTGATGCTTTAAAAAGTTCATAAATAGACTAATCCTGAACGAATTAAGTGGTTTAGTCCAAATTTTCTGAAGAGACGCGATTGCTTTATAAAATGAACAGATTAAATTAAGGCTTCTATTCAAATATAAACGTTGATCAGCGAACATAAACAAAAGCTCAACCGAACCTGCTTGACATGCGAGAACAAACCTCTTACGGAAGCTCAAACGAGCTGCGTAACACGAGAATGAACCTCATTGGTTTTCGCACGTCAAGCGAACATGTTTGAGCTTCTGTTTACCACAACTAATGTGTGCATTGATTTATGTTTATATGTGAATAAAAGCCTAAATTAAATCTGTTCATCATATAAAGCGATCGTGTCTCTTCAGAGAATTTGGCCTAAACCGCTCAATTCATATGGAATAGTTTTATGATCTCTTTATGAACTTTTTGAAGCATCAAAGTGATAGTTGCATAGCTGGCAATGGAGGGACAGAAAGCTCACAGATTTCATCAAAAAGATCTTCAAAAGATGAATGAAAGCCTTCCGGGTTTGGAACGACACGAGGGTGAATAATAAATGAAAAATTAATTAATTAACTATCCATGCAAGCAAGTTTATAATTTTTTATTTATTCTTGTTTTAAGCAAAAACATAGAATACAAGACTTAATTTCTTCTACGGTAATTTTTTCTTGCTTTAAGAATGCTTAGATATTTATACTGGAAAAATAAGAAAAAAATCTTTTTGCAGTGTGAAACCTGCTGTGATTGGTCCACAATGTTGTGCAGACAGACCGGCTAATCGGTACACTGCTAAATTTCACTCTCATGGTGACATCGCCGTTGCAATGTCAGAGTGTCTTTAAGGGCAGGAGTGTGGTAAAACACAGGCATGTAGTCCATTTTGTGTTTATTTAAAAGGTTGTGTAAGTTTTTTAGGCTAAGTGGGCCATTATATTAGTATAAATAGGTAGCACGGATCAGAATTTTTTTTGTGTGTTTTGTATTTCACATACTGATTGTATAGGTTTATGCGCAGTGGTTGTGTGTAGTGAGCTCAACTCATGCTGGCAGAGTGATTGTACTTCTTCACATGGTTCCTGCTTGTGCAACTGCTTCGAAAGCTGCGTGTTTGTCGTGTGCTTCTCGTACCCTGCGGCTCCTGCGTCCTCTCTTCTGCTGCTGCTGTTGCTCGATGAGCTCCATGGCCGAGGCTGGAGGTGAGGCGGCTCGCATGTTTCGCACCACCTTAATGCTGTCCTCAGGGAGCGGCGGCAGGTTGAACTGCTCTCTCATCCTCACCTTCATCTCCTGCAGCTCCTCGAAACCTCCCAGTGTGAACTGAGGTGCACGTCAACACACAGACACAGAGATCAATGGACAGAGCACTATAGCGACGGAAGCAGGTCTGTTATTGACTTGATTTAGGCCTGAAACAGTCCATGAAGGACACAATGTTTGTATTATGAAAAACCTTTTCTATCTGGTAGAATAGAATAGAATAGAATAGAATAGAATAGAATAGAATAGATAAATCTATAAGTGAAATGGAATAAAATAGAATGTAATTTAGCATAACAGAACAAGCAGTGTTTAATGTGTGGAATAAAATAGAATTAATCTATAAATGAAATGGAATAAAATATAATGTAACTTAGCATAATAGAATAAGCAGTGATTGATGTGTAGAATAGAATAGAATAGAATGGCATACAAAACAATACAAATGAAGTAGTAATCTATAAGTGAAATGGAATGAAATAGAATGTAGCAGCATAGAATAGGCAGTGATTGATGTGTAGAATAGAATTGAATATAATATAAGTAATCTATAAGTGAAATGCAATCAAATTGAATATAACAGTATAACAGGATAGCATAGAATGAGCAGTGATTTATGTGCGGAATAGACTAGGAAAGAATAGAATAGAATAAATCTATAAGTGAAATGGAATAAAATAGAATGTAATTTAGCATAACAGAACAAGCAGTGATTAATGTGTGGAATAAAATAGAATTAATCTATAAGTGAAATGGAATAAAATATAATGTAACTTAGCATAACAGAATAAGCAGTGATTGATGTGTAGAATAGAATAGAATAGAATAGAATACAAAACAATACAAATGAAGTAGTAATCTATAAGTGAAATGGAATGAAATAGAATGTAGCAGCATAGAATAGGCAGTGATTGATGTGTAGAATAGAATTGAATATAATAGAAGTAATCTATAAGTGAAATGCAATCAAATTGAATATAACAGTATAACAGGATAGCATAGAATGAGTAGTGATTTATGTGCGGAATAGACTAGAAAAGAATAGAATAGAATGGCATACAAAACAATACAAATGAAGTAGTAATCTATAAGTGAAATGGAATGAAATAGAATGTAGCAGCATAGAATAGGCAGTGATTGATGTGTAGAATAGAATTGAATATAATAAAAGTAATCTATAAGTGAAATGCAATCAAATTGAATATAACAGTATAACAGGATAGCATAGAATGAACAGTGATTTATGTGCGGAATAGAATAGAATAGAATAGAATAGAATGGCATACAAAACAATACAAATGAAGTAGTAATCTATAAGTGAAATGGAATAAAATAGAATGTAATTTAGCATAACAGAACAAGCAGTGATTAATGTGTGGAATAAAATAGAATTAATCTATAAGTGAAATGGAATAAAATATAATGTAACTTAGCATAACAGAATAAGCAGTGATTGATGTGTAGAATAGAATAGAATAGAATAGAATACAAAACAATACAAATGAAGTAGTAATCTATAAGTGAAATGGAATGAAATAGAATGTAGCAGCATAGAATAGGCAGTGATTGATGTGTAGAATAGAAATGAATATAATAGAAGTAATCTATAAGTGAAATGCAATCAAATTGAATATAACAGCATAGCATAGAATGAGCAGTGATTTATGTGCGGAATAGACTAGAAAAGAATAGAATAGAACAGAATCAAATCAAAGTTGATCTAAATTGGAACATATTCTATAGTAATTCTGATGTGTGTGTATTGAGACTAACCAGTATGGTCTTCCACAGTAAGAGCAGCACTTTCTTCATGGGGAAATGGGGTGCATTCATACTGCAGAACTTGGTTACCATGGTGAAGAGGAGGAGGGCAAAAGGCTCTCCGTTATAAAGGGGTGAACCTGAGAGGAGGAGGGAGGTTAATCACTGCACCATAGAGAAGGTCAACAGCCAACCACTGCGAACACAACACACACACACTACATTCTGTATATCTGTAAGACTTAAGGACGCAGTTCTTTCTCACCCAACTCTGTTTTGAAGGCCTCTCTGGCTGCCTTCCTCTCAGGACTGTCACCCTCCATTTCCACACGAATGGTCTCAATCATCAGATACATGATGCTCAAAAGAACCCTTCAGAACATAATGCAAATCCTTTTACTTTCAATCCGAGTGATTGTGTGTAAGAGCGTGTGTATTAGTGAGAGAGAGAGAGAGAGTCTTTGTTTATTGTGACCAAAGGCAAGAATTTTCTATAATCAGCTAATGCAGCAGCTTTACTTCTCACAGGAAAACAACATTCACGTCTCAATTATGTATGCTTGGAGAGAGCAGATATATTGAGCTCAAAAACATGAAGGCATATGAGGCTGCCGTCAGAAAGATCTGAGGCTGCCTCGGTAAATCTGAGAAGTGGATTGTGGGTTGGGTGAAAAGAAGTCATGTTGTGAGAGAGCGTATGAATGTCTGTGAAAGAAGAAAATGATTCGTTCCCAGTGGACATCTTACCTGAGTTCAGTGCTGTCTGCCAGCGAAATGGCTGGCTTTCTTACCGCAGTGCTGCACGCCTGGTTATTACTGGAGGAAAAGGGAACAATACTAATTCAAAATAGCACTCTACGGACATCCTTACATAACATCTGCATCAAAAGACTCATTACAACCAGCCAATGGTTTTATTACGCCACAAAATACAATATAAATGAGTTTGTGAGAGGCAAACAGGGCATGTGGTCTAATGTCTTGCTTTCATTCTGCAGCACATATACTAGCTTATTGCACCTGACAAGCTGTCAACCTTGATCATTTGAATATGTTGTGCTTGGCCAAATATGAATCAATTCTCAGAGAAGCTGGAGGGCTAAATGTACGGCAGCAGAAGAGGCAGCAGCGGTACGGCCTCCCTGAGCTCAGTTCTGCTGTGTGGGCTGATGGGACAATGGTACAAATACATTAAATCCGCCAGGCAGGGGCTTGAAAGAGGAGACGCATGGTGGCCAGGCTGTCTTTGAAGAACAGAACACGGCCACTCTGAGGCTCTCTGAACACAAGAGCAGGAGGAAACTGAGAGAGACGGCGGGGGTGCAGGATATAAAGACCAGAGATGACAGCAGGTATGAGAATGATACACAAAAGAATTGTGCCTTTTTGATCTTGCTTTGATGTTTATATTAACTTCATAAGAATATGATGAACCAAAACCTACGGTAGTTAGCATTTAATATATGAAACATTATAAGCAGCAGTTTATCATCTGAAATGTGCTGCGAAAAAAAAAAAGCTACGTTCACCAGGGACACAGTCAAATTGTTATATTATATTATATTATATTATATTATATTATATTATATTATATTATATTATATTATATTATATTATTCAGTGTTATTTTAGTATTATTTGTACTTTTTATATTTTGAATAATTAATAGCTTTTATTTAAGTTTCAATTTAATTTAAGTTTTAGTAATTTTGTTATGTGCTTTTTCATTTTATTATTTTTTAGCAATTTCTTTTTAGCTTTAATTCATTTTTTTACTTAAACGAAAATTATAAATGCACATCTAATAATTATATTTTATTTAGCTTTATTTCATTTATATTCTTAATAGTTTTAGTTAACAATACAAGCACTGATTATATTATATTATATTATATTATATTATTCAGTTTTATTTTAGTGTTATTTGTACATTTTTTAAATATATTTTGAATTATTAATAGCTTTTATTTAAGTTTCAATTTAATTTAAGTTTTAGTAATTTTGTTATGAGCTTTTTCATTTTATTATTTTTTAGCAATTTCTTTTTAGCTTTAATTCATTTTAATTTTTGTTTTGTTTTTTAACTTAAACGGAAATTATAAATGTACATCTAATAATTATATTTTATTTAGCTTTATTTCATTTATATTCTTAATAGTTTTAGTTACAATACCAGCACTGATTATATTATATTATATTATATTATATTATATTATATTATATTATATTATATTATATTATATTATATTATATTATATTATATTATATTATATTATATTATATTATGAAAGGTTTCTTTTTGTATGTTAATGTCTGAAGATTTTTCTAATAAAAATAAGGATATGTAAATATAAAATGTTTCATGGGTTTTTTCATTATTTTGAAGCTTTTTCTTTTTTTTTAATCAGCCTCTAAAACATGTGCAAAGTGCACACGTTTGGATTTGTGCTGAATGAGAAAGGTACAAGAGCCCAAGTTTATTTGTATAGTGAATTTCCCATATAGTTTCAGTTTTGCTTAAAATATATTTGTTTAAGTTTGCCATATATGATGCCACCATACATGTTAGTTTTATACTTTGTTTTCATTTCTATTCTGAATACCTTTAAAATTATTTACCGGTATTTTACATTATTTCTAAATGTAATAATAAAATACATACAGCCTTATTCACCATTGCAACTTATCTGCGTTTTTTTGTCTCAACAACGCAATTTTGACCCGGTGAGATTTATAATCAGGAATCAACTCCAGGCCGTTGCTATGATGTTACTAATGTGTTCTTTGCACATTCGTTTTTGAGTTGTTTTTTAGGGTGTTCTGGGTGGTTGTAAAGTATGTGCAATACTAAGAGAGACATCTGATATCACTGATATCACTCTCTTAATGGAATAGAAAGATCCATTAACATGGAAGTGTACTTAATGTGGGTAATTAGAGAAATAGAGAACTGGCTCGCTGTGCCACCCAGGCAGCTGCTACCATACACAGCGGGCATTAAGAAACAGAAAAGGAAAAGGTGTACGGCTCATTAGGACAACACCCAGGAGAACTGCAGAGATACACAACCCCTTAAACACTGTTTCACACACACAGTCATGACTGAGCCGTTTCTAACCTGCTCCCTCAGGAGAAAGAGAATAAAAATAGAAGCACTGTTAAACACTTCCCTCGCTGTCTGTCTCTTTCAATATTTCAGTCTTTCCCTGCCTGGAGCAGATGGTCTGGCCTCAGCCACAGATATCTAGAGACACTGAGGCATTTTGGGAAATAAAGACACTCACTCTATCTCCATGCTGAGGAGCTCCAGCAGAGCCGTGAAGATGCCCATGTCGTAGAGGAGGAAGACATTGTGTCGAGACCAGTAGAGGACGTCGGTCTCTGTGTCACACTCGTCAAACACACCTTAATACACACACAGAAGCAAGAAAAAACAAGAACATTTTTTTTTTGCTATGATTTTCATGCCAATTCATGCCAGGTTTATGTGCAAATTCTCAGTGTAATATTTTGCTTAGTTTTTTTTTTTATTCATATTTTTGAATTAGCTTTTATTTTTATGTTAATTCTAGGGTTTTTTAGTCATTTCATTATGCACTTTTGTCATGCAATTGTTTTTTTCACCCATTTAGGTTAAATTTATTTTTATTTCAGGTTTAGTTTTTATTTCCCATGAATAATTTTAGTACTTCAGTTTAAACTTGTTTAAATTTGTAAATTAAATTTACAGAATTTCACAAAACTTCACTTATGTGACCAGTCACTAGAAAGTTGGGGAGAGGTTAGATTTTACAGAGTATTTACATATTCATCTAAACGCTGCTCTCAACGTCTCAACAGGATGTTCACTAACAGTATATTGCTGATCACGTATTTTTTACTTCTTTTTACCCCTAAGCCAATAACGAAAAAGAACTTCGCCATGGCCTTAATGATCCTAAAATAGATATAGTTTAATATCTTTCTTTTGATTTGGGTGCAAAATAGGATTTGTTCTTGACTAGTTTCACCAATTGCATTGTGGTTGCATGTGTTATATTCGTACCTTGGGCCAGATAGAGGATGGCCCGGGCCACTTTGAGCCTCTTGTCCCGATCGGTGACCTCCAGAGCATCCAGCAATCTCATGACATACGCCCTCTGCTCCTCCGAACTCAACTCCATCCATCTCCGACCCTTCACTGAGAGCAGAGGACAGAAGAATCAAATCTCTGTCCATGTTGATCATTTCTGTCATTCTTCTACCACCTCCCATTCTGGTTCATTTCTCACATGTGAGAAAGATTAGTCAGGATTTGCGTTGCTCAAACATCCGTGAGAGGGGCGGCACATACTTTTTCGCTTCACTGACCTTTCTTCTCATAAATGTTCCTCAACTATATATACGAGAGGGGGATTCATGAATGCAAATTACTGTAGAAACCTTCCTGGTTTGAAAATGCGCTTGGTAAAACATTTGCTATATGCTTATTAGAGAGTTTGTGTGGCAGATTTCTGCTGTAAAGTCTTCAGTGAAAGGAATGTGTAAAATTAAATCACCGAGGTCATTCATCTGACAATGAAAGATTTACATTTGATTTCTGATGGGAATGATTTTGATCTTGGAGTATTGCAGAAATGTTTGCTGCAAAACTCAGTATTTTTGTCTTGTTTTCCAGTGCTAATGTCGAAATATTCTTGAATCAAGCTAAATAAAATAAAAAAATGTAAAGTTACCCTGAAAAATGTATAAAAATGTTTGCTTAAAACTAAATCTAGTTTTCCCTTTGAATCCAGCGTATTTTTCTGACCCCATTGGCAGATTTTTTATTTATTTTTTAAGCATAAACTCACTTCATTTTGATACATTTTTCATAAAAAGACTTAATACCTTAAAGGGGTCATGAACTGCATTCTTAAATTTATAATGTTCTCTGAAGTCCACATAATGTTAGCAAGATTTTTCAATAAAAAACATCCTAATTTAGAAGTAATAGGCTCATTTCTATCCTGTTTTTGACCCTCTCTTTTAAAATGGCAAGTAAATGCCCACTGCTATGTTTGGGTAACAGTTTTGTATATTAAAATAATTGTCAACGTCCCTGTTACACGTGTGGAATGGTTTTGAAAATTTCCAATGTTGAAAAATGGCAACTGGTAAAAATTCAGCCATACACTTTTGAGCCAGAGATCCCGAATCAGAAGACAATATACAAAAGAAACAAATATTTTACTTTGCTCATCTCTACCTTGTGTTTGCGTCTCTTTCGTATTTACTTCTACATGACATAAATCAGTGGTCAGTGCTAAAGAGTCAGTGATGTAGAAGTAGGCGTTGATCTTCTTCTGCAGAGGCGGTCTTTTGGCACACTATTACGTCATACTGAGACGAAATCCTGAAATACTGAGCCTGATTTCAATAAAAGGAAGCATTTATTTCTGAAACTTATAGGACATTTTTATAGCACATGATTGACCTCTTATATGTTAAAAGATCTGATTGATTGATTTCTCAATTCATGACCCCTTTAAGTCATTTTGCTTCTCAAGTAAATGTATCTTGATTTAAGAATGTTGAGATATTTGTACTGGAAAACAAGACAAAACTACTAAAAAAGAAAATCATTTATTGCAGTGCATTTCAAATGGGAATAGTTTTAAATGACCTATTTTCTTGTAAGTGCCTGTGACAGGGTGGAAAATTAAACTCATAAGTGGACAAAAAAAAAAAAAAAAAGATGACCACTTTGGATGGCAGCAACTTTAAAAAGTATGAATGTGTCTTGTAAACGACTCCAACACGTGACATGAAGTTGCTTCAGAATCAACACAGACGTACAGCGCACACAAACGCACAAATGTTAACGATCCAGGCACTTTTTTCCATTCAGTAGAGACTGCAGTGCCAAGGCATACACAGAGAGAGAGAGAGAGAGAGAGAGAGAGAGAGAGAGAGAGAGAGAGAGAGAGAGAGAGAGAGAGAGAGAGAGAGAGGTCTGGTGAGGTGAGTTTGTTAGCACAGCAGGCAGGGTAAAGCCTGAGGCTACACGCACACATACACACATATCGTCACTACATAAACATTCATTAAACTTCTCCTTTTCTCGCAGAAAAAGAACTGTGGAATTTTGCTGAGGCTTTATTTCTGTTGTCTTTCAGACACAGGTGGAAATGAAGCTTCGGCCAGTTGCATAAACATAGCCAATAGGTTAAGACACTGTCTTAAGATCTAGTATGACCACTAGCAGTTAGTCAAGGGGTATTCAGTCTTACTTTTCAGTATCATATTAGGCCAATCTATGTTTTTAAGTAACTGAATTAAAAACAGTCTTAAAAAAAAAGTGATGTCTAACTTGTAAGACTGGTCTTAACGGTTTAACTAACCTGCACTCCAAGAGGTTTCTTACAATTGCAATGCAATATAAGCACAAAAATCTTAAACACTATGATGTTAGTGTTAGTCTGGAAGATGCAATAACAAGTAAAGATCTGTTTGTTAATCTGTGTTTGAGAACGCAAAGTTTCACGTGAAAACACAAAACTTTTGCGAGCAAATGCAACAGCATTAAAATATGTATTTTCCTCCCATCTCATATTTTTTTCCATCACCATGTACCTTAGACCTCTGTAGGTTTATAACATGAAAAACTATTTTCCAAAGTGGGAAGAACTTTCCATGAAAAAATACTAAAAAACGAAATATATATATATTTTTCTTTTGCAGTGCATTACAGAAGCATATGACTTAGACTTTTAGCTGTAATATAACACTGGCTACATTACCATGATTCTTGAAGTCTTCCTCAAAGTAATCCCTGTTTAGACTGAACTCTGGTTCCTCTGTGTAGCTGTACAGCTCTGTGTGAAAGAGACAAAAAAAGACATGATTAAAAGAAAACAAGCACATGACATGGGCTTTCCATAGTAAAATACATTCATTAAACATTAACTGGCATGTTGTGCATTACATGGCAATTAAAATGCACTATAACGAGTATTTAGACAGAGAGGCTCAAACTGTCCCTAAATACTATAGTAACAAGCATCAACAGCAAATAACATTTACAAATTATAATATTGTATAATAATACTTGGAAACACTTTCCCAACATACAGTCTACTAACTATAAGTATCTTTGCAACTACATGTTAACTGGCAGTCATTAGAGTAGACTGTCCGCTTAATATTTGATAACTCTTTATTTTGATGCTCAGATATTCTATATAAAGTAACTTTGCAACTACATGTCAACTTGCTCTACTAACCCTAACCTAACAGTCTACCAATACTCTAATGGGTTAGGCGGCATGTAGTTGCAAATTAATAAAAGTTAGTTGGTGTGTACTTGCAAAGCTATTAGAATATCTAAAGCGGACAATTGAAATAAAGTGTAACCTAATAATTTATATACTGCCACATTTAGTATAATTAAAGGCATAAAAGCTCCAATTTATAATGAAACACAAGAACCATGCACAGGGCTAGTGTTAAAATTGCAACATTAAACTTATCAGTAAATATATATACAGTATATAATGCACATCTGTTCTTCAATTAATTCTATTTTAATATTAAATGTACGTTTAAACTCTTGCAACATCTAAAACTGCTCTTGTGCTGCTTCCATATGTTGTTTACTGTAAATACATCCTTTTAAAAGCTTAAATCACCTGAATTCAGTGATTGTTCACCCAGATATGTTTGTGTGACTGACCTGAGAGCTCAGCAGTGAAGCCATCTGTGTCCCCATATTCAAACTCCAGGTTGGGGGACTCCATGGACCCCTGCGGACCAGAAGCAAACAATAACTGCACTGCTACAACAGAAAGTGTCACATGTCTAACATCCTGGAGCACCTACCAACTGCATTTCAGGTCTTTCCACTATTTCATCAGCATGTGCTTTTCCCTGTAATTATGCAAATGTAGCTCGGACACACTACTCTAGTACTTCAACAAGTACAGAGTGGGAAATGTAAAGGAAATTTACACATGCTCATACATACACACTGACAGTGAGCATTTCCATCAGTGCAGTACCACACAGTAACTCAGTAGCCACAAAGATCTAAATATGAAGAAGCACCACTGCATACAACAGTAAGTGAAAAGTCACAATTAAAGTCACACATTGCATCTCAATTCACATACTCAATTGTGACTAGATAGCTTGTTAAGGGTGACTGGATGCTATACAATATTGGTCGATTTTCTAAGTTTGTATCTGTAATAAGCTTTTTGGGTCTATACGACTTCTGGGAGAGGAAGAGTTTGTAACTGTTCTCTACTGACACTTTTTTGTTGTGTGCACCTTGTATATATTAATATTTACCTCAGCTTTTGGAAGAGCTACTTGTGATTGCTTGAGCTAGCTTTGATTCATTATATGTATCAACATTATATGTTTGTTTTTTGTTTTTTTTTACCAAAGTATAGTTCCATACTGGACTATTGTAATGCTCTCTGGCAGGCCTTCCAGCATGTGCTGTCAACCTCTATAACTGATCCAAGATGCAGCAACGCAGCGAGAGTGATCTTTAATGAGCCGAAGAGAGCACGTCACACCTCTCTTCATTAATTTTCACTGGTTGCCAATAGCGGCTCGCATCAAATTCAAGGCACTGATGTTTGCCAACAGAATAACCACTGGCTCCGCACCCCATACCTCAACTCACTACTTCAGACTTTTGCGCTCTACAGAAGCTTGAGTTCTGCAAGTCAATGGTGCCTTGAGGCGTCATCCCAAAGGGGCACAAAATCACTTTCACAAACCTTTACCTTGACTGTTCCCTGTGGAATGACCTGCCTAGCTCAACATGAGCAGCTGAGTCTTTAGCCATTTTCAAAAAACAGCTAAAGACGCAACTTCTTCATCAACACTTGACCCATTAATACTAACACTTTCTATTCTATTCTATTCTACGATCTGAAAATGCCCATACATTTACCCACACATTAACCTCCCCTTAAAGAAATCAGGACAGAAGTGGTTGAAAGTGGACAAAAAGATTAAAAAGACAGTGTTTTAAACAAAGACAGTGTTTTAGACAAACTGGAATAATCGTCAAATCTAAAGCCCAAAGTGCAACTGAATCAAAGCCCAAATAAACCAAAACACGGAGCAACTGAAAGAGCGGAACGCCCCTCTATGCCTTGAAACAGACTGGAATAATTTGTAAATCTCAAAACGGGGCTGCACCAATGTGTCCTGTATCAGAATTGATCTGGACCAAAAACCAAAAGATGCCAGTTAATATTCATCATTTAATATTGAGAACTTATTTAATGCAGCAATATACAATGATTCATCCCTGTATTTTGCATTATCTATTCTTCACTGCATGGTGTTACAGTATGTTTATATTAGACTTGTCCCATAATTACCACTCTGAAGATCCATTATGGAGGCATCTGACCTCAAAAAAACATTACAACTGGGTCACCCACTATTATGCTTTTTGACAAAGCTCAGATTTGCTTTCATATGCTATACCTTTTGACTAATGGACTCTTTTTGCCACTGACCCATACAGGCCAGCGTTATCCACATCTTTTCACCATGATTCTTAAAGAGCTCTTGATATTGGTGGACTCAGCTACAGAGTTCAAGACCTGAGATCATTTTCAAAGTGATCGTTGACCTCGCTGTACTTTCTCATAGAGTGCTTTTACAGTACTCTTTACTTTGACAGCTATTAGCTGAAAATACATTGATGACTTTACTAGCAGCGGCCTTAAAATAAGTCCCTATCAGTGTTATTATTGTTAACTAAAGCTATTAAAACAGTTATGTTATTTGAAATAAAGCTGAAAAAAATTATAAAATAGAAATGGGATGTTGAAAATTAGAAATGTTGTCTTTGCAATAAACTGAAATAAGTTTAGGTTGAAGCACTAAAATTATTAATTGGAAATAAATAAAAACTAAAACTGAAATAAAAATAAATGAAACCTAAATACCAATTAAAAAATTAAAAAATAATGTAGAAAAAAAAAAGAAATGGCAAAAGCACATAATGAAATGACAAAAAAAAATTGATAAATGCTTTAAACCTAAATAGCAATATTTTTTTAATCCAATAAAATGACAAAAGCTCATAACAAAATGACTAAAAATAAAAATATAGAAATAAAAGCTAATTTAAAATATGAATAAAACTAAAATAAAAAAACTAAAATAACTGGTCCGCATCAGGCCAATTGTTTTTCATCGGTGTAAACTACTGATTAGAAATAAAACAAAATTTCAATTTTAAATGTATAATGATTTATGGGCAAAAATGTATATTGGATGTGAGAAATCATCATAATCATCATCATCATCATCATCATCATAATGCTTGTGCAGATTTTAAGTATGCGCAGTTGTAAACACAAAACTAATGATTTCTCATGTTAACCCTCTTCTCTCTTTCTCTAGTCACAGACATGTGTGGCACAGTCAGGGGCATTTTATTTTGGACCTTAGGAGCAGATGGCATTGATACTCTTGGTTAAAGGCCCCAACTGAGAACTGTGTGGAACAGACAGAGAGAGACACGGGCTTTCCTTTTGACAGCGTTACAGACATCTCCCAGAAGCAGAACTCTCATGTCAAACACACACCAATGCCAGATACTGATGGTTTTAGAGAAAACATGGCAGGTCAAGGGACAAAACATCTGATCCAAAGGCAAACTGTGGATACTTATAGACTAGAAAATCCTATAAACAAAATACTAATTTATGCCCTGAATCATGACACGGATTACTCAGACACGCAAGTATCAAAATATGATCAATCTTTTGATGAACATTTATTTTTTCCATCATTGTATTGCACTGCATTATGTTTTGCCCCCCACAATAAAAACTACAGAGCTTTGATCATAAAACTAAGCATTTAAATATCTTTTTAAAAATACATTTAGATATAGGCAGACATAGTGACCACTGATATTTAGTCATATTTAATCAGTAAAAAAAAAAAAACACATATGCTACATAAGATTTTTTTTCATCTTATTGAAAGTCTTATCAAGTCTTATTTCATATGTCAGGCTTTACAGGGTTAAAATTCCAGTTTTCTGTTTATATTTTGAGTATATTTACATCAATTTCAACATTGAATCTAAAGCCCAAAGTGCAGCTGAATCAAAGCCCAACCAAACCATAACAAGGAGCAACTGAACAAGAGTTGCATGCGAAAACAAACTGGAATAATCTGTAAATCTCAAATCTCAAAACGGGGCTGTACAATGTGGTTCCCTGTGCAAGCATTAACCTACTGGACCAAAAACCAAAAGACGCCAGTCAATATTCATCATTTAATATTCATAACTCCTTTTATGCAGCCAGATACAATAATTCATCACTAATATTAACATGCATATATCATAAGAACAAGCACAGAGGTTCACATCCAGTATATTCTGGTGTAATGACAGATCACTCACATATCTGACCCTTGAGTTTCACTCCTCGTCATAAACTCCAGCCATGCACATGATTTTAAGGCTTTTTGTGTACATTCAAAACCGCCTCCCCACCACTGTCTGCTGCAGGAGTAAAACACGCTCTAATTCCTCTAAAAAAAGAAAATTCAATATGCTGCTCAACTATCACGGTTGAGGTATTCATTACCATAACTTCACTAGGCTGGACATATTCCAGCACAACATGTGTTACTGTCCTTGAAGACTGAATATGCCCTGAGCTGTGCCAAAGAGAGACTCAAATATGCATTTGCTTGCTTTTATTTTTAATGACTGATAAATAATAGGATGGATGGATGGATGGATGGATGGATGGATGGATGGATGGATGGATGGATGGATGGATGGATGGATGGATGGATGGATGGATGGATGGATGGATGGATGGATGGATGGATGGATGGATGGATGGATGGATGGATGCCTCTTTTAAATAAATGTAATGAAAATAAATAATTCACCAGCAGATTGTATATTACAAATAAATTCAACAAAGTCCATTGACACCTTTAAAGCCCAATATCCCAATACATATTCTATAATATTAGGCTAATATTGACCAAACTGGTTTTGAATATATATATAAGAACCGTGGAAACATGACTTTATTGACTGAATAGACTTTGTTGAATTTATTTGTAATATACAATCTGCTGGCGAATTATTTATTTTCATATAATGCATTTGGAATGTATGCCCACTGACATTGATGGGTTAATGTGATGTATACACATGATTAAGAGCCAAATACATACATTCTCAGCATTTTGCATACGCATGTGCACATATACAGTGGAAGAAGTGGGAATAAAAGAGAGAAACAAATGCACCCTTCATGTTTCCCCTTCAAAGGCACGCACATGAAACGCATGCATATCCCCTATAAAACCATCAGCCAGTCACACCATATCAAATTCCTACGGAGAAGGTATTTTTAGCACCATGCATGTTTCTAAAATAACAGCTCGAGGCATTTAAAAGCCCCCAGCAACAAGCCACCTTATACATATACACACACTCCTCTACCCGTGCAAACTGTCAGTGTGCTCGGATTACCTCCGAATCCTTCAGCTGATTGCTGAACCCATCTCTCTCTTGAGCCAGAGACTTCTGTCTGTTACTGTTAGAATCATTAAGTAAAGGTACCTCCATGTCGTCGGTCTGCTGCATCTGTCAGGCTGAGGATGTGTTCGCCGCACGGAAATACACAGTCACACTGGAACATACGCTGCTGGATTCCACGCTCAGAGTTATCTCCGGCCCCGCCGCTCTGATTGGCTGCTGACGCAACGCCTGCGGCGAGCCACGCCCACACCGCACTTGACCACGAAAATGCAGGTGCTACTATCGCATTCCAGTGCACATCTTGAGACACTATTTTAGACCATTTTAAAAACAAAAAAGCAAAAGACTTATGAGGCATGTTACTTTCATTTCTTTACTTAAACGTTGTAATTTACCCCTGACATAAATTGTTTTCTCCTACATAGATCCATTTACTTAGCCTATGTGTTTTCATGTGAGTTGTATATGTTTTTAAGAATTTTGTGTATATTCTGGTGATTCATAAAAACCAAATAGAGAGCACATCACAATGAATGCTTTTCCACTGAAAAAACTGACCATAATTCTTGTAGGCCCACTAATTTTAATAAATGTTTATGTTGCCTTTAAATTGAGGTAAACCATGCAATAATGAATGTTAATATCTTCTATTTATTATCTGGGAGTGTGAAGTGTGTGTGTTTTTTTAACACCCCAGTGCTTGTGTCGCTTATTAGTTAATGTAAAATACATGAAGACATAAATAAAACCACCAGTCAATCTAAGAAAGACATGTGGCCTTTAGAGAGTGCTGTTGTGATGCGGCCAAACAAAGTGCTATTATTCAGATTGAGGAACAGAAAGAACACTGAGTTTTCTTCTCTACAGCTAGAAAGAGCCACATTGTGGCGTTTTTGACAGAGAATTATTGATCGTTGAAAGGAAGGGGACACGTTCGGCATGGTGGTGTCAACACATAGGCTACAACAAGTCAATTGTCTTCAATAAACATTTTAATTTTAAAGTATGAAAGACGCCCACCAGAAATTGGACAGATATAGCCTAAACAGAAACGGTTAGGCTAAGACTGGCAGTGAGGTCACTGAGAGCCACACAGCTTTATCCAATTCAGACGATGCACCATTCTGAGGGTATGTTTACACGACAACTAGCCAGCCTACCTACTAAAAACGGCAAAAAGAAAATTCCTTTGCGTTATTCACATCATTGTCAAAATGATCCCCGTTCGCAAGGATCAGTGAAAACCACTAAAAAACGCTGTATTATGCATGCCAGGCCAGTAGTTGACGATGTCCCTTTGTAAAGAAACACTACATGCGCATGACACCATTTTCACAAATTCACGTTTTTGTAGTTTTCACGCTTTCAAATTTTTGCGGTTTTAGGCCCCCAAAACGCATAAAAAGTTTTTCCGTTTTTTGTTGAAAATGGTGTCATGTAGGTTCAGAAGGTTTGAGATATAAATATGGAAATATATCTTGCACGCTGCAACTTTTTTCTCCATACTTTTTTAGGGTTTACACAACAAAGATGTAGGCTAGGCTATACTAAAAACGAAAACGTTTTTAACCATAGAAAAACCATAGACAGTAAAAGAAATGGACACAGCGACCCCATTGGATTCAACGGAGAAAAGTGAAGTCAATTAGAAGCACTCACTTCCTGATGGCTGAGCGTACTGCGCAGACTCAAACTGAGCTTGACGACGTAGATGTGACGTGAGCAACCCGTCTGTTTTCTAGTAGCTGTGCCAAAGAAATCGGAATCATTCCCTTCCGAAACTTACAGAGACGGAGAGTGTGAGTAGGAGGTGTCCATGAGCTAGGAGCAGGAGCAACTTTTGCTAAGTATTCTGATTAATTATTTTGTAATTTTGCCTCCACGTCCCCCTGATTGCCCGCGAGCTTCTCCTCCTGTCCATACGGTAATTTCTCTACTGTGCGACAGAGAGTCGCGTAGTTATGACGCAATCGTTAGCCTATTTTTACAAAAACGGCTTCTACGGGGCCATAAGATACAAGGTAATGGAGCCTTTTGTACATTTCCGTGTTTCTTTAGAAATAAATAATGGACAAATGGAGTCTTTAAACGCCTCAGATGTAAAGTTATTCGCTGTCAAAGTGACGCCAAAATGCATGGGAGTCAATGGAATGCTAACAGCAGGTGGGGGTCTGCTAATCAATGGCAGCCCCAGGGAAGCTTCAGTTTTTTTCTGAAAGATTACCCCCTTGCCATTCACACGGATAGGCTATATTCTGCTGCCAGGCCAGTAGTTGGCGATGTCACCTTGGTAAAAAACGCTCACATAGAACACTTAATATGCGCATGACATCACATTTTTGTAGTTTACACAGAGACAATAATGGTAGCTATCTTTTTTTTTTTTTAATTGCACTTTAAAAATTCATTTTCAAAAGTTTGCATTTTCAGGCCCCCAAAACGCAGTTGTCGTGTGAATGAGCGCTCAAAACCGTTTCCGTTTCCGTTTTAGTTCCATTTTATTTTCATGGTGTCGTGTAAACACCCCCTTTGTCATACAACAGGCCAGAATGAAGATAACCAACAGCAGCAGCCTTTGAATGTGCACTGAAAAAAATAAAAAAATAAAAATACTAAAAGGGTAGCCTAATAAATTGACTGGCTTTGATCAAGTCAAAAATATCATTTAATATCACTGAAACCACCTAAATACATTGATTTATTTCATCAAAACGTATTTGTATGTCTTAAATCAGATAGAAAGCTCTTTAAGGTAAAATTTGCACGTTTAATAGCCAACATTGTGTTTGCTCATGTTGCCTAAAGGTGTGAGTGGCAACAGCAGCTGTTCTCGTTTTTGCATAGCCTATAGTAGGCCTCCCCCCCAAACCATCATGTGTCCAGAATAAACACCCACTGTTTACACTGTCCAATTATAACTCCGATCCATGAGCTCAATGTCCAGAAATATACAAAGTGACTAATCTCACCAAGAATAACAACAGCTTTAAAATACCTTATTTTTAGGTATCAGCTAAGTCACATTTTGAGATAGGCCTATAGGCATCATAACAGCTTTCCCACTTTTCACTGGGATGCCCACAGCATTTAAAATCCCCTAAATGATAGTCCTTCTTTAGGCCTGGCACAGAGCAGTACTCCAATCCATCTTGAGCACTTTCAGGAAATTAAAGAAAGCAGAAGCGGAACGCTTATTTATGTCTACAAACAAGCAGTCTCCTCTTCACATAAATTAATGGACGAGTCTAGCTTACATTGGGAAGGAATTCAGAGGTGTGCAATAATCAAATAATCCATTTGAAATTAACCATAAGCATATCAAAAAAGGTTTTTCAATAATAACATGTCAGATTAGATCAAAGACTAAAATATGTGTGCAAAAGTTCCTGAATGGGTCATTCTTTACTGCTGTCAGCATTTGCATAACTTTTTTAAACACCTCCACAAAATAGGGACTTGTTTGTGCTCTTTGTGAATCAGTTCTGGTATTAAAAATATCTATGAACAATCAAGTCAAACATGGATATGACACTAAGTAAAAAAAAGTTTTCTTAATATTGTCTTCCAGTACAAATATCTTAACATCCTTAAATCAAGATACATTTAGACTTGAGAAGCAAAATCAGCTCTTATTTTCTGATTAATGGATAAAAATGAAGTGAATTTATGCTTAAAAAATTGCCAGTCGGGTATAAATAGCCTACTCAATTCAAAGGGAAACCCAAGATTATATTTCTTACCCTATTGGCAGATATTTTGAATATTTTATGTAAAAAAAAATCACTTGATTTTTGATAATGATTTGCTAATTACAATTATAAAACTGATTATTTATACTGTTAACCAAGACAAAAAATACTGAGTAAGATTAGGATTTCGCTAAGCAGTGTAACGTGAAACAAAAAAATACCGCAGTCGGTATAGGCTACCTGCAAAAAAAAAAAAAAAGTTATTTTTTTACTTTTTAGATTTTTATTTTTGATCCTCAGGATTACAGATTATTGCTCATCTACCATCACTTGCCATATTTAAACATTGTTGACAACTCATCATTAAATACTTTCTTGTTTGTAGTGAAGATTTAACAATAAATATACAGATGTTTGAACGTCTTTACGTCAACGCTCGTTCTCCATAAGAGGTGCTGGTGTTGATCCCATGCGCTCCACGTGATTTTAAACCATCCCGAAAAATCCTTGGCAAAGCCCAGGCCTGGAACCACCGTCTACTGCCACACTGCAGCAAAGACCCCGGTTTGTGCACACGAGCCTCTTAAACATTGTAATGCACACACACACACAAACATGTAACCTCAAAAAAAAAAAAAAAATTAAGACAATGGGTTGAACACATTTTAACAAGACGTACACTACTTGATTTGCTTTAGTACATAGTTTGTGTGTTAACCAGATAAAGAACGTGATAGGATGGTTATTGAAAAGATGGTGTGTCGATACATTTACATATTTAATACGACGCTCTGAACACAAACTACCGAAGAGCAGCACATACTAACAACACATGAACAATCATTTAACCCGTCTTGTGTTTGTAGAGAAAGCAAAAGTTTGGGAGAAAACGTAACACTGTTATATGCCTTTAGGGTTTTGTAAAATTGCACTGCTATTTTTGTCTTACCAGTAAAATATCTAATCATTCTTAAATCAAAATACATTTAATTGAGAAGCAAAAAATTGATTAAAACAAATTACCATGTTTACATACCATGCATCCGGGTCCCTTTTGACCCAGAAGAGGGAAGTACGTAAAAAACTATTTTTAGTGTTTAGTACGAAAATTGGATGTGTTAAGACTTTTAAAGTGCACATTAATTTTATTTTTCAGATTTTATTTTAAATAAAAAATGTAAGAGATATGATACACTTTTTATTTCTTTTTTTACATCAATTAGATTTGTCTCAAATTATTTCCATAAAATACATTAAGCCTCTTTTCTACGAACACATTTTTCCTTTCCACTGGGACTGCATTTTATTTCTAAACATGCTTGCGCATGAACACACACACACACACACACACACACACAGTAATTCTGAAATTGTCTGTTTTAGATCAAAAGTTCAGACCAAATAGTCCAAATTTAAAAGTCCACATTTCACTCTGCTGCCACCTATTGATGAACCAAATCACCTTGCATGATTCATTTAAATACCTGTATTTCCCACCCAAAAATTTTGCGTCTGAAACAAATGCATATGCAATAAGGTCAGCCGCAAAAATAACCCTTTCATTGCATGTCTTTAGTAAATCCTGACAGTAGTTTCTTTTTTTACGCCAAAAGAGGGTTTGCGCTAGCACATCTGTTAGTAAATCTGGCCCTTAATATCTTAAGTCACTTTGCTTCTCAAGTAAATATATCTTGATTTCAGAATGTTTCAATATTTGTTGAAAATCCCATTATCAAAAATCCAGAATAAGAAAATCATTTTTTTGCAGTATGATATAAGCAGCCTAATTTATGAAATGCCCCAGGAACAGTAACATTGTGTTTTATCATACAACAAGGAACATAAGTAGGACAAAAGTACCAGCTAATTGACACCTACACATGTGACAGAGTAAAAGAAAGTGACGCCACATTAAACAGTAAACAGGTAAAAAGTAATTTTGATTCCCTTTATGACAAACACAGATGGCAAAAAAGAGATAAATATCTGCCATAAAGATTTTCAGAAGTATAGTAAAATATAGGTCCCAATTTTATTAGATTTGAATATCCCAGACACAAAGGCAGCTTTTGCTCTACAGGCCTGCAAACAGCAAAGCTTTCCTTCAATCCTCTGAAATGAGTACACAGTTGGTCTTGGCTTCATTTAACACACACACATCTCTCTCTCCCATTGAGGACCTGGAAAGAAACTCAGTACCGGATTTACTGTACATTTGGTATCTCATTGATATAGGCTCTACTTCACAGTATATAAAACAAGGGTTTCATTAAATTTCATATTACACTAGAGTATCTTATAACATTTAATTGCTTATTTTTATAATGATAGACAGAGGATGAGTTCATAGGAACAAAAGATGATGGAAGAAGGAAAAGTAAAAAAAAAAAAAAAAAAAGTATAAATATCCTAATATACACCCCTGTGATTACACAGCCTGACGAGTTTCAGCAATAATATGGATAGATTTGTGAATGCGCAGTTTGAGCATTTCCATCTCAAACATCAATACTGACATTCTTAAAAACTGTGTGGAAAGAGTGTGTTGCTTTTGGGAGCGAAATTTGAAATGCTAATGCGTCAGCCAATGAGCTTCCAGTCTATATGAACGGTGGGGATAAGCCCCTCCCCCGAATCGTTCACAATCCAGTTAAATTTCAACAGATTTTATTTAGAACCAAGAGAGCGCAAAATGTTAAAATCTGCTGTAAAAATTACGGTAATACAAGTTTAAAAAAATAAACAACAACAAAAGAATAGTGTGATCAACTAAAATAAACGATTTCAAACCCTGCGCCTGACTGTATTCTGTCCCACCCCCTATTTTATATAAAGAAAAAAATCATCATGTAGAAAACAAGAGAACAGGGCACATGCAAGTGGCATGTCCATGCCTAAATCATCAGGTATAATTGAACAATTTTTTTTTTTTTTCTTTATCGGAACTTAAACAATAAAAGATCTCTAAATGGATTACGTACAACTAACACATGAAGCGAAGAAAAGATGAAATGGTGAAATCTCCATGAAAACGTCGCTAGGTTGCACCACTGGCAGTAGCAGCTCATAAAAGGTTAGCCATGTTATTCTAGCGTAAAATAAATAAATACTGCCGTAGCGCTAATTAGCCACGCCCTTCACCCTCAACCAATCAGATCAGGGCTTCTCCCTCCCCTTCAAAGGCAGGCTGTGACACACAGCTCTGTCTCGCCTTCGTCTTTATGAATTTATGGAGTCTTGGTAATTTCTTTAGTCTTCGTTTCCCATCTGTAAATGGATCTAGTACCTAAAAATAAAACATTACAAATGGTTAATAACAGACAGGTTGAGGAGTTTTTAAAGTGCCCCTATTATGCTATTTTAAAGGTTCCTAATTTTGTTTTGGAGTCTCCTACAATAGGTTTACATGCATCCAAGGTCGAAACACACTCTCATAATATACATTACAGCTTCAGCTCTTTTCTCAGTGTTTGAAACCACTCGATAAAGGATTGGGTCTCTCTAAACCCCTCCTTTCCGAGAGCCTACTCTGCTCTGATTGGTCAAACGGCCCGGTCTGTTCTGATTGGTCAGATGGCCCAGTCTGTTTTGATTGGTCTACTGCTTACAGGAAACAAATCTCCCATCCTATATCTTAATTTCAGCTCCAGATCTTCCTCAGCACTTGATACACAGTAATGATGGCATCGGTTTTACTGTATCAATCTCATCCTTTTGAAGTGCATGCAAAGTGGTTTTGCTTTCGTAGACGTAGTAGACTTTGTTCACCGGCAGCCAATGAGAAATATGCGTAGGTATGTAACAGGAAGTGAGACTGGAATTGCTGACGACTCGTTTCAGGCAGTTCAGAATTGGTTCTTTCTTTTAGGAGACAATAACTTAATTTGTCATGCACTTTGATCTTTAAATCTGCATGAAAGGTAATATTTGAAAAAGCATAATAGGGACACTTTAAAATCAAACTATTTTAACAAGCAGCCGCTGACCTGTAGTAGTTTGGCTTAAAGGGTCCGTTCTTGTTCAGGCCAAGGTATTTGGCCTGTTCGTCAGACAGTTCAGTCAAGTGTGCATCAAACGTAGGGAGATGAAGGCTGGCCACATACTCATCTGCAAAAACAGCAGTTTAGTATTTAAAATTGTGCATCAAGAAAAGACACATCAATATAACTTGCATTTCATGCTCACTATTATGTTATTCATAAAAAATAAAATAAAATCACATTCAGAAAACCAAATGCTATTTAAACAGTTTTTTACTTCCAATGCAAAGACTGAGTATACATCTACACTAATCTGGCCAATACAGCATTTTAGTCTTGCGAAAACTAATATTTTTGAAGACGTGGAAACATTTGATAATGCCATTTCTGCATTGTAGTGTGGACAGTGAAAAATGATGACGCATGTTTAGTCGTGACAAATACTGTATTGACAGACATCTATGTTTATACTGCTATGTCTGTTATGCGCCATTCACTTTTACAGTGTTGCTAAAGATAAATGTTTCTTCGTACATTCTTCATATTGCATTCCTCCAAAGATGATAGAAAATGTACTCGCAATTGCTGTCCTGCGGCAAATTGTATTTAGACAATACATAGAGTGGTGGTTGAGTGCGACCTGGACGCATGCAAGCGGTGAGATATTTTGCTAATAAAATAGTTGTGCCAGAGCGTGAGAACTTTAATATGCTTGGTCTCTGTATCATCACAGTGTGCTTTTATTACATTTCACACATGCAAAGTAAGATGATTTTAGCGTTTCTGTGTGGACAAGTAGCGTTTGGAAAAATGCTTGTGTGAGACTAAAAAAAAGATGGACGACGCCCCTTCACTCTCTTCCATTGGTGAAAAGCCAAAGTCCTAATATGGCGCTGACATCTTACGCAGATTTAGGACCTGCTTCTGCGCAGTAGTGAACACGTCAGAAACGGTCAGTACAAAGTTTATTGGTTGAAATAAACAGTTATGGACATGTAGAAATTAAAGATGAAGTTCCAATCTCCTCCCGAAAATCCAAATAAAAGTCTGCCTTGGTGACTACCAGTGGCGGCTTGTCCATAGGGGGCGCTGGGGCGCCGCCCCCATCAACATTTCAGAAATTAACATGTGTAAAAACATTATATTAAAATGAAATAAAAAAAAAAAAATAATAGTTTACTCATGTGCCGGCTGGTAGTAAGAGCCTCAGAATGTAATAAAAACTGTCTTTAATCGATTAACTATTTACTATGTTTTTCAATACGTTTCATGGGCGAGGGACGCCGGACACATGGGTGTCTATGTGAGTACACAAATTCTCGGGCAGCATGTGACCTGAAGCTGGTCTCTGATTGGTTTCTTAAAGATCCTCCTCGGGGCGCAAGTTGTTGCGTCCCTGGCCAATCATAATTGGATACATGTTATTTTATCCAATCTGATTGGTTCTCGTCACCTGTCATTCAACTGTACGCGGCGGAAAATAACCAACCTTGCTTGCTACTACGCTGATCACTTTTTATTACGCAATGGCAGCAGTTAATCCAAATTCTGTTATTTATTTACAAAAAAAACCCTTTCTCAATACTTTCGCTTGAAGAAAAAAAAAAAGATTAAGGATCTCGGACCGGAACAACCAGATTTACACATCCAGCAGCAGGCAAGTGACAGAGGACGAAGCATGGTAACGTTAAGTGTTTGCGCCATGGTGATGCAGGATTGACTGACAGCAGATGAGCTCTGACACGGTGGGCATCGCAGTACAACAGCCACGTTACAACAAACAAATGCTAACTTATGAGACGTTGAAGAGAGACAGGAATATGATGGCAGACATCGCAAACATATGTTTCAATGTGCAGTTTTTTTACATATAACGTACGTCGTCTTTTTGTCTGGTACTAATAATCTTCACTAAGTTAGCTAAACACTAAGTTAGCATGAGTTTTATTTATTTAATATTTATTTGACAGGGACAAATGCATAGAACATTGCTTTATGAAGAATACAAAGTAGATGCCATGCAATTCATAAAGCTTTTCTGCTGAAGGAAGCATGAAGTGCTCTAATGTCCTGGAAGTCCAGAGTCAATGCAGCCGTCTACCAGGACATTTAGAGCACGTCAGGCTTCCTTCAGCAGAAAAGCTTTATGAAGATGCTTTATGAAGATGAAGATGATTTTCAGCAGGATTTTCACCTGCCCACACTGCCAAAATAACCAAAACCTGGTTCAATGACCATGGGATTACTGTGTAACTACTACAGTGTGATTTCAAGTAATATTCTAATCTTCAAAAATTTTGATTTCGTGGGTTCCATAAGCTGTAAGCCATAATCATCAAAATTATAACAAATCAATGCTTATAATATCTCACTTTGCCAGCAATCAGCCTTTTTTATAAAATTAGTTTCACATTGAAGAATTCCTAAAATAATTAAACTTTTCCATGATATTCTAATTTTTGGAAAGGGTCTGTATAAAGGAGAGCAACATTATGTTCAAGTAGGAAACATGCTTTTTGTTAATACTTTGTTGGTCTGAAATGTAAATAAAAAGAGATCACTGGTGACTACTTCATTTAGAAAAGCTGTCAATCATGACGTCACATTCCCTTTTTATAACATCAAATAACAAACTAAGGACATGTGCGGCACGCTTGGTGTGGACAAGTATCGCTTGAAAAAGGCTAGTGTGGACAGAGCATTTTGAAATGAAAAGTTTTTAAATGTATCCGGATTAATGTAGTCGTAGCCTCAGAGAATCAAGGAAATCTCAGAAAAGCGAATTTAACTGAATATAATATCTTTCCACCTCCTCTTAACCCTCATGTTGTGTTTAAGTCATTTTTGACCGGAAACACAAGTGTTATAGGGTTTTGAACACAACACAAGAGTTAAAGAAGCCGTTTGAAATACAATCTCATATATTTGTGTTTCTGTGAGGATGAGCTGCAGGTTTGAATGAAGAGCAATAGAAGGGATGGGAAATGACAGAGCAGTGCAGTTTGCAGTGATAAGTAGCAGCCGTTTGTGACAGCATGACCTATTTTCAGCTGTCTCCTGCTCCTCAGGGTCTATGCAGGATCCTACAATCGCTTAACTTTCTACACCGTGTGCCGCAGAAAACACTGAATCTCTAAACAGGCTGAAAACATCCGTGCACAGCACAGACCAAACCAATTACAGTGATTACAAGCCTAGACAGCCATAATATTAACACAACACTTGAGGATTTCACTCAATTACTGGGTTTACTGCATGCGACACTCGTCTTAAATGGAAGATAAGCAGCTCAGAACTCTCAAATAGTTTGTTTCAGGTCATGCATAACCATTTAGAAGGGTTTAGAAATGGCATTTTTTCCATGCACGTCTATAATTCATACCCATTTTCTTAGGCAGCAGGTAGACGTCCTGTTTGTAGCGGCCTTCAGGAGCATTGTACAGCTCTATCAAAGCCAGAGCCTGGGAGAAAAGGAGCAAGAAATCAGTCACCATGACAACAGCAAGGCTGTGACACACACACATTTTAAGTGCCTGGGGTTCATACTCTCACACTGCACACAGACTGAGAAACCCATTCTCTGATTGAAATCAGAGTCAAATTCTCTTTTCACGGACACAAAAGCACATTATGCATTTAATGAAGTCATTTGTGTAAATTTTCACTCGTTTTCTCTCTTCTCACCTGGGTAGTAGCCGTGATGGACAGCACAAAGGTAGGAACAGTGGAGCAGCTCAGGTTTAGGAGGCGACCCTGGAAATATACATATATATTTGGACCATTTAAGACATTAAAATGCTAACCAACTTTGTTTTCTGTAACATTTTAATCTTATCTTTTTTTTTTTATAATGCCTGTGTAAAGCACTCTGAATTACCACCGATAAAATAAATAAACTTGCCTACACAGGCATACATCCCAGATATTTAGCAACACTAAATGTGTAAATGCATTTATATGTAGGAGACATTTACTACAATGAAAGTAGTTGCGATTTTAAGACATTATGAAGATGTACTTAAAGTGCTCCAATTATGTTAAAGGTTCCTTAAGTCTGCTATGTACACACCCCACAGTCTCATACAATACAATTACATGCATCCAAGTTCAAAAACCACTTTCATTTTCTGAATTTTCTCTAGCTCTTTTCTTAGTGTCTGAAACGGTTTGGTAAAGTATTCAGTCTCTCTAAACCCCCCCTTTCTGAGAGCCTACTCTGCTTTATAACAAACTACATGAAAGGCAAAACCTGAAAAACACAATAGGGGGACTTTAAATAAAAAATTCCAATCTCAAACCTCCGCCAGCAACACTATTCTCTTTCCATCTGGCCAGATGACATGGTCCACCTGCGATCTCACCCGCTCCCAGGTCAATTCAGGGGTCCGCAGACTGGCCTGAAAAGTTGAAGGAAATGTGTTAAAGAATAAGGTGCACAATACAAAAACACTTACTCGGTAACCATGTGCACTCTCAGACATTATCAAATAAACATGTGAAATCTCTGAGTTAGAGCAGGTTTCTCACCACATCAATCTCAGTATTGGAGTGGCCCATGTTGCAGACGATACAGCCGTTCTTCATGCGGTCCATGTACTCCCTTACTACCACATTTTTATTGCCTATGGACATCACACAATAAGAATGAGATGAATGTAAATTAAAAACTTATTTAGTTGATGAAGGGAGCTTTGGGAATGATATTGATCTGAAATGACTCAAAGTGCCACATAATCCTGGGAGTCTCTCGTTCTTCACCTGTCTTTCCTCCATAGAACAACTAAATGGACCAAGAATCAAGTTGAACCAAGTCAAAATGCAATTATTAAAAGTAATTTCATCCACAAGTGCAACACGCTGCCTACAGATTAAACTGTGATTCAGGTTTGACTCTTGAATTGTCCTGTTCATACTACAGTACATCTTACAGGTGAGGCTTGAATCCATATAATGTAATGTAAAATAAAAAAAAATCTATTTTGGGACACGAAAGGAGTGTATCTGTAAGGTATGTCCATTTTTACAAGCAATTACAAAAGTAAGTAAAAAGTAGACCGTACTTTTCATTTTTGGGTAACTTTTCATAATTTGTTTCCTTAAAAAATATGTCAAACAGAATAATAATCACCATGTAAACATTTAAAGATTACAACAATCAAAATCAGATCTAAAAATACCTGTGCAGGTGATGACGATGTCGACTTGTCGGATGACTTCGGTGAGTTTTACCAGCCTGAAGCCGTCCATGCTGTGTGATGACAAATATATATTAAAGACTGTAGTCTTTCTAAAGAGTAAAACAATAAAGACTAACCATGAGACTGAATGCTGAATAAGAACTTTGCTGTTATTCAACACAGAAAACTGACCGGTGAGGCAACAGTGATTAAAGAAACGTTTACAATGTTTAGGAAAGTACTGTACTACGATAATATGAAACAGGTGCGCAATAATGCTGAACACACAGTCCTGGAGAGCCATTCTGGTTGCTGATTCACAAGCATTTACACATTAAAGGGTTAGTTCACGCAAAAATGAAAATTCTGTCAGTAATTACTCACCCTCATGTTGTTCCAACCCCGTAAGACTTTCGTTCATCTTCGGAACACAAAGTTTATAAAGCAACGAGAATAATTTCTGTGCGCAAAAACAAACAAAAATAACGACTTTTCATTTCCTTCTCTCTGGACCTCGAGTTTTTTTTACGTAGTGTTTAAGCGTAGCGCGTCTGTGTTTCACGTCACCACATATCACACATGACCAGAGTCGCCCAATAGTGAGCCTACGTGGTGGCGTGCAACACAGACGCGCTACGCTTAAACACTACGTAAAAAGAGTCAAGGTCCAGAGAGAAGGAAATGAAAAGTGGAATAAAGTCGTTATTTTTGTTTGTTTTTGCGCACAGAAAGTATTCTCGTCGCTTTATATACTTAAGATTGAGCCACTGGAGTCACTTGGACTATATTAACAATGTCTTAAATACATTTTCTGGGCCAGCAAGTTAAGGTGTCCATAAGCCTGCAGGAGGAGTGATCCAGCTCTCAGATTTCATCAAAAATATCTTAATTTGTGTTCCGAAGATGAACGAAAGTCTTACGGGGTTGGAACAACATGAGGGTGAGTAATTACTGACAGAATTTTCATTTTTGGGTGAACTAACCTTTTAACACACTAGTATGACATTAAGTGTAATTCAATGGCATCTAGTAAAAGACATGATTCAGTGAAAGTGACTTCAGACTCACCAGGCCTGTAGAGCACAGATGGGGTCAATCTCAGTGACGTAGACGATGGAGCCCATTGCTTTGAGAGCAGCACAGCAGCCTTTTCCCACCTTACACACACAAAGACCAACAAAGTAATTATTCAGAACAAAAAGGTTCAAAGAAAATATTTATAAAGCACACATGGACCCAATGTGATTGACACAAACAGTACATGATCAACATCTTTTGTTGCACCTGGAAAAACATTTGAATTAAGCAATCAGGTTGACTTTCCTTTTAGAAATCAAAAGAAACACATTTAGAGGTCTTGTCCTCTAGTGGCCATATCTGGTATCTGTTTAATAATGCAGTAATGCAGCAGCGCAGTGGAGGTGTGGCCACCAAAAATGATTGACAGAAGGAACTGAATAAGCAGGCAGACCTGCAGAATGGTTTTAAAATGGTTGGGGCTTAAATAATTGGGCAAATCGCTAATAATTTTATAGATCTTGCAGGGCTGGACATGTCAGATACCAGTCATTGGAATAAATAGATTTAAATTATTTTACATATAATGCCAAGAAAATCCTGAAGTTCAGAATGCAGCTCTCCAGAGGTTCTCATAGGAAACGGTTATTAGCTGGAAACAACTGCTGTTTATTTATCTCACCTCTCCATATCCACAAATCACCACCTGCTTCCCTCCAAACATCACATCTGTGGTCCTCTTTAGACTTGAACACAAAACACAAACATGCTCAGTAAAAACATACAGCACTATAAACCACATAATTCAGAACCTGCAGAACTGATACTCTGCACATTTAGTCTGCAAAAGGGCATAATAAGTGCAATGTGCTCTGATTGGTCGGCTGGACCAGTGTGTTGTGATTGCTCAAGCGTGCCTGGGAAATATCACGCCGTAACCCCAAGTTTTTACACACTACTAACTAACTCAACAGACCCAGTCCCTTTATTTTATGTATGCCTTGGGCGGGAATTATTTAAAAGAGGAATATTGTGAGTGTTCGTTCCTGGAAGAAAACTCAAGACTACAGTGGAAGTTTCAGGGAGTTCAGAACTTTGCAGACCTTTACAGGCTCAACATTACACACTAAAGTTAGTTGAAAATGTGAAAAAAGCATAATAGGACCTCTTTAACCATATTGACTGGGAAAACTATTTTGAGTTAGACTAGTTAAGGCTTAGGGTTAGGAAAAGTCACCAAGAGACATACCCATCCAAGATAGACTCCCGACAGCAGTACAGGTTGTCAAATTTCTGCTTGGTGACTGAATCGTTAACATTCATCGCAGGAACACACAACTTGCCCGCTTTTGATAGCTGGTATAGCCTGGGAACAGAATATGAGAACAGCTTAGCAAGAAAACAACAAAAAGAAAATATATAATAAGGTAATATATAATAATTATATAAATAATACATAACACTGCCGTTTAAAAGTCTGGAATAAATTATGATTTTTAATATTTTCAGATTTAATATGAATATTTTCAGATATATTAAGAAATATTACTATGATGTAAAATAACTTTTGTTTTTTTAATATATATATATTTAGGATCAAAGAATCGTGAAAAAAGTATTACGTTTCCACCCAGAAATAAAGCATTTAGCACTGATGATAATAACTATTATTATTAATTGATCACTAATAATATAAATAATAATTATTGAGCTGCAAATCAGCATATATTAAATCACAGGAATAAATAAATTACATTTTAAAATATATTAAAATTGAAAACTATGGCAATACTACAGTTTCTTTATGAATTAAATAAATGCAGCTTTAGTGTGCTTAAGAGTCTTTGGGAATAAAGATAGTTTTAATGTTTTTAATATCTTGCCTCTCTAAAATATTATACTTCAATCACCATTACATCTGCCAGTTCCACTACTTGCCACTAGATGGAGACATCGCTATTTGATATGCGAAAAACAATTGAGGTTCCCACATTGTTCATAATATATTACATTTTAAATCTGAAGTTTTGACTTAGTCCACACCGAATGTCAGAAATGTAACACTATTTTAATGTATTTAACAAATCAAAGTCTTTTCACAAATGTAATCACCTGTGAACTCCAGTCACGCTCTCCTCTACGATGCCTTTGATCTTTTTGAACATGTTGGGATATTTCTTATAAATCCAGTGGGTCAAATCCCCTCCATCATCTAAAATCTACAAGGCATAAGCTGTTGAGACACTGAACAGTCATAATGTTTCGTAGTCCAGTTGTAGGTGTATATAGTCCAGTTACCACTTACCATGTTGGGCTGCCAACCCTCCACGTTAACACAGCGATCGATACACCACCAGAAGTCATCCTCTGATTCGCCCTTCCAGGCAAACACTGAGAAACCTGCCAGACACGACACACAGGAGTTAATCAGGACAGAAAAGTATATAACAGAATAATGGAAAGGGAATAAGAAAGGAAAAAGATTTACCTCCCTCAGCCAGAGCGGCTGCTACCTCGTTTTGAGTGGAGTAGATGTTACAGGCGGCCCACCTGCACTGAGCACCCAGAGCAGAGAGGGTCTCCATCAGCACCTGCAAACACACACACACATACGACAACGCATTAGTGAAATTAGAGCCTCAGGATTTCTGTGATGTGGAAAACGCTGACGGAATCCAATCACAAATTTTTTTTTACAGTATAACGTGGAATGTCAGATAGTCAGACACACAGAAACGCAAAAGGTCTTCTTCACTATCACCTGCCATAAAATTTTTGTTTAACTTAAAGTAGTCATGACATGGATTTTTTTTATTATTATTTTAATATGTTTCTTGAGGTTAACTTATAATGCTAATAAAGTTTTTTCCACAAAAAAACAAACAAAACAAATACATTTGTGGAAAAACGATAATTTGTAACCCTCATTATGACCCTCTGTCTGAAAAGGCACGGCTCCTTTAAAGGGGCAGTAAGTAAGAATTACTCCCATCTAGTGGTGAATTTGTATTTTGCAATCAAACTAATTTTGCTCTCCAGCGCCTCGCGTTTTCAAATGCGCGTTGCATCTACGGTAAGCGATATGTACCAAAAAGCTTTGACAGGATGTCTTCTAATAGCACCTCGTCGAGTTTTCCTTCTGGTGAACTGGTTTGTTATTTCAAACAAACTACAACTTGACACAACGAACAAACGAATGTTACAGTTTTGAACAAACAAAACTTACAACCTTGTTTATAGGACCTTCTCTACTTTACTCAATAGCTGCTATTCATCAAAGAGCCTGTTTAACTTTTAACTATGTTCTACTGTCTATATCAGTGTTTCCCAAACTTTTTTCAGTCAAGGCACCCTTTGAAATTTAAAAAAAATGTGTGGCACCCTACACTAGTGTTGTCACGATACTACTTTGATACTATACTTTGAAATGTGCTGGTTTTGTTTTTTATTATTATTTTTGATGTGCACAAATAAATGACAGGTAGGCTACCAGTACCATAAGATTTTCTTCTTCCTGTTCCTTTTTTTTTCTTCGTTCATGCATGTTACAAATGAATGAATGAATTAAACATTTTTAATTTTATATAATATATAATTTTGTTATAATTGCACAAGATAGCTTGTTTTTACTATATTTTATGTAGCCTAATAATTTCACAGTAAATCTCCAAATTAATGTAGAAACATCATAAAGACAGTATATTTCAAATAATTGTTTAATGGCATCTTTTTATGAATGAAGTGTTATTTGATTCTGATGTCACTGCTGCACTGTCACGTGGATCCCACACGCGTCCCATTTTCTCACAACTCTTAACGTTCATTTAAGACTTTATTTAACTAATTTAAGACTGCTCTCATGAGGATACTCAAAGCGAAAGCTCGAAAGAGAAGTCGAGTCTGGCGCGCGTCGTGTCAGCATCACAGGACAGCGCATTCTCTTTTGTATTTTCTCGCTTGCATGGCATGAAGAACGTGATTATATAATGTAACGCTAGCCAAAGGATGACAGAAAAAAATGCTGCTTTAATTGCGTTAAATATTTTTAACGTGTTAAATTGAAAAATATTAATCGCACGCGTTGCGTTGACAGCAGCACAACCGATGTGAATACGCGGCAAGACGGACGTTGTGACAATTCGTGTGTATTTGACTGTAAGCGCATCAATGAAAAATAGGCAGCTTTATGTGGACGCACTGGGAATGAGGCACGGGAATAAAATCACATGCAAGCGCAACCTCCGCAATTCAACGCCAAAAACTTATGATTTGCATTTGTATTATAAATTTGTGCGCATTATTTGTTGTTATTAGAGACTTCCGACGATCCGAGATTGATGGTAAAGATTTGTTTTTTTTACACAGTTTCCCGCTGGGAAACGCTGGTCTATATAGGCTAATAAAGAAACAAAAAGCCTGTAATTAAGACCTTAACATTGACTTACCTGTCGAGAAGAAAGCAGGCAACTTCAGCGTCTCTTTTGAAAGCTTTCTCCTGCATTAGCTATCCCGACATTATAGCTAATAACCCTTGTTTTTGTAATCTCCGATCACGTTTCCCTTTACGGTCTTATTGTGGAGTTTTTCGACTAAGAGGACTCGTTATCCTTTGACTTAACCGTGCAGTGCAGCCTTTTAAACTTGCCGGGGCAGTGACAAAAGCGCCTCTCACTGCTCTGCTCCGTTTCTGCTTCAGTCACTTGACGGGGGCTCTGAACGAAAACGCGTTGTGGAAACGCGTTGGCCTAGTACTTTTTGTCCCTCTCTGCTATTATAGTTTTTCAAGATGGCGGAACTACATGGAAGCCTCCGTGGACCTACCCGTCCCATGTATATAAAGATAATAAATTCTTCGTTTACGAGGATAAGTCAGATCATTGGCAAAATACCTAAAAAGTTACTTATTGTCCCTTTAAGGCTTGTCAGTAAACAGCCACTATTATGATTGGCTAATGCCAATGCATAGGAAACCGTATCAATGCCCACTCGCAAGTAAATGTTTTGAAAACATCCATAGAACCACCATTTACAGACAAAGCATTATGAAATCATTTACTTGCGACTGCTTCATTTTTTATCAAAAGTTTCTTTGCAAACTCTCTATTGCACTGTGCCTAGTTTACAAACACAAAATGCTCCAAACACACATAATTCTCCGACACAATCCAGGAGGCCAATAAAATAAAACAGCCACTTGTTGCCGACACTGGGATCCTTCTGAAGTTTGTACAGAGACAAGTGGGAAATAAGGCGGCAAAATGATTTCTCATGTCATGACCCATTTAAAGAAATATGGTCAGAAATATATTACTAATATAATATAATATAATATAATATAATATAATATAATATAATATAATATAATATAATATAATATAATATAATATAATAATGTTAAAACTAATATAATTGCCACCGTTTTTTGATAACAAATTTATTAAGCTACATATCCAGAAAACAAAAAAAAAAGAAAAAAAATGGGGTAAATAAAACAGAATTTGAATTTTTTTTAATAAAACGGGCCCTATGAAATACAAATGTCAGTTTGCTATAAAAAAATAAAATAAAATAAAAACACCAGCATTCATTTTGAAAACATTTTCACAAATACAGTAACAACTCTTAAAATTTACTCCTATAGACAATAAAAAGGTTCCTAAATTTGGAAAATAATGTCCCAAAAGGTGGTAGAGTTAGGATTAGGGTGTTGGAATTATAGTGTAATTAAATATAATCAGTTTAATTTAAGAACAAATTAAGTCAACATGAGGTCTTCAAGTATTTGGTGTATAATTGTGTGTGTGTGTGTGTGTGTGTGTGTGTGTGTGTGTGTGTGTGTACAGACACTCACAGCAGTCTGTGCAGTGATGTGGGTACAACCCACAATTTTTGCTCCAGCCAATGGCTTCTCTCCCTGAGCTCTCTTCCTCAAAGCCATGAGAGCAGGCATCTCTACAGTACAAAAATACCCACAAAAGTCATTAACACATGCCTATAATATTAAAATAAACATGCTAACATCCTTGATTATATAGAAAGAGTTTTAAACCTCGAAGACAGGCTGTGTGTGAGTGCACAATGGAGTATTTGGCCATGTGGTTACAGGGGCTGAAAGAGGCGCCCTGCTGTGAACATATGGCCTCTCACCATCACAGGAAGAACATCAAAACATGCTTCGCTTGATCTCGCACAAACACACACTTTGACTTCGCACATAAACAAATACCAACAGCTTAATATGCTGGCTGGCCTGCGGACAACAGCATTGCACAATCAGCCGTCATGCTCGTAAAAACAGTTATAGCTTGTCGGCACATGTAAATATTAATGCACACAGGGCCCCTCTCACCTTGCTCTGCGATCTCGATCTCCCTGCGTCCGAAGTCGGCCTGTTTGATGTTCTTTATGCAGAAGTCTCCATTGCCCTTGGAGTTCTTCTGCTGCTTGTCGCGGGGAGATGTCTCGTCATCGGAGCTGTCCGTGTATGAGGCGGCTGAAAAAGGGAATATGTATGTAAAGGAATGTAGATTTGACGTCCCTTCCTAAACTCTACTCTGCGTTATCAATGTAATCCTTCTAAAGAGCCCTGCCTGAGAAGCCACACAGGAATTCCTTTGTTCACATGACTCACTACATTCGACCCCAAACGTGTGGTAAAAACTAATTTTACGCACAGTAGCCTGAGTCTATAGTGCGTTTTGGTGCTTGTACAATGTCATACCTGAGCTGTAACTGTCTGTAGAAGACTGTGAGATGGAGCGAGACAAAGACCTGCGGCCGATCTTGGTGGGACGTTTGTTGAACTCCTGCTTCTGGTCTGCGAACTGGATCTGTCATAACAAAAAAGGGTGGAGGTCAGGACAAGAGAGAGAGACAAGCTCAGGGTGAGATATTAAAAAGCTACTGAATTGTAAAAAAAAAAAAAAAAAAAAATAGATACATACAAAAAAACCCGCTATGTATATATTGAATTTTCTTATATAGATTTATACATAATTGACTTTTTGAATTTTCAACATCATTACCTCACTTGATCCTTCAGAAATCATTCTAATATGTTGATTTGCTGCTCAAGAAACATTTCTGATTATTATCAATGTTGTCCAAAACAGTTGTGCTGCTTAATATTTGTGTCCTTACTGTCACTTTTTATTAAAAAAAATAAATAAAAAAAATAAATACAGAGACTCTACGGTTTTTTGTAAACAAAAAAATATTAAAATATACTTTAACAACAAGAACAACTCTAACTAGTGCCTACTTGCTGAGGTTGGATTTCACCCCCCGATTGATCTTTGAACTGTTTTCTGAGCTGTAATACTCTGGATAATGCTTAACAGTGTGCCTATTATCACAGGAAGTGTCAAATTATTATGTAAACAATGGCCAGTCTGAAAACAATGCTACAATTCACATATTAAGCGGAATACAGGGAATTAGCCTTTCCTCGCAAAGTGAGAAGTAAATCATATAAATCAAGATCCAGTCCTAATCTTTAACACAATTTGACCTGCCAGGTACTAGGTACTTACTTTTACCCCACAGTTAGGCAGTGATCATTTCATTATCATAACCTCGACAACTGCACCAGCATCCTTCATCAGTGTAGTCTGCCACCACTAAGCTACTCTCAATGAAAGTCTGGAAAGGCAGCGGAAACCATTGAGAGTTTATCGTAGACGTGTAGATAAACTGCACTACTATTAATGGACCGGCAGCTGTTGCCTGCAGAGAGGAAAGCGCTGCATGAACCGTGAGAGGATTACGGCGTGGTGCAGTCATCTCATGTTGACTTTATTATCTGACTCAAAAGCAAGCCTCAAATCCCCCCGCTACATCAAGAGATTTTTAAAAGCATCACTATTACATAACCCTGTGCCATATCGGTGTTCAATCAACCATGTACTGAGTGATCGCAGTGATTAATCTTCAGGCTTTAGGTTGAAGCCATAGGAAGTGCCGTTTTCAGGATGGGTGAATGGCTTTTAGACCATGATTAAAACACAGTTATGCAGACAAGTGTGACTCACAAACCTTGATTCACACAAACACATCGTTGTGCCCGAAAGCACTTCAACGCAATTGTCACTCGCAGGGGTTCAGCAACAATAGCCCTACAGAGAAACGAACACCCACAGACTCTGTGAAGTTCAATTTGGCACCTGTTTATCTCTTATCGCTTGGCACAAAGGGCCAAAGAACTGTACTGGAAGTACTCAAACAAATCAATTACTCGTAGGAAAAACATGATGCTAATCTGATAAGAAAAAGCTCAGGATGCTCGGATTCAGTGAGGAATGTGGCAAAACCACATTTCCAGGATACGTGCATCCTAAGCCACACCTCGGTTCCAAAACTTGATGAGCATCATATCTGACTTGGAGCATTCTACAAAAGACAGCAATTCAATTTTGGTACGGATGGGAGCTTGATTGCAGTGTGCATATGCCTAAACCAGGGGTCTCTAAACCTACACATGGAGGGCCATCTTCCACCAAAATTTAATTCTAGCCCCAATTAAACACACCGAATCAGCTAATCAAGGTCTTCGTGATCATTAGAAACTTCCAGGCAGGTGTGTTGGAGCTAAACTCAGCAGGAAAGTGGCCCTCCAGTAGCAGGATTGGACACCCCTGGCCTAAACGAACCCAACTAAGAGAAAAAATGCACCATGTTCCGCAACAAACAAGCCAGGTGTGAAAGCGGCCTGAACTTGCATTTGCACTGGAAAGTCTAACAAGGTTCAACGATGCTGAGAAGAGATTGGTTTGGACCACCCGTCACTTTCAAAAGACGACAAACACTGCCCCCCTGCTAATCCACACTGAGCACACAGATGGCTCGGGACTATTTTCATACCAGAAGGTTAAGCTTACAGCCTCCAGGAAAGCCTTGAAGACCAGCCTCACTTTCTCCCCTCTTACCTTTCTAACTGAGGGCTCAAAGATCTCACCATCCTTCTTTTTCTTCAGCATGACAGTGAGGGAAGCGAAGAGCGACAGGAAGAAACTGAGTGCTAAAAGGAAGGGACTGGCACAGAGGAAGTGGACTTTAATACCAGCTTTACGCGTGGCCAGTCTAAACTGATTCCATGGCCTGTGCAGCACAATGCGAGACTGTTTCCCTTTGGGGGGTTTTGTGCATCTCTCTTTTAATTGTTATTTGTTTAGAGGCTGGAACGATTGTGGTCATAGTTGGCAAAATGAGTGTGTGTGTGTGTGTGTGTGTGTGTGTGTGTGTGTGTGTGTGTGTGTGTGTGTGTGTGTGTGTGTGTGTGTTTGTGGAGACTTTTAGGGGTGGTGATTTAGGAGGTGATTAATGCGTCTAATGCTCAAGATAATGAAAAATGCCAAGGACACATACTCACACACCAGCACCACTGGCCTTGACAAAGGGCTCTTTGTGTTTTCCTGGTCACAAAATATATGACCAGGAGGAAACCGATTGGATGTACTGGAGGGACAATTACTCTGGCATGTTCTTGAGTTCTTTAACTTCAACTTTATGGCTAACATCAGCGTCATGGTCGAAAGTTTAGCTTGTTGATCATCAACTCTTGGCCTTTAACAAGTAAAATATGCCAAGACTTTACACTTCAACAATGTTAAGCAGACAAATTGCTGATAGATGTTTTATGATGATCCATTCATGAAAACGGAGGCAATAGAAGGCTTAGATGAGCTGAAGGTCATTCTGTAATCTGGTGTGTTCGACCATACACCAAATACACTATTGCCCACCACAGCAACGCCCAGACTGTCATTTAGCTTTTTCATAGAAATAAAAACCAAAAAGTTCAGTTGGACAACAGACGCTTGCATCTTTCAGTCTCAAGAAAATGTCCTCACCATGACACTTGCCTCACTCTTCCTTTGTGAACTGAAGTATTAGAAGTGTGGTTTGAAAACATCTTCCCAGTATGACTTCATAACTTTCCCACAGACCTGGATCACACATTGCTTTATCTAGGGAGTTTAGAAAGTCAAATATTTGAGAACAATTATCAGTCTTTTGTGGGTTGGTGCACCCTGGCAATGAAAAAAGTTGCACAACAGAATAGACTAAATACACTTAAAGCCTTAATCAAGCTTAAACAGTAGTGTTTGACACTAGCAAGGTCATGGGTTCGATTCCCAGGGAAAGGAAGGAGGGTGATCAAATGTGTACCTTGAATGCAATTTAATAGTACACAATGTAATTTATGATGTTCAGAATTAACTAAATTTAAATGAGTCAATACATCATCAATCACATTTTTATCTTACCCTGATTTAATATGCTAAGCATATTATAAAGCTTTCGTGAGAAATTGCGCACGTCACTCGTTGCTCCGGCCAGATTTACGCGCGTATGGTGTGGGAGTGGCATAGGTTAGTTGTCACAATGAGCCAGAAAGGTAGACATGGAGCCGCTAATTCTCAAACCTAATTCTCATTCCAAATGCATAAATGTAAATGTCCATACTGTACATTATTTTAAGTCCAGAAACATACTACAGTTAAGCAAATACAGATGCAAATCCTTGGTCAGTGTGTAGCAAATGTGCGGTCCTGTTGTACAAACTTGTGGCATTAAACCAAATGTAAAAAAAAATCAAGTGGCTTGCTATAAACATGTCAATGTTAACTAACCTAAAAAGATTAGTAATGTAATTGACCTGAAAGAAAAGGTGTCCATAGAAGATGCATTGGTTTATGTTTATGCAGCGCCTCATGTCACAACTTGCATTGCATTACACTGCCGTCTTAGCAGACACAGTTCTGCTTAAGACGTTGCAAGTGTACAAATAAACTTACTGGGTGCAGAGAAGGATCTGTGCTTTTGCATTAGGCGTGTTCCTAATATGACACTGTCTGTGGTCTAAGTTCACTGTAAGGGCAGCTAGTTTATTTAGAGAACAAATAAAAATAAATATAAAGTCCTTGGGTAAGGGTTTCATGAATATCTAAGAAAAGCAAAAAGAAAATTTATGACATAGAAAAAGGTTGTTATCCCCCCCCAAAAAAGAGACTAGGATAATCATATCCTGAAACAAAGCATTTTGTGCCATTATGTCCTCTTTTAAAATGATGCTGAATATTTTGCCAAAAAAATAGGTATTTTAATCTTTCAGAGGTAATATGAATGGGTTTATGTAATAAACAGGAGGCAAAAAGCTCAATTTCTGAGAATGACACAAAGGTTGTATGTTACCGGAGGAGAGATTCAGGCCACATGAGCAGCACTTCCATGAAAAAAAGATCACTTACATAAGAAAGAGAAAGAACTAGAGGAAAAAGAGAGACATTCGCATCACGTTAACGGTACATTTCCGTGACAGTGCTGAGAGCTGATGATTAAAGATCAGGGTGGGGGGGAAATGGTCATGTTTCCTGTGAATGGATGTCCAAGTGTTCACAGTCCAGCTCTGGCATGATTTTTCATGGTGAGAGCTTCCGCAATGAACGCAAACACAGCCGCGCTGCAGGGTGCTGATGACTTCATCGCTCATTTATTAAAACGCTGAATTACTTACTCGAAGATAATCATTAGGCTGTGGCTTTGTTCTAAACCCCAGTAAGTTGCCTGCCGAGATAACATTAGGGATCCATCAGAAGAAAAAGTAAACATTACTAAAAAGACTTTAGACTAAGGCCCATGAGGGAGACACATTCCCGTTTATACCTGGTGTTTTAATCCATCTCTTTTTCTGACACTTCTGTCCTGATTTCTTTGAGGGAAAGGTCTATGGACGGGTAAATGTAAGCTTGCACAATTTACATATATGAATGCGACCGGAGATTACAGAAAACCATAAGGAGAGCATCAGCTTTCCTTTCTGCTCTGATAGCCGTAAGACCACGCCGAACGCTGTGTTTGTGTGTTAGAAATCAGGAATGGTGAGAACATTGTGCTTGGTATGCTTTTCGTCTTCAAACCAGCCGACAAAACGCGGGGTATAAGACGCACCTTAATACCAAGAGTAAACAGAGCCTAATTAATTTTTTAATGCTAACATTACAATCTAGACTATTTCATTACTGTCGAAGGTTTGGTACACTACTGAATACATGTGTGTGGCCAGTAGGACTTTAAAATGCTCTCTTATATTACAGTAAAAACATTGTGAATTATTGTGTACAATTTAAAAGAACTGTTTTCTTTTTTAATATAAGTTTAAAATGTAACTGATTCCTGTGATGCAAAGCTTAATTTTCAGCATCATTACTCCAGTCTTCAGTGTCACATCTTCAGAAATCATTCTAATCTGCTGATTTGCTGCTCAAGAATAATTTCTTATTATCAATGCTGACAGTTTTGCTGCTTAGTATTTTTGTGAAAACTATGAAAAAATATGTATTTGATGAATATAAAGTTCACAAGAACAGCATTTAATTGTAATGGAATTGTTTTAAATAAATGACATTATAAATGACTACTGTCATGTTCGATCAATTTATTTAATGCACCCTTGATGAATAAAACTATTAAATTCTTTCAAATAAATAAATAAATATATACATACATACCCCAAATCGACTGACTCTGTGGCACTACACCAATTAAAATTTACTATGCTTCACAAAGTAAAAAATCTACAGCAGATACCAAACGAACCTAATCGTCTCCCCAACATCCGCTTTATCTTACTGCTCTATACATTATAGATGTGTGCTAACTTTGAAGCAAATAAAAACTGAATAATGAATGCAATGCGATATGCAGTCACGGCTTAAATTTTCGGTTCCAGTCCTTGAATAAGTGTGGACGCAGAAAAGGAGCCAAAATAGAAGCCAGCTCATCCATGACCCTGCAGTGACTCTTTTAGATTCCAGTCTCAATGATGAAAGTCATGGCTGGCTGGTGTGCCAGGGGAATTGTTTATTTAAACTGTTGTGGTACAAGTTGGTAATTGCACTGGCATAATGGTGGCACTTGGCACTGAAAAGAATAATTTTGCAATGCTTTCACTCACTTAGTAACATAGACGGTATTGTTACAGACACAACTATTGAGAGGAGAATAAGACTTGAGTTTAGGCCTACATTAGTGTAGTAGATCTCCTAGACTTTGAACACAGAACTCTCTGCAGGGTAGAGCTGCAAACTACGGTTCAAAAAACCCTATAGTCATGCCGAGTTCAGAGACAATAAACAAGGACACTTGTAATGGAAATTTCATGAGATATGATAGTCTAGAATTCACTCCAGGACAAAAGGTTGCACATGCACACACATTCTTACATAATCACAGTACAGAACAAGGACGTTTATCACCAGGGATGTCAGAACCGATGGACTTGTTCTGTGCAGAACGTATTTCCAACAGGAGAGAAGAAACCAGTATTCCTGCTAAGTGGAGAATAATTTTATAATAAAGAAGACAACCGACGAACCATCCAAAACCATAACACATGAACCATCCAAAACTGTAGTGCTCTCTGACTAGGCCAAACGGCAGAAAAATGTAACACATACTTGTAGCCAACCAGACATACTTTGCTCCTGAGCACACAATAATGGTGTCACTTGAGTGTCAAAAAATCGAAAATTGATTGAAAGCTTTTCCTGCAGAAGAGAGCAATGAGTTATAGCTCTCTGGAGGGGAAAAAAATCGTCTTTTTTCCACCCCCTGAGCTTCTCATTAATTACAGGGCGACAGTAACGTCAGCCTGTGGTCCGGAACATCTCTGGAGAATCATTAACTTTGTTCACTGTGGAAAGATGTGCGTACAGAAATTCACAAGTCATTTTTTTTTCATTTGTTTTGTCGAGTGCTGCAGCCTGAAGAATAGAACTCATAACAAAACAGAACATAATGGTTAATAATAACATAATAGTTAACATAATTTAACATGCATGAACTGGAAAATGTAACAATATACATTTTAAAACATAATAACCTAACATGCATGAACTGAAAGATGTGTACCTGGCTGAATGCATTTTAAAGTCTGCCAAATGCATAAATGTAATAATAAAAAGTATGTTTTTTTTTAATTTTTTTTTATAATTTTATATCAGCAACATTAATTTTGGCAACATTATATAGGTCTACTCCAGCATCTCTGATTTAGACGAGTAGCAAAAATTGCATTTCTGTTTGGTTAAAGCTACAATATGTAATATTTTTCGCCACTAGTCGCTAACCTCTTACAATAACAAAGGCGTAGGTTGACGAAGCATAAGCAGAACTTGTCGTCATGCCGATTGATCTAATAATGTTTATGGATGAGTGACTACACTGATGTTTTTAACAGGGTGCGATTGCTAATAATGAGAGACAGATATCAGCGCCACACGCGAGTTCCTTGGATATAAAGGAATGAGGACATTTCATTCTACCGAACTACCCACAAGTGCTGAATTAATACTCACACAGATCAGTTTATTAGACGAATGAAACTTGTGAGGTAACGCAGCGCTGTTTCACTTGGTCTACACTATCACACTAAACAGTATTTGAGTGACTTGAATGTTATAATGTTATTCTATGTATTAGTTTGGCTGTATGAGACTAGCAGTAAGATAGATCAACATTAGAATAACATACAGATCATAATCTAACATTTCATCATGTTGAGCTTTATAACATTGATTAGTTTTATGTACATTTGCTCACCTGTATAATAAAGTGCAAGCAAGAGCAGTGTCTCTGTCAAGTCGAAGTTTGTCGCGGACGCGGAGCTCTCGGCATCTCGAAAACGGCATGCTGATATTGATCCTCGTTTTATTTCTCCTTTTGTCCCAAAGTCTGCTTGCCATGGTCCATAATGTTTGAACGAAACAACAACAACGTGAGCGTGCCACTAGACTTAACACATGTCTGTCTGTCGCCATGGTTACTATGGCAGTACGAGCGGAAACCAGGGATAACGCGGATATTACGTCATTGACGGGCGACAAGTGGGACAGGGCGACATAGATGAGCCATTATATAAAATTGGAATTTCTCTGAAATTAAAAATCTTTGGGAACTTTTGGGATATTTTAAGTACACAACTGCAGGAAATATATCACACAGTACAATTGATTTTTGGATATTTTATTACAAAATTCTTACATATTGTACATTAAAAAAAAGATTCAAAAAGTACAAACATATGTCGATAAATGTGTTGTTAACTAACATTTGTTGCTGTCATGCACCACTGCATCATAAAAACTAAGATCTTAAGAACTTAAGTCACTTGTTCTTTGCATATGCTTCAATTGTTTAAAGTTTAATACCTTTGCTGTGACAAACACTGATCTGCGACTGTGCTTTCTCACTTCACACAGTCTTCATCCTCACACGTTCACTCTTAAGCCACAAACTTTACAAGCCATTTAAGTGACTCCCATAGCAACTACACTTCACAGTCATAACAGACAGGGATTGGAGTATGAAGGATCTCATGGGTAATGTGATACAACATGGCAGCCCGCTCTGACTGATGACGCCACCAGAAATGAGAGAGCCTAATGCAACAGACACCGAGGATCATCTCAGGGCACTTAACCTGAGAAGAGTTTTTGCGACGACCATTCACATGACTCAAATAGTAAATCAGACAAATTAGCTCTAGGCAAAAGTCTAAATTGATAAGTACAGCCACTTGGGAATGTTCTTCCAACTAAATGTTTTAGGACCTATTATGCATTGTTTACATGTTCAACTTTCTTTAGTGTGTAATAATGTTACTGTTTGAGCATGAAAAAGGTCTGTAAAGTTACAAAGCACACTGTTTCTGAAGTGCACTGTCCAGGAATGAACATGTCACAATATTCTTTATTTAAATAATTCCTGCACAAGACATATTCAAATGTCTTGGGGCCTGGTTAAGTTAGGGCCGGTTTACACAGAGCTTGTTTTTGCTGTTAAAAACTTGAGATGCCGGTCAGTGGAACGAAAAAAGAGCAGGGGCCTCATGTATCAATCTTGCGTACGCACAAAAACTTTGCGTACGGCAGCTTTCACGCTCACGGTCGTATGTACTAACAGTGAAATTAACGCGAGAATGTGCGTTCCTCCACGCCAATTTCATGTCTGGCGTACGTATATTTCTCACTGTTTTTGTCCGTTGGCGACTCTTACAGGCAATGAAGTGAAGTTGCAAACATTACACAACAAATTGTTCTACAAGTCTATCGCACCACCACCTGTGGGAAACATTGCTATTAATTTGCAATTTATAAAATAAATGACATATATTGTCACACGAGCCTTATGAAAATATTCTATCAATTATGCAATTAAGTAAGAACATATAAAAGCATATTATGCAAAATGATACAGCCCTTATTCTATGGCAGCTTTGGTTTTAATGTCCACCTTTATATCAGACCATTTCTTTTTAAGGTAATTTAGAGTAGACTGTGTACAGTTGAGACACCTTAAATAACTTGCTTAAATAACAAGTTGTATTTTTGCTGTGCACGTGCGTATTAGTGTCCTCTTTGATCGTGGGAAATTTGAACAACGGACACATCTCCGATCCGAAGAAATCGGAAAAACTTTTTTTTTCTAAGATATGATGTTCACTTCACCATGCACTCTCCACAATGACTAGCTTATTATCCTTATGTGACTGTTAAACGTAACTGGTATCACCACAAACGTTATTCTGTGCCCTAAAAACGGGCATATTTCATGGTATTGTGTCATGCAAGGTAATTGCAAAATCTAGAGAAATGTGCGAGGTGGCCAGCGGGGTATAGTTGAGACACACATGTACCAACTGTACCCCGATAGAGTTCTATTAGGAAACACACTGTTTAGTTGTTCAGCCAGCAATCATGTAGCCAGTATAGGACGCAAATGAAAATACAATTTGATATGTGTGATTCTACATATCTTGTTCCTGCTTTATACATTTTAACCAGTGCTAATTTAAATAAAATGAATGCATATAAATGGATGAATAAACAAAAATGTTGCCCAGTTGTTATTTTCTTTTCTATTTGTCTTTATTTTTTATATTTACATTTACCATGAATGGTTAGTTACCTTCACGACATTAGAAATGGGTCTCTCAACTGTACCATGCACTGTCTCAAGTGTACTACATGGGTACAGTTGAGACAAAGTTGAGACAAAAAGCACCTTATATTTAAAATAAAAACTACTTGTGGGTATTATTGATTGATAACATCTTAGTCTACAAGCTAATGTAATCATGTGGCATGTCATGTGGAAATTCACTTCTTTTCAATGTCTATTTTTGTGTGAAAAATCAAAACGCAAAAAGTGTCTCAACTGTACTCAGTCTACTCTACAGTACGATGATCCCACCGCATTGACGGCATCAGCCAAACTCTCCCACTCATATTTTTTTCCTTTTGTTATTAATTCCGGAGGACAAAGTTCCAAACTTTTCCAATTTTTTTTTTTCGTTTCTACCTCCGATAGTAGCACTTCCAATTCACTTTCTGTAAAGTTTCATTTCTTGCCGTCATTTTCTTACTGTTTTCTTTTGCCAAAGTGGACTCATTACCATATTTAAATTGGTTTAATTAAGGGAGGAGACTGGGTGGGGCGTTGTGCTCGTGCATGTGCGCTCAAATTTACGTTAATTGGGATGTACAAAGAGAATATGCGTGGGATCCTTCGTACGCAGAGATTCATACATCTGGATTTTTTTGTGCGTACGCACATTTACAGCTTTGTCCTTACGCAATGTTTTAGTATGAATTCAACGCAAGTCTTTGTACATGAGGCCCCAGGTCTAGAAGTGTGTTTTTTTAAAGTTGAACTTTTAACTTGAGTGCAGTGTTTATAGAGTGCCGTGTCATGCGCTAGACTCTGCAAAAGATGTGAGATGCAAGCGCAACAGTTAAATACGTCCGTCTAGGATGTGTTTAAATTGAAAAACAGTGAAGAAGTAGTGCATTAGAATGGAAAAATGCGTTCTCTGTTAACGGCCCCTTAATTAGTAGTGTATTGAAACTCACAATTATGGTAAGGGGTGGGACATTTCCCAAATATGCTCAAAGGACTTGACCAATCACAACACACTGGTCCAAGCTAACCAATCAGGTGCTTTTCAGAAGGAGGGGCTTCATAGAGAGAGGAACTAAACAGGGCAGCATTTCTCAAAAGCATCGTGAGCAAAGTTGATTATAGAGACCATTGGTGCAAATGGTTCTAAGATCTATTACAGCTTATGATGCTTTTGAGAAACACAGACTGGGAAGAGAGGTACTGCAACAATGTAAAACCTGAAAAACAAGGTGTTTTTTGTTTGTTTTTACATTCGAGCATGAAGACCTATTCTTGTAGAGGGCACAATAGGTCTGCTTTAATTGAATGGCATTGGCTTAACAGAAGGTACACAGAGACCAGCCATAATTCGGAGAACACTTTTCAAAGAAATGATCAAACACTAGCAATCGTGTGGCAAAGAAGACTGGAAGGGTGTGACAGGTAATTTGCTTCCTGCTCGGATGACGAACCACATTGTGGGACGTGCACTCAAGTGTTCGGCGTCCAACATGTAATGTACCTGACAGATTTGATTACCATTTCTTGAAATTCAGCCCTTCCTTTTTTCTTCGTATCCTTCACCCACAAAATAATAAGATTGTATTCTTACAAGGGCAATATATCACTGGGCTTGGCAAGGAGTTTGACCTTTTCTTACAATGAAGTGTTGAAAAGCACTCAAGCAGTGTAAACCATATAAACTTTATGTGGATTTTTCCGCTCTGAAGAACAGAGGTTAGCCTTAGTAAGAGGGTCTGTTCGAACTTTGCCAGTATTGGTAAACAAAAGTCATTCTAAAGGATTGCAATGGAACTTACTTAGAGTTACTTCTCTACATATGTCTACCTCTTCATAAAGTTGTTTCTTGCTCTCTACCTCCTGTAAAGTTAATGGCTAATAAACAAAAGCATGGTTTCATCACATCAGAACAATGAAGAGGGGTCTAATAAATGTCTCTATACTCTTGTTCTGTGAATGCATAAAAGCAATCCACCTACGCAAGGAGCTCAGCTGCAAAAGGTAGGGGATGGTCAGATACCCCATGGCCAAATTCAGATGCTTTCTGGAGGAGCCATTCGATACCACGTCCTGATATAAAAAAAGATTTCTGAGACAAGTGCCTCTGGATATGATGATTCAACTGTACTAGAGGAGGAAAAATAGGAAATGCAGAAATGTCAATCCCAGCCTACATGATGTGTTGTTCTCATGCCCTCTACTATATAGTAGGTTCTTAAAAGACCAAGAGTGAAAGTTGTGGTTGTAATTATGAACCCAAAAATGTGGCTGCAGTGAACACACCCTCACAGACATGCTAAGGTAATAAAAACCCTATAATGTGTGGACCAAAAACAGATTTTTTTTAAACAGAACATTTTCTCAACTCCTTTAAAATATATATATATATATTGGAACTGGGAATGGTGTAGGCACACATATAAGAGACAAAAAAACAACTTTGTGCATCAAAACCACTCCTTTCCTGGTACAATGGATTTTCGACAGCGGAATGTAGGCCAAACATTTTTGACAAACCAAACATGCACGTCTCTGACTAAATGTAAATGTATATGTATATGTGTATATACTGTGTGTATATATATATATATATATATATATATATATATATATATATATACAAACTGATGTGTAAATTAGACTGTCTACAGCAGGGGTCGGCAATAGGCGGCCCGCGGGCCAAAACTGGCCCACCAGCAATATTTTTTGGCCCGCCGGATTATTTTGGAAGTCCGTTTTTTTTTTTTTCAGCCTATTTTTATTTTACAATAACGGTTTACAAATAGGCCCCGCATATCATTCGTTCGATCGTTTTTTTTTTTTTTTTCAAATTAAAACCAAAAATAAAAAAAATGAAAAACAACTTGTTTTTCCATTATTTATTTCCTGAACTAAAATGAAAAAACGAATAACGACTCGTTTTCCGATTTTCTGATTGTGCGTTCAGATCAAAAATAGAAAAAATAAATAACAGGTTTAGACGAATTTTAATGTTGAATTTTAATTTAACACCTAGCAGATATACCAATCATTTTAAACAGATCAATTATTCGGGTATAACACACTGATAAATAATGTGTATTACCTGATAAAAAATATTTGCACTATGCTGCTGCACAAAACTCTTCCAATACTTGAGAAAAGCCGTGGCCGCGCGCCTACATCTGACAATTGTTTTCTTGGTTGTGGTTTAAAAATAAACATTCTGACATAAAACACTCAGTCAGCTACACTGTTTACTTCTGAATATTATATTTTGGGTTTAAACACGCGCCGCTGCACACCACACATAGTACTTAACAGTGTTAAATTTGAAAAATACTGTTCGATAGAACTGCTTTGTTCACTTATCTGCGTGCTTCCTGCGATGAAGTTCCACATTTGCGGCTATCCAACACGAAAATGCAGCAAAGCCTTTCACAATATTGTTTTCTTCAGATAACTCCAAATTTCTCCCACACACTGGACTTGATTTTTGACGACTATTGTCGACAACTTTACAATCTCCACTAGCTATTCTTTTCTTCAACTCCTCAGCATCCATCTCGACGACTGCAGTGCAAGCAGATCGCGCGAGCGGTATGAGGAATTTTTAAAACTGAAAGTAGGTAACGCTGGGAAGGCGTGGCGCGTGGGTACAAATAAACTGATGTGGATTTTAAATTATTTTATAAACTTGAAATACAGGCATAGCCTTTTTTTGTAGATGTGTTTCTAAAAATATGCATATATTTTTACGTTTGAATGTGATTGTTTTAAAATCCCGTATCCGACACAGTTGGATATTTTTCACCCGTTTGAGCAAAATTTGCGGGTTACCCGTCGGCTACCCGAACCCGTGCAGGACTCTATTTTAAAGTATAGCCTAAGTAGCGGTCAGAACTCTGGTGTAGTTTGGACGGAGCGGGTGGTCGTCTGACTGACAATAGCCCACTCCCGATATGTTTTGACAGCGCATTCGCACTTCATTCTGACCACCTGTAGCTTACACCTAAATCTGAGGAGCTGTTTGGTACTGAAACCATTGTCAGTCAACAACATTCTTTTTTTTTTGCAAGGATGTTTGAAATAGTTTGGCAGAAAATAGCCTTCTTCATTTGTCAGTAGGGCAATATGGTTTTTATTTATGTTTTTTTTATTTATTTATTTGTTATTTATATTTCATTATTTTTTTTCTGTGAAATTTTTTCTCTGCTGACAGTAGGCTACAATGTTAAAATAGCCTAATATTTATATTGACACGAACACAATATTTGTATAGCATTTATAATTGTTATAGGCTACTTAATCTCTCTCTTTCCGTTAGAGACATTTTAATGTAAGATTCTGGAAGTGAGATCTAAATTTTGCGGACCGTCGGGTCGGAATATAAAGCGGGTGAATACAGAGTGTATTTTAAGCGGTTTAATTTGTGTAGCTACGTGTAGCTGGCCCGCCACCTACTGGCTAAAAAAAATATTGGCCCGCGGCCATAGTTATTTGCCGACCCCTGGTCTACAGGAACACCAAAGTAGATCATGAAAGGAGATCATATCAAAAGCACAGGTTGTCCACTTGAAGGGCTCGTATTCAGGCACAGCCGACATAGATGATCCTTTGGACTTTAATTGAAGCAGTTGCTCTCTCTGAGTGTTCTCCCACCAGTATGAACCTGTTCCCGCAAGCCCACTCTGGAAATTTCCCTGTTTCACGAGCAGTGACGAGCGGCAATGATTGTCTAGAGGTCCTTGGATAAAAGGCTTCTATTTATGTGCCAGATGGTGGTGTTCTGACTCAAGCACAAACAGAGAGAGTGAGTGCGATGTTCTCTCCGTTCTCTTCGTATTTGGGTTAAATGCAGACTGTCATCATGTTCTTTCACAGTGTGCTTATTTTGAAAAGATGAGGCAAAAGAAGAAAATAGAAAATCATCCTGCATAATATGGCTCCATAAAGGCTCTAGAGCAGGGGTGTCCAATAGGTCGATCGCGATCTACCAGTCGATCGCAAAGACAATGCTGGTAGATCGCACATAATTTTAAAATATGCTTTTGTTAAATTTGAATAAAAAATAAATATAGCATTGTCCTTCCTTCTCCTTTTGGTTTCTGTCTGACTTGCACTTGACGAATGAATTTTGACCAGGCGCGGTCATTTTTGTTTATTCGGTTGCCATGACAACTAGCCTGCTTCTGCTTTCCAGCTCAAGAGCTTCGGAGAACAGAGCGTATAAAAATATAGTATAAAAGTTTTCTGATCTCTAAAGCAAGAATGGCAGATTTCAAATCAAATATTTCCAGGAGGGTCATCCACTAGCAGCTGCCACTGAAATGAATGGATGCTACCTTTCTCCAGCCATTGTAGACCTGCTTGCTACAAGCTGAGTAATGGGTTTTCAATGGCAAATTTATCTTTTATCACTGAATTTAATAATGTTGCAGCAGTGGTCTGATAATGTATAACACGATATTTAACCATACACACCATTATCTTATTGTCATCTGTTATGCATTGATAAAGAGCAAGACAAAGAAACAAGCAATTTACTGATGAGATAACATCTGCCTGTCTGTACTGTTCACCAACAACCATGAATTCAATAAATAAAGGTCCCCTAGCAAACAACACCACCCATCTGACTTCACTCTAACCAATAAAGGAAAACAGTTTGAGTTTGGTGAACACGTACACAGATGCACAAATCCATTCTGAGCTTGTTAGATATTCCACTTATCCTGTTAAACTTATCTTTAAATGAGTGCATCATTAACTACAGCAGTTGCAGGAAAAACAATGTTTCAAGACTTACTTGCCATGCATTATTTAGCAATATTATAAGGAACTAAAATGGTTTATGGAATCTATGCCGACAACACTGCAATATAAGATACAAGAAACCCTTATAATTGCTTTTATCAAAAGAGACAATGTTATAGCTAGGGCCAAATTGCACAGAGCAACTTTTTCCATGAGGAAATGGAATAATAGGCATAACACATGATAATGGAGATAAAACTGTACAAGAAAAAAGGGAACATACGAAGGCTAAACTTTTGATCAGGATACATTTAGGGTCCATTTTAAAATCACATCCAGTAGTAATTTTAGGATGAAACAAGTAATAACTGCAGCCTAATGGTGACTAGTAGCCAATGCAACAGCCTCTATTAAATGTATTCAGCCAAAGCTCTCAGCGTATCAGGGCTTCCGCCTCGCTAATTTTGGCTTGAGAGCAGATGGTGGCGGCCTTTTTGGGATCATCAATGTGTCTGGAGCTCAATCATTCCTGCTGCTCCACGTTAGGAACAAACAGCAGTTCAGCATAGAGAGCGAGAGAAGAAAATGAGGAAATTACTCAAAATGAATTACTCAAACCAGTTACTGATTCATAATTCATAAGACAGCAAGACAAGCCAAATATAGCAAAAAAAAAAAAAAAAAGCACAGACATATGCAAAAGGCGTGCTTAGATTCGGCATAAATGTTTACAAAAGCCTGAATTTCATTCAGATCTATCCACGGTATTATCTAATCTCATCCTCTTAGAAGAGGAAGAAAGCATCTAATCTGCAGTGATGCAGAAGAGGAAGAACCTCATACAGTTTTATGTTGGCCAATGGAGCTACTGGGGTCCAAGACGAGTGTGAAAGTGCAACAAGACCCTCGAGCAGAAATACTCGGAAAGCAATGTCCTGCTGCACTGATTTACCGACTTTGGCATACGAGTAGTACATGCAACAATTATGGGTCTTGGCTAACTGCAACTGCTAGCATTTAATATGCAGAACAAATGGGCCTGATGCAGTTATTGGCATGAAGAGAACCATTTTAGCATTAAGCTTGTTACCTGTATGCTGAGTCTGGAAATCTCATTGCAGTTTTTCCCATGATGCACTGCACCTCTGACACATTTCCTAGGGAATAGGGAGGAGGCATGGGAAACGATGACATTGTGTGCTTTGACGTTCATTGAAAGCAAATCAACAATGAACTACTCAATCGACCCACAAATTCAGCTCAGAGGTAATGTCAGCTCTGGGTCATTGGCTGATTGAGGTCAATGAAGCCACACACTCTTCTATTAATGAAACTCTGCTCAAAACACTGTGCAATCAGACTGACCGCAACGTCCAGAACTTTCTGTTCAGAGATGTACGGTAACAAATGTGCAACCTCCTTAAAGAGGAGTAGCAAGCCACAGCAACAAAGAATTTTCAACCCAGTACAAGATCAGAGGCATTAACTGGCCTTCACTGCTTTGATCTGCAGAGGTGGCTGTGGTCCGTAAGAAAAACGATGGACTGCAATTTAGGAATACTTACCCACTACAAAGAAAGTCTAGGGTATGCTGAAATTGTAGGTTTGTGTGGACAGACTGCTGCAAATAGATACTTCACTCAACCAAATATGTAATTAAGAACACAATAAAGGTCATTTTTAGGTTTGTCTCATTTCTGGCTCACTTTTAAAATATTAAGAGAGGGAACCATTTGTCTGTGCTAAAGTTGTCAAAGGCTTTGCAATCCATTCACTTCAATGTATACACACAAATGTGGAAGACTCAAGTTTACTGAAAGAAGTTTTCAGCTGCATATCAACATTCAAATAAACTCTGACTTGCACAGCGCACGACATTTGACCAACAGAGGATGCAAACGTCACTGATTGACCTCTTGGCCAATTTCAAGAATGCACAAAAATGTAAAACTTACATTTTGTAATGTAAAACTCCACTTTCCAGCAGAGTTTCTAGTTCCTACTCTTTCTAGTAATCCCGAAGACCTTGATCAGCTTGTTTGGGTGTGTTTGATTAGGGCTGAAGCTAAACTCTGAAGGAAAGTGGACCTTGAGGGCCAGAGTTGAGAACCCCTGCTCTAGTGGACGAATGGACGAATAAACTCAATGTTTAAACTCAAAAACTGATGTCAGAACAGCACAGGTGGTGATGGTTAACTTGACAAGTTATCTTCTCAAAAACGCAACACAATGTTGTAAGGCAAACCAGACCACTAAACTCAAGGTAACTGTCAAAATCAAGCCATGCATTTCAACAGCTGTGGTCTGAGGTTTGTATTATTTTTTGAGCTGGCAGAAAGAAAAAGGAAGAGAGATGAGGGTGGCCTTTCTTACTCTTTTGTGAGAGTCTTTTGTGATGCAGCAGTTTTTGAACACAATGAAGGTTCTTTGTGAGGGGCTGGTGCAGGGGTCTAGGGTGCATTCCTTAGCCGTAGATCCTGCATGTGTGTCCATTCCATGGTCAACTAATTGAAAACCCTGAGGCCCTTTGCACAGCAGGCCAATACGGACACCATCAGAAATCATCTACTTAACTTTCAGCAGTATGAATCAATTGAGTCGCCTCGTCACTTGTGAACGGAAGGCCAATTTTGTCAAAGGAGAAGCTTTTGTTCATTCATTCCCATTCCTGGCTAATGCCTTACTGGTGGCTTAATGTTTCACTTGCACAATTGATGCAAATTCACTCCTTCGTTCAACAATGTCACAAATCTGAATTCATTCAGTGAGCAAATGTATAAACCAGTGGGATTAAAACGTTTTTAGAGGATTTTATTTCACAATCTCTCTAAAATAAAGCTTACCGTATACTGTTGAGCAAAGAGCAAGAATAAATAACCAACTGCTATGCACGCAGCTTGGACCTGGTGTTCCTGCTTCATACGGCCAGCCGTACAATGATACAACAGCTGGCTGCCTCCAAAAGATTTGCTTCCATGATGCCTATTTTGACTTTTCTAGCCCTGCTATTGGCTTACTCGTGACATCAACATCACAGATTGCACTCCATCGGCTTAAGCCAGAAACTGTTCACTCTTACGCAGGTTTGCTGGGAAATGGAAGCAACATATGGCAGCATATCTCCAAATGCACAATCTGAGGAAGTAAAACAAAATGTTTTTATGCAAGGCTTGACAGTGTTTCACTCGCATTTGTGAATAAAAATGTGTGTGCAAATTGTAAAAAGTTTTTAGGAGCACGTGTGAATTTAAAGTCCCAGCGGGTCCTGCAAATGTGCTTAATTTGTATGATATTTAAGGTCATTAAAAGTTTTAAATATCTTAAATGGTATAACAAATGTCTGAATTTTCATTTTAAGAGGTCTTAAATTTGGGGATGGAAAAAAAAAAGTTCACAATCAATGAATACTGCGCATTCACGCCAATAGATTGCTTATGATCTACTGTTGATGAATTATGACAATGTTTAATATATGGTGTTTACATTGTAATATTGTGATGTAGGCTATATTTGAGTAAAACTCAAAATGTGGGGCGGGACTTGATTTTGCGCATGGGAAATTGATTGGATGATTGTGGTTTGCCACTGGTGGATCTCATGTGAGTGACAGGTTGCCCCGCCCTCACGCCAGTAAACACTTCATCAGAGAAGAGATGTTGCTGCAAGAGGGAATAAAGAAAAATGAGGCACATGAATTAAAAAAATAATAATAATGATGATGTGCATGGATAACTCATTTAGGCCTATAATTAATATGGCAAATATTCTACAAAAAATAGAAAGTCAATTTTGATTTCATGGTGAAACCTGAAATAAACATTATGTGATTAAAAACACTGAATAGTTGTAATATATGTCAAGTGCTGAGTGAAAATCTAAATTTCTGATGAGATGTAGAGGAAGAAATCAAGCATATGCACAAAAAAGAACAGGAGACAGAGAAGGTAAGAGTGGGAGAGAGAAGTCTGTCACACATCCTCGTGACAGAAACAGCAGAGAGCTGGCACAGTTGTGTTTGTTTGGCTGGCTCGCTCTCACGTTGCCTCCGCAATACACAGTGTCATTAAGGCACTTGAGAAGACTCTGGGTGATTTCAGGTGAACGAATCCTGCTGCGGTGTGGTTAGGGCAGCCTGAGGGAAAGAACTCTCAGCTGTGCCCTTTAAAAGTGTTAGCTGGTCCCGGTTGAAGTGCACCATTAGGGTTGCCACCAAGGACACCAAGCCATGGATGAGTGTTTGAGAGCAAGAGAAGATGATTCAGTGAGTGCACTGTTATCAGTTTTCAGTACAAAACATGTAGTTCAATGTATCCCTCCCTCGTTCACAGCTTCAGCCTCAATGACCACAATGTAAACGCCACTTATCTAAGAGCGCGTCTAGTTCTGTTTAATCACACGTGTTGTGCTTTTTCTTAAGCTCTTAAGACAATAAATAGCATAACAGAATAAGGTGACACAAGCCTTCCTGGAGGCATGCTATCATTCCCACATGAATCCAAGTTACAAGTGCAGATAAACACAAGCAGGGTCAACGTATAGGTCAGTCTCCCTGGTTCCATTCCACCATTAATCAGTCTCCAAACTTCACACCATAGTGACAAATATTTTCCTGTCAACTGCTCGCTGAAATCTCAGCACACGCCATGTGAGCGATGAGGAACTTGGTACAGAGCAAACTGGAACAGAGACACAGACCAAATCACAGTATCTGCTGCAGGTCTCCTTGACCCTGATTTCGAAGCAAAATGTTCCAAACCCTTCTGAAAGAAAAGTGGAGGAGTAAACATGATTATGGTTTAGGGCTGGGCGGTATATCGAGTTTGTACGATATATAGGCTATATATATATATGGAACAATATGGAATGAAACTATACCGTATATATCGATACATTAGTTTGATACGAGCACATCTGAAAAATAGCAGAGGATGCAGTGTGAGCTGCTGCAGTGAAAGTACATAGTACAATTTGTCCTAAACATGTTATATTAAGGGCTTCAAAATAACTGGTAAGATATAGTTAACAAGTTTAAAGCAGCTTTCCCTGTCAGATGCTCTGACAGATACTGTTGCTGACTGACAGATACATACTTGCGCTGTTGAATGCGTTTGAGATGTGGTGCTTTCCTCAATGCTTAACTTACATTTCACAGGTATATTATCCATCTGTAAATGTTAGAAAGTCAAACAAATATGTCCATTTCACTGTCAGGAGAGGACGAGCCTTCTGCAAGTGAATCTCCACTAAAATTCAAGCTTCCGTGAATGAGCGACAAGCAGATGGAGCACAATAGAATAGCATCGCAATAATTCTGACTAAAATATACATATTGCTGAAAATGTTGTTGTTGGAGACAATAAATGTGCTATATGTGGAATTTTAAACCTAAGAGTGTATTTTTATGAAAGTGACCATTATAATGGGGTAATCAAATCCAGGCTAATATCATTAGTTTTTGCTTTTGTTTTTATTTTTAGTTCAGCCTTTAGTCAATTTAAAAACAAAAGCATTATTTTTGTTTTAAGATTATAATGTTACAATGTTAGAATGTAATGTGATTTTACCCACCTTTTTGTACATAATATATTGCAATATATTACATTCACTATATTTGTTCCCATATCCTTCAATATCAACATTGTTTGTAGGATATCATTGGGCAGGATGTGAAATATAAACATTTTTAAATTAATACAGATTTTCTTTATCCAAATAGAAAAACATAGAAAGTAAGAAGATATATATCGCATAGATCGCCATTTAACCAAACAATACCGAGATATGAATTTTTGGCCATATCGTCCAGCCCTAATACTAATAATTTTGTTCGAGTGGTGTCTGCATGTCGATCTGACCTTCATCGGTTGATTTCACAAATATCAGCAAGATATCACCAATGCAGTTGGTTAAAGGTTCGCATGCATCCAAGGTCAAAAACACTTAAATCTTCTCATAATATACACTTCACATCACCTCATTTCTCAAAGTGAAATCTTCATTTGAAGATTCTTTAAACCCCTTCTTTCCACGAGCCTACTCTGAACTTAAATGTTACATGGATACCTAAAAATAAAGAATAACCCTTATATTTTATTTTAGCTTTATTTCAATGAACAAAAACTATTTGAATAGTTTTGGTTAACAATAGTAACACTGCTTAGCTGAAGAAAGTAACAGCAGCTGGTCTCCACAAGCCCCATCTTGACCGCTAGGCTATATATGATACACATGAGGCCTACTTTCTGTGAAAATCACAGGTCAATTGGGAAATAGCCCACATTTATATTGCTCTAAAAACAACTTTTCCTGATCTCATCAGTCTGAATCTCATCACAAACCTTATTTAGGCTACACTATTGCATATTATTAACTGTAACTAATCCTCTACTATAAATAAATCACCTATATATAACTTACTAGAACATTCCCCCAGTTTGTACCACACTTAAAGTCACGTACAGGGCTTCCCCCATATCTGCATCAAGTCAAAAGCTTGTTAGGTCTAAGCATCCTGGGAACTATAGCTTAGTGACATAACGTCACAACAGTGCAAGCCAAGGAATGCACAAAGCTCACGCCTGATGCCAGAATAACACATGCTATTAGCACCCCGTTTCCCCGCTACACCCTCAAATCCAGTCGTGTGAATTTATACTGAGATCACAACAATCCTGAGTCAAACTACAGGCCATTTGCACCTACATGATATGGTGACAGACAGGCATGGATTAGAGAGACACGTCACTGCCCTCCCCCTCCTCTCGCCACTTTACACAGGCTACAGTGGTGCATGTAGTAAGCTTTATGGGTGGTTAAACTGACTAGACGTTTTTTTTTTTCTTAGAAACAGGGCAGATAAAATCAGTACATTGAAAGCATCACGCCAGCGCCTTTAGGATAAATGAGTGGCATAAGTGTCTCTCTTCAGATCATCTAAATCCACTATGGTTCATCATCTGTCACTGTCCACAGAAAAGGTTGAGAGTTACACTACTAAGAATATTCAGCAGACATAGTGGGCACTTTATATAGGCTACACTGCCTGGTCAATAACAAAAAGTCGCCGTTTGGATTTAAATAGGCAAATACTTAAGAGTCTATAACTGGATCATTATTGCAGTGATTATTTTTGTTTCTTCTGGAGTGTGTAGCTCTTCATTTCTTAAACAACCATGAAGGAAGACACATCATGGCCATATTCCAGGATGACAATGTCGAGATTCATCAAGCTCAAATTGTGAAAGAACAGAGACTACACCTTAAATTCATTGAAAGGTTTTGGGATTTCTTTTGGCCGGGCAGTGTATATACACTCTGATGCATTAGTACTTGGGGTTGAGAATGAATATATAAGACCACATCCCGATTTTGCCATTACTATGTCATGTTATGACTCGTTCTGCATCAAATCCTTGGCTAATCATTTTTTTATCAAAATCTTTTATCCTTGAACTGTACACCATCTTCTGTTTGTCAGCTAAGCTAAGATAATAAAGATATTCTTTTATTGATAAGAGATTCATTGAGAGAACGGTCTGCTTTAAGTCCTTTCAAGGAACGGCCAAGGCAGATAAGAGTCAAATCTAAGCAAACCGGCAAATTCCCTAAATAACAATCAATCCCTGGCAACACAAATACGATAGACAGAGGCGTCACAATCTTGGCAGGGTGTTATTCCCACTGACACAAAATAGAAGAGACATTTCTGAAGTTATACCACACTTTTTTCTAAAAAAAAATGCAATTACAGAGAAGCAAAGTACATCATGTTTGAAGAGAGAAAGTCTGTATCCTTCACATAACATGACATTGCTTTTAAACAGGGCATGGTGACACATCGTCAATGAGGACACATGGACAAAAGCAACCTAATCATAACAGAAAAATCAAACATCAACCATTTGAATGGCCTTGCTCCAGTATTCTTAACTTCAACAAATGCCACAACACTGACTAGCATACACACAAACAATACCTTTCTCCTCTTTGAAAGTGAAAAGCAAAACTAGATATTAATGTTTACATGCCAAACACCGACAGAGAAAGCACTGGCTAATGTAGCATAAGAGAAAAATGTCAAAGCAACTGAAACGAAAGAAAGTGATTTTGCCAACAGCAAAATCAATTCATAGCTAATCACAACTTACAAATACAAGGTAAATCTGTAGGTTTCTCAGTGTTTTTATCCAAAAGAAAATGATCATGGCACAAATGGGACTACAGTATACTTAAAGAACTTGGGTTACACTTCATAATCACTCATAACAATCATCATTACATTAAATATGGCTTCAATCGTGTACAATCAAACAATACAATTTAAATGCAATGGAAAATTAAATGGCTACATAAGCATTACGCAATGTTTGCGAATTGACCTCATTTTTTTATTTAAGTTATAAAAGTGTTGCATACACAACACAGTATGTTTGGGAAATGAATGTTTTGCCCCGGATAAAACGCATGCAGCGCCACGACACGCGCACTGCGGGTCTCTTTCAATCACTGGAAACAATCACTCACGCGCACAAAATCAACGCGATCAGATCAAAAACCAAGGGAAAGTGCTCAGTAGATCTGTCATCGATCATCCTCTGACAGCTGGGAGGTAAATTGACGTGAATATACAGCTGTTACGGTGTTAGTATAGGTCTGATAGGCCAGAATTATCGCCGCACAATGACACACGGCAGCGGATGAACGGTACAAAAACGAGCTCCATCACCGTTCATGTTAACTTACCTTTTTCATTCGCGGTGCCTCGGCCACGGTTCCATCGCAGTTTATAAACGCCTCGCCGCCGTTCTGTTGCTGGTCCGGCCGCTTCATCGCGGACGCCTGCGGCATCTTCACGGGGTTCGGAGCGGCGGTCATCGGGCTCGACTCCCCCGCCGCGGCCGCTGCCGCTGGTGACGAAGTAGAGTTATTTTCACTCTTCTTCTCCTCTGCCTTGGGTGTCAGTGGAGATATGGTGGGGAGAGAGTCTTTACCGGCCACGTCTTTTAATTCGACCTCGGCCATTTTCGCTGCCACAGCCTGGACTGACATCGCTGCGAACCTTCTTTTTCCAATACAGAGAGAAGCGACACACGAACGGATACGCACGGTGGGATGACGTCGGCGCTAAGCACCATGGGACATGCAGTTCACGTTACCATAGCGTCTACTACGCATCATCTTACGCATGGTTAATAATAGTGAACGAATGGTAGTAGTAGTGATAAACAAAAATCCATGAGATAACAGACTTCTTTCAAAAACCACATTATATAATCATCTTATAATAAAATAAATATAATTATTATACTTTAAAAACGTATTATACCTTTTTACCATTTATTATAGATTTTTATTATTATACTATCTATAAGATTTATACCAAACTCTGGCAAACATTACTTTGCACATACAAAAGTACTGTAGAAGTATAGTAGTACATGATGGTAATACCATGGTACTTAATAATTACTATGTTAATGTACCATGGTACTTACATGGTAATTATTAAGCACCCTGGTATTACCATATGATACTAATTTCAAAGAATAGCATGGTACTAGGTTTGTAACAGTTTGACCACTGTTGGGAGGCTTCTTAAAATACTTTTTTTTATTCTCTCACACCTTATGCATGAACATTATAAAGCAATTTCACATTGGAATTCTAGGAAATTCCAGTTGTAGAACTGGTGAAGCTGCAAATACTATAAAAATAGCACATACTTGTGTTCCTATCATTTATAATCACCCAGCGGAGTGCAGCACTACCATCCAGTGGTTAACCGAAGGAATAGAGTTATAAATATAATGAACAATGCTGGGCATTTATTAAATTGAAAACCAAAGACAAAAGTGGAAGCTCATTTCACTTCAAGTTTCACTTCAGACACGATACAAAATACAAACAACATAAACACTTGTTGTTTATGTAATTTGGCACTAAAGATCAGGATCACCTATCCTCCAAGCTCTTCTGTACATTGTAAAAGTTATAGTGAGGAGAAATAAGAAAAGCCCTTCATTGAGAGCAAGTTAATGAACATCATTACACCAAAAGTAAATTTGTCTTATGCTTGTTCATGGTTGTATGGTTGTAACAGGTGTTCATTCACACAGAAAAGAAAGTGTGAAGAAAAACTACCAGTAACTCCTGCAGTGGCCAACCACTCTGACTAGCTTGGAAGAATTTACATTCATGTATAACTACATTGTTTTTCTTGTATGATGAAAAAAATAAAAAAAAATATTTATACAAAATCCAGTGGAACAATGGTCTATTTTGACTGTTTCAAGCCATAAATATCTCAGCATTGAAGTTAAAAAACATTTTCTTCAGCTAAAACGACTTTCTGTGCTTAATCTGTATTTGCATCAAGTTTGCAAGTACAATGCATCTATTCAAAAACATTCAACATCACAAGAATGTAAAGGTAAAAAAGTCTATCACATCTCAAGGCTTGTGCAGTGTTTTCCTCCAAGCAGCAAACATGACCATCTCAGTCCCCAAAGATCCAGAGTACATTCACTCCTGAAAGACCAAGATTCACTCTCCTGTTGCAAAAAAAAAGTGTGGAAAAGGTTTCATCCATTTCGCACTTCAATGTAACAACATTTGAGAGCATCAAAGTAAAAACAGCTATTTTAGCCATATAATTCCTTAAAAGCAAGCAGATCACAAATAACATGATGGATCTAAACTCACCCCAGCATGCCAGACTCCTTGGTTTTGATAATGTAGAGGAACATGAGGATGGTATGGAACAAGTTATTTCTGCCCTGTGAGAGGAGGGGGGAAGAAAGCATAATAAGTCACAAGAACAGAAGAGTTCATTCACTGTAAATATGGTTGGAGAGAATCAACTCACCTTGGGCAAGCTGTAGACGTGTCCCTGGTAGACAAGCTGAAAATGAGGAGGGTTTGTGCTACTTTGATGGATGCAGAACAGGTTCTCATTGGACACATCTGTTAGAAATTCACACATAAAATGTCATATTTGACATTGTTGCAGCACCTCTTCCCAGTCTGTCAGTACAGCTCTGTTTAGTTTCTGTCTCTGTGAAGCCCCTCCTTCTGAAAAGTGCAATGTGCTCTGATTGGTCGGCTGGACCAATGTGTTGTGATTGAGTATTTTTGAGAAATGTCCCACCTCACACCATAACTGCGAGTTTCAACTTCCAACTAACTTAACTCAACCTGGCCTCACACCTTTTTTTGTGTATGCCTTGGACAGGAATGATTTAATATACTACAACAGAGGCGTTTCAGGGAGTTCAGTGCACACTGATATAGAGAAGAACTCCCTTTGGAGGGACATTGTGCTTGACCTTGAACTTGCAGACCTTTTCATGTTCAAACAGCAACATTGCACACTAAAGCAAGTATAATAAAACTTTAACTCTTTAAAAATGCTGTATAAAACTCAATGCAACACATTGTCTGAGCATACCTGGTTTATCTGGTGTCTGTATAAAATGCTGGGACGTAAAGGTTTTTCCGTCAGGATACTTAGGATGTGGCGGGAGCCGTGAGTCCAGGTATGTACACAGCACATGCATCAGGATCTGATGAGCACAGAAGTGTTTGTGTAAGTGTAGAGTGAAAATAAATGCACTGCATCATTATTATGGATCTCCTCTAAACTGTAATACATTGGTAATGCAACAAATTATGAAATGCTGCAAATGTTTGCAAGAACACACAGCAGAGTCTGTCGGAAGGTCCGTGTCCCATTTGCGGTTTTTCAGATCTCCTCCTCCGTTCCAGCGGAAAGAGCTCATGCAGCCACTGTGGGCTAGTTCTGCAAGACAAGAGCAGTGATACAAATGAACACACAGGGGCATCATCCCTGTTCATGATAATGGACTCCGTCAAGTCGAAGCGCAATTGATAATATCAGTGAATTGTGTATTCTGCTCACCCTTGATTCTCTCCACAAGATACTCCTGGTTTGGTGTGACGTCCAGATACTGTACGATGGCATTGAGGGTGGGAATTGCAGAGGCTTTGACCACAGCAGCTTGTTTGAGGCTGCTGATACTGGCCTCTTCACGAAACAAGGAAAAGAGAAGTGAGACATAATGAAGTAAACTCAAACATTTACAATTCAATATCTTTGGAAGAAAAGATGGTTACCTCCGATCTGTAGCTCAGGGCAGCCTATCCTCCTGAGCTGACTGTTGACAGAGTCCATCTCTCTGACCAGATGAACTAGAATGGTGTCATTTATCCACTGCAATAATAAGTCGATAGAGAAAAAAATGGACAATTTATGGATGGAAATTTTGGACAATTGATGATGGACGGATGGATGGAAATTTGGACAATTTATGATGGACGGATTGATGGAATTTTTTGACAATTCAGGATGGATGGATGGAAATTTTTGACAATTTATGATGGATGGATGGAAATTTTGGACAATTTAGGATGGATGGATATTTTGGACAATTTATGATGAATGGATGGATGGAATTTTGGACAATTTAGGATGGATATTTTGGACAATTTATGATGAATGGTGGATGAAAATTTGGACAATTTAAGATGGACTGATTGATGGAAATTTTGGACAATTTAGGATGGACGGATTGATGGAAATTTTGGACAATTTAGGATGGACGGACGGATAGAAATTTTGGACAATTTATGATGGACAGATAGATGGAAAGTTTAGACAATTTATGATGGACAGATGGATGGAAATTTGGAAAATTTATGATGGATGGATTGATGAAAATTTTGGACAATTTAGGATGGATGGAAATCTTTGGATGGATGGATAGATGAATGGAAATTTTGGACAATTTAGGATGGATGGATGAACATTTTTGGACAATTTAGGATGGATGGACTCACATTTCTCAGCTTAGCAGTCCAGCTGTCAATATTATCCGTCACCACACGACTTCTCGTGATTCTTGCCCAGACCTGTAATAAATCTCTTTACTTTAAAACACTAAAGAAATGGTTTTTGAAATGAATCTAAACAAAAGCATTAAACAAAGATGCTTTGAAATTGTGCTATTCCTTTCACCCTCACCTCTTCAGCAGCTTGTTTGGAGCCCAGCTCTGTGTCGTCTTTATTGGCAGATGGTGCCTGTGAACGGCAGGCCGGCTGGTATTGAAACTTCCTCAGGCTCTGTGCGTAATCCCCCACTGAACGATTGTAGTTCCAGAACGATGGACTGTGTCTTGGAGATGTTGACTCTGGACTTCCTAAATAAGAAAATATTGCAATGCCGAAGTCTTAGCACAGCCAAAGTTTGATTCAACACCTTTATGTGCACCCAGGCCTCTTACCCAATTGACTGTGGTGACTTTTCTCCTCCTCCATACGCAAAAACTTCTCCAAAGTCTTTAGGTCATCGATGTAGTCCTCCTTACCTCCGGGTGAATTAAAGACGGATGGGGATGTGCGGTAACGAGCACGGAGACTGGTGCCTTCTGCCGGCCCGAGGTTGCTTGGGTACGGAGAAGAACTTGGACTATAGTTCAGCACCTACAGACATAAAAAGTAAAAAGGGAAATGCAGTGGGTGCGTGAGTAGAATAAAACATTGTGACAACACAATTTTAAAGAAGCATTTCAGAGTACTCAACCTTGCCAAATGCCATGGAGGGTGAAAAGGGTCCTCCTGCTGAAGAAGGGCTGCTCAGAGGTGGACTGAACCCAGAGACACAGCTGGGGGAAAACTTGGGGCTGGTGCTTGAGGGTCGTGCAGGACTAAAACTGAGTACATTCTGTCCCTGCAGGGGCGATGACTGGACTGATACAGGAGCTTCTTTTTTCTCTTGTTTCTGAGGTGGAGAGGCTTGAATCCCTATTATAAAATCATTTTAATTATGCATTTGAACATTGTATTTCTTACTTGAATAATACTGTTAAATAGACCTACTGTACTTGAAAAACTTAAAGCACTGTTATTGTCATTTGTATCTTTGATTTATTATATTCATCCCATTTTTTGTAATTTCCATGTGCTCTAAAGGTGATGATACACAGGGCAAATTTTTGAGCAATGTTGCTGGGCAATGTTGCTGTCAAGGGGCAACCAGAAGAGACACAGGGCCCACGACTGATCTAAATTATCCAGATAGAAATGTATTGCCCATTTTCAATGGGAAAGTGCCCAAGCAACAATCGCTCGGCAAGATTGCCCAGCAACTTGCTCAAAAAGTTGCCCTGTGTATCATCACCTTAATAGTCTGTAATCAAAATAACTTCCCCCTCCCTTATGCAGCGACATCTCTTCTCTGATGATGTGTTTACTGGCATGAGGGTGGGACAACCGGTCACTCACATGAGATCGACCAATAGCAAACCACAACCATCCAATCAATTACCAATGAACAAAATCAAGTCCCGTCCAACATTTATTCTTCTTCGAGAAGCCGTTTCACTCGGTCACTTGTGTCTCGATAGGAAAGAGAAGACTATTGCAACTTCCGTTCCATCTCAACTTTAATTCAATTCATTATAAACGTATGCAAGAATTAACTATATCTGTTGTCTTTGCATTGATATGAGAAATAAGCATTATGAATGATTGTTTTTACCCTAAACACATTCTTACAGATGCCCAATAACTCACCTGAGCCCCGGAGTCCAAGAAGTTGATGCTGTTCTGGACTAACGGCGATCGTGGTTGGGGCCATAGTGTACTTGAAATACTTCCAAAAGTCAAAAAGCGCACTGAGACTGAACAGGGAAGCCATGGCAAGTTCTGTCCAAGAAAACCATAGTTAGATTATACTAAATATACTAAATGATAGTCCATCAATGAGGATGATCATATTTGGGTGTGTGTGGCATCTAAAGGATTGAAAACTCTTGTACTAGATCACTGACACCCTTGAGATATTATTATATACTTACCAATATACCAGATGGGCCAGTAAGTTATGTTATAGTATCTACTAAGAAGCTTTCCAGACCTAAAAGACAAGGTGACTTGGTTACATGTGGTTCAGAAGACTTATCAGATTAGGGACAATAATTTTTAACACGTATGACTATGAACTCACATCTCTGTATAGATCATCCCAGCCAGAGACATATTTAGCACAGCCCATGCCAGGACAACCTGCCGTGCCTGTTCCTCCTTCCTAAGCTTCATGGTCTTGTCGATGAGGGAGATCATGCCTTCCTTTGATGGGGTCATATCTGCACCAGAACCTCCACTACACCATAAGTTCTTGTAATAAAACAGATAATATAAACAGACTATAACAAAAGGCACATAATAAATATCAAGGCATCTGAACGACTCAAATAAGACTGCACTGTTTTGTGTCTGAAGGAAAATAAAACTATACAATTGTGAATGTGACACCATAGTCCATGTTAACGAGCTGTAATGTTGAGTTACATTATGTGCACTAAAATACTTCCCTAGCAAACTCTACACTGGAGAACTCAGGCGACAATAAACAAAACACGAAAGAATATATAGGTTTCATGGGTAAACTGCATCTAAACTCTATTTAAATGTGTCTGATACATACTTCCTCTAAATCAGTCCTGCATGAACGCGGTAAAGTAGAAAGAGTGAAAACAGCAGCAAATAAATTACTTTTGAATAACCTTTCAAAATAAAAGTCTCTTAACGTGAGAAAATGGACTCAGGCTTTTGCAGCTCCAAACCAGTTTGTAAATGGACATCAGATAAACCAGATATGCTCAGAATGGTTTGAATATATTATCTTTAATATATTATCTACATGAGGATTTTCTTAAATTTCGTGTTAATTGATATGATGATTGAAAAACACTTTATTTTATTATTATTTATTTGTCAGAAAGGAGCAACTGATTTTATTTGCATAAGTTATAAAAAAATCATATGCTGTTCTAAATAATAAAAGTGTATTTGTATCTATTTTAAATATTTACAATATGATATAAATTCAGACGTTAAAGGCATAGTTCACCCAAAATGAAAATTTTGTCATCATTTACTCACCCTCATGTTATTCCAAACCCGTATGAGTTTCTTTCCTCTGTTGAACACAAAATAAGATATTTTAAAGAATGTTAGTAACCAGACAATTGACGGCACATTGACTTCCATGGTATTTTTTGTGCCGTCAACTGTCTAGTTACCAACATTTAAAATATCTTCTTTTGTGTTCAACAGAAGAAATAAATTCACATAAGTTTGGAACAATTTGAGGGTATTTACACATTTTTGGGTGAACTAAGCCTTTAAAAGCAAATCTGCTTGATATATATGCAACAAACTCCCTGCAAATCCGGTTTTAAACACCAGAGGTCAGCAAGACACTGTGCAAACCATTTTGCCCTCATGAAAATGGGTAGCCTACAACTTTCAGTCTTGCTTCATACCACAGCTGTGATAAAGATGGAGACCATTAGGCTTTACCTGGAGTAAAGGAGAGCTGACATCTCTCATTTTATCATTTGTGTGTTTTTCTTAGTGTAAAGCACATTTTAATAATCTAAATAACTTTTTCCATTCTAAAGAAACTTTTGTGCAAAGGAAAGGTTCTATGGATGTTAAAGCTCTTTCATGGAACCATGCCAATAAAAAAACAATTTGTTACAGCACAGTTAGAAGGGTGTGTGTGTGTGTGTGTGTGTGTGTGTGTGTGTGTGTGTGTGTGTGTGTGTGTGAGCGATGACATCATATACGTCTGAGTTCTTGCCTCCGTAATTGGCCCGTTTCCTCCACCAGCGTGGAACACACAAGTGGAGCCAGACACATGCTCACAGGGATTTTCCAGAAAGACGAGGGGCCCAGTTTTAGGGATGCTGTGGAGCTAGGGCTGAAAACGACTGTAAATGTCACAAATGAATGAAGGGCCTCAACCCAAAATGCAATCTGATCCAGTGCGCCCCTGGGCAGAGCCGTTTGATCTGCTTCACATTCCACCTCCAACAGCCAAGACAACAAACGTTACACCATCTCCATGTTCTGACATTATCAGAACTATTTTCACATTATGTAAAGAGCTGCTCTGTTTTGTTTGCTTGTGTGTGTGTGTTTTGAAGGTCTTGCTGGCGCTTCCTGACACGATGATCCAATTAATCAGCAGCCTAATGCTAATTTCTCAACAGAAGCCAATGCTTTTAAAATGGGCCTTATTAAGTTAATATATAGTACATCCTTAAGATGTTTGGCATGATAATCTGGAGCCTTTCAAGGGATGTCTTTTGCAGACTATAATGATTTGCATGATGGAACACTGAGGTCTAAACTATGTTTCAATGATCATTTGTCTTTATAGAGCTGTCACCAGTGTTATTTTAGTTTTTATTTTATATCTGTTAGGTTAGGGTTAGTAGAATAAGTTGACATGCAGTAGCTTAGCTTAGTCTGTTGGGGAGCATCAGAATAAAGTGTTAGCAGATATTAAGCAGGCAGTCTAATAATACTTTTATGACTGCTGGCATGTAGTTACAAAGTTATAGTTAGTAGAATGTCTAAAGTAGACCGTAATATTTGTTTAGTTTAAGTTTTCTAACTATAATAACCATGGCTGGCTGCATCACTCACTGCCTATAATTGAAAGGCATCTGTGTGCTTTTTCCTCAAGATTAGTCTTGCATGCCAACACTGTGATGAATCCAGTCAGCGGAGCTCTGACTATTGCTGACTTGTGCCAAAAGAGTCGTGTGTAACACAGAGCTGTTAATGTTTCACGTTGATTTGACTGCAGCACTGTCCTGAATCAATGTGCAATCGCAGAACACCACATTACCTCACTGTAGCAAAATTTGCCAGTGTCTTTATCTGCATCTGTGGGTTTGTTCAGCCGATGGACAATGTATTGGCCAGTGATGTCATTCAGCTTACCATGGGAAAGAGCAGAGTAAGCTTTGCAAATTTGCTCATAAATTCTAAACACTCTTGTTCTTTGCTACTAACTTGCCCTTTAACCATATCCCAGAATTCCATGCAGGGCATCCTGGCTGTGAAACTGATGATGTGATGAATGCAATTCCATTGTGGAATATGCAGTCAAAATTAGATTCTAATCTAAATGAGCATACCATTAACCCTTATCGTACGAAAAGTTGTCTGACTGACAAATTCTGAATGGGACTGAATATGCTGACATGTCTAAAATATAATGCACACATGCATATTGTGCTGTTTACCCAAATATCTGTGGCAGGGTTGTCAGCTAAATAATGAACATGTGTTTATACATTAAACTTCTTGACGTGATTCACACAGTTCTTTTTAAAAATATGCTGAATCATCACTGTTCAAACTTAATTGATATAACGAGGCACAAAGAACTTGCCAACCTATACGTTTAAATGATTTCTAATAAGCCAGTCAGATCCACCTGTTAATAAGTGTTGGGAGTAACGAATTACAAGTAACGTGCAATACGTTTGATTACTTTTTTGATGTAACGATAAAGTAACGCATTACTTTAAATTTAAATTTACACGTTCCTTTTTTTATAAGTAATGCATATAACTTTCAGTTTAATTTGTTTAAATATTTTTTAAACTACTGAAATAAAATTCCATCTCGTCTTCATAACAAATATAATGAAACACATTACCTTCAACTTTCAAAAAAGGATTTTGTAGAGTAGGAAATTGCGACGTGGCTGTTTTAGTAAATACAGGACTTGGGATCCAAATGCAGTATAAACGAAGCAATTCCAATAGGGTCCTCACACCATCGGTGCTCGGGGCCTAATAAAGATTATATAAACAAAATAACAGAAGTAAATCCAGGCAAAGAACAAGATAATCCAGACAACAGAAGTTAAGGGGTCGTTTTCAACTAAAAACTGAAAACTTTTTTATGTGTTTTAACACCTCATTTACACGAAAATGGCGTTTTGAGAGCCTGAAAATGCAAACTTTTGAAAATAGGTTTCAAAGAGCACGTTTTTAAAGAACGACACCGTTATCTTATCCGTTTCAACTACAAAAACGCAAATTTGTGAAATTGGTGATGTCATGCGTATTATGTGTTTCTTTAAAAAGTGGCATCATCACTATAGAGAGCGATGAATATATCTGTTGAGGAAGCAATTATATATTTCCAGATATGGAACTTGTGTCCGGAACCGGCTGGAGAATTTGATCCCAGGAGAGGTCACCACAGTCCTGGGAAGAGCCGTCTCAAGATCAGGGAAATCTCTCTTCTTTGCTATTCTTCCCTCTCTCCCTCTCATATACAGTATGAGTAGGTCAATGCAGGCCAGTTTTCACAGACATTCAAGTATTAACAATGGAAGAACATCTCTGCTGCTCCTCACAAAATAAGTCGCTGCTGGGAAGGGTCAAGAACCTCCTCTGACTTGACCCTGCGGAGAAGGTCAAAAGAGATTTTCCAAGGGGCATCAGTTATTATTAGACTATCTGTGAAGATAAACTCAAGCAATCTATGTGGGAATGAATTATTTGAGTCTTAGGAAACAGTCATTCTCATCAGCTCTCCATTAATGCTGATTTTCTTCAGCAATCAGAGAGTGGTGCTGTAATATGAATATGTTGTGGAGGAATAACACATGCAGAATAACTCATAGCTCTATGCCAAAAACACTGCAGTATTTTTTCACTGAATCATGGGAAAATCAGATCTGCCCATGCTGGAATGGGAATTCTATTCTTGGAGAGTATATGGGCACTGTGGAACCCAGTTTGAACATAACATTATTTTTCTGGTTTTATGAGTTTTTGAAGTGAGACTTTTGGATGTTTTTGCACACACTCAGAGACCTTGCTCCAGACTGGGTTATTATAGTTAACTAAAGGACAAGATTTCTTGTTTTCATTTCTTATGTTGGCTTGATACAAAGCCAAAATACTGACCTACTATTTAAGCTTCTTTTTCTTCTTCTGATGAGACAATATTTAGTCAGTATCCTAGAGTTTTAAATCTACAACCACCAAACTTGGATCAGATCTTCAGACTGGTCTGACTTGAGTTGCTAGCTTATCCCTTTTCTAATGGATCGGACTTAAGGTTTTCATTAAACAAACTATCAAAAACACGAAGAATCCCATTGACTTTCATTGAGGGGGTCAACACTTTTGTCCTAAAACATGCTAGAAGCATGCAAAATCATGAGAGCAATGTGCTAATTCATGCTAGCAATGTGCTAATACATGCTAAATCATGTTAACAACATGTTAAAACAGCAACAGTTCAAACATACAATGTGTTAAAACATGCTAGCACAATTGGTAAGACATGTTAGTAACATTCTAATTCTATAGCAACACAATAAAAATGCTTGCAACATGTTAATTCATGCTAGCAATGTAGTAAAACATGCTACAAACATGTTAGCAAAAGGCAAAATAATACTAAAACTTGTTAGCAACATGATAATATATGCTAGGAAGCTTATACAACATTCAGAAAAGGCTTTGTCAAGCCAACATAAAAGTTTGTCCCAACAAACTTACTTTCCAGTTTTAACTTGGAGGCTGGACTAGTGCATACGTGTTCATTTTTAATCTTTACCATGGAAAAACATGAATCCTCCAGCCATTTACATAATAAAGACCAATCCCTATGAAGATCACAGGCTGAGGATATGGTCATCAACTTCTCATCTTGATCTTGGTCTTGTAATGCCTTTTCCTGCTGATAACGCTGGAATGTTTAAATAGAATGAGAGATTATGTAATCATCAAACCCCAATACAGAGATATGAATTGGAATGTGGGCAGGTAACATAAATAAACAAAAGGTGATTGTGAGTGTTCTCAATCCATAAGAAAGACAAATTCATGAAATTCATCAAATTTAATTTTTTAAAGGAAAAAGACTGCAAAATAGACCCCCAAAATATATTTTTTTGTAAATATATACTGTATATAAATGTAGGCTACTATTGTAAATACATTTAACTTTATTAAATATGTTTGAATGGGGAACGTTTTAATTGTTCTGTATTTTGTGTTGTTTCTTTGTATAACAAAAATGAATACAAATAATTGTCTAAAAAGTTGATCTAAAGAGCCTTTTCCCACTAGTGTATAAAGAACCTTTTGTGTAATGGAAAGTTTCTATGGATTCTAAAGGTTCTTCATATAATCATCAATGCCAATAAAAAGCCTTTATTTGTGAGAGTGTATACAGTCAGTGTCAATGTGGAGATGTTCAAAAGTAACACTGTCTTCTTCCTTATTTGGATGAAACAGCACATAAGTCTGAATTCGCTCTGCTATGCCTTCATGTAAAATGCTCTCTTGAATCCGGGAGTGGTGACAGGCCTCTTGGTTTGTGGCCGCATGCCGTCAGCAAAGTTCAAGGATTCTGCAGTAGAATTCAATAAAGCAATAAGCCAATCAGGAGAATTAGAAGCTAAAGCTCTAGCGGGCTCACAGAGGGCCCTTTATGTGGAGGAAGGCTGGAGGACCTCCTCACCATCACACACAGCGCTGGGCTGAGAAACATGTACCCTCTGTATCAACCTCTGCTGTTTTGCATTGAGATATCTGTGACTAATCAGAGGTTTGCTTTGATCTGAGCGCAGTTTAGAAAACAACTGGTGATTTTTGTTTGAATGTCAGTCTCTTCCTGGTCATTTCCTTTTTGTCCTTGAGTCAAGTGCTGTTTATTGTGAGACTAAATTCCAAAGTGGTGTTTATAACCAATCAGCTTGCTTGCTACAATGGGACCACACCCACAAAGAAGTCTGTGACTAATCAAATCTTTCCAGCTGTACTGTATCCTTCATGTTCCAGACACGAGTGGGGCCTCTGCTTAGAAAGTGAACTTTACATGAGTGCAAACCAGACACTCTAGTTTAGTTCGTTTTAAATTGGTTTGGTCTGGATGGAGATTGAACGCTTATTATATTGTCTAAAAGACATAATGGCCCAGTTTCATAGACAAGGCTTATTAGGATTAGGCCTTAGTTCAATTAGGACATTTAAAGCAACAACATGGAACTTTTCCTCAGCGGTCGCCCTACAGGTTGGAAGCGGAATTGTCCATTACCGCTGTCGTAAAATGATTTACGGTTACTGTATATGAAGCATGTAGGCTTTTTTTCATATGGGCAATGATAATATTATTAATCTTCCTCCTTTTATAATTTATACATATTTAGTAGACTAAACATTTTAACTCAAACATTTGCGATTTGCATGTCGATTACAATGCTCAAATCTGAACGAGAATAATAGCGATAGCATCCTAACCATCTAAAACTAACGCATGTTAGTGTTTACTAGCTACCAGATTGATAATTCGCTCATCTACTAGCTGATTCATGAAGATAAATAAATGGAGGACCAGATAGTTTCCGTAACGTAGCCAGGCAGACAACAGATTAGAAAAACTAAAGATAGTATGCAAGCAATTTACAGTTACTTACTAGTTCAACAGCATGACGGCCAAGTCAGCATCGGTCTGGTAACACTCCTCCTCCATTAGCTCACGCCAGCGAGCAAGCGCTCGACCAATATTGATCCTCGTCCTGCCTTTCAGTTTATCACTCTCCCTTTTCCTCTTCCGACTCTACTCCGACAAAACCTTGGACTTCTTACGTTTCGCTGCTGCTTCAGCCATGACGAAAACAGACGCACGAAAACAAACGCGCTGGTTGGCCACATTTGAGGAAGTGTTGGGCGAAGTGACGTATGCCGTAAAGCAGTCGAATTTTGTAGTTCTTTTTGAGCTCTGGTTACTACCCGCACCGCGAAGTTACATAGTGCCAGTAAAAGCGATACAGACCCCGTCAGGCTCTGGCAGACGTCTCATTCAACCTATTGTAAGTCGATGTACTATCACAAGGGTCTTGGAAATATATTATGAAGGTTGAAAAGTTCCATGTTGTTGCTTTAAGTAGCTTTTATAAATGTACCTTAGAAGAAAACATTACTGGTGCATCTTGAGACAAAACAAAAGCACTGACATATTTTAAGATATTTTAACAGTTTGGCTTAAGCCTAGTCCCAGACTAAAATGCATGTTTGAGCTGTCTAAACTGAAAGTAACTTGCACTGATATCAGTACAAGTTACTTTCAGTTAAGACAGCTCAAACATGCATTTTAGTCTGGGACTAGGCTTAAGCCAAACTGTTAAAATACACACACACAAGTGCGATCTAGTTCACATTGTAGTGTTTCCTCAAAACACGTGTGAGTTTCTACTGATCTTCCTCTGTTTGGAGATTCAGGATGTGATCTCATTCTCCAGAAATCCAGCCTATGTGACTCTTTGCTTATGACTGAAGCCAGGCTTCCCTTTATACTGTATGGACACCCCACCCTGTTGTTCTCTCTCTCTCTCTCTCTCTCTCTCTCTCTCTCTCTCTCTCTCTCTCTCTCTCTCTTATCAAGAAGGAGAAACCAGTAGAGGCGTGTAATGTCCATATACTCAAGATGGACGACCTTAAATATTGCTTTCATTGATCTCCTAAAACTAATGATTTTATTCATACAACAGATGTAACAATATTTTAGACCAAATGTCAATAAAATGTATTAATATTATGGTTATATTTTTATTTTGCAAATCAAAAATAAATAATGTTAAATAAAAGATACCCAGCAAACAAAAACATGTTCTAAGAACGTTTTGCTAATGTTCCCATTAAGTTATAATGTAGTACGAGTAGTAACATTTAAAAAAAACATTAGACGAACGTCCAACGTCTTTAAACGAATCGTGTTGAGTGAATTATTCAATGACTCACTCACTCAGTCACCTGTCTCGAACCTGATTGTGCAAAAAAACGTACAGTTGCATAAAAATGCATTCAGTACATGCTTGGCACAGCTACATGTCATGTCATGTTCGAGATATTCTTGTAGGAAGCCTGGTCGAATGAAGGGTGAGTTTTATGTAAAAGATTAATAACTTAACCCGATACACAATCAGTCAGTACCTGTAATGCATTACTAAGTAATTAATTAGCTACTGTAATTTCATTACTTTTCCCTTGAAATCTTAAAGAAAGGGATTACTTTTATTTTTTTCTGTAATTTAATACAGTTACTTCTAATATAATTGCATTAAGAGCATATATAATATTATACTATAGAAAACTATAGAACGATTCTATATAAAACAATAGTGGATTTAACATCTAAAGTTTTAATGTAACCTTCTCCCTTTAAATACTTTGGTCAGTTTAAGAATAATTTATGCAATTTATATTTGAAAGAATTAAACGTTTCATGTCTATCCTTGTATTGTTCAACTGATCGAGGTTGATATGGGATTTAGAAAGTAACTAGTAATAAGTAACACTTTTTAGAGAGAGTAATTAGTAATTACACTGTTGAAGATGTAATTAGTAGATAGTAATTAATAACTTTTTTAGAGTAACATACAGTACTACACACTGCAATCAGTACTGCAGCCTATTGAATTAGGTTAATTGAATAGCTAGATGTCTTCACTGAACTGTGTATTTCACTGTTTCTGGCTGCTGCTGCATTGTTTCTGTCTTATAGTAGGTATCTTCCTTTAAAACATCAACATACAGTCCGAATTTGCCAACTGCTGATGCAATAAGACCATAATAAAAGTAAGATCTACATTACATTTAACCTGTCTCAGACAAGAGACAAACAGTCTGTCTCTCTCTGTGGTCTACTGGCAGCAGAACCGGCATGCAACAGGAATCTTTGGATCAAGGTAATTTCATGCTTCTACACATTTTCCCAGGCAGCTGAGCATTCCTTTACCTTTGTGCCATTGTGAAGTGTGATGTGGGTTGACATGTTGTCATAAGACACAGACATACATGAACACACACACACACACACATACACTCAATTTTAATGAACCCTTATACCAAAAAAGGTTCTATATAAGGAGAAATGTCTTAAATGATGGCAAAATACTTTGATGTTTAATGGGGTTTATGTTTGTTTGTGATAAAGTATGTTTACGAGCGGTTTAATTCATTTAAAAAAAGGACCCCTAGAATGTTCTATGAAGTTTTTTTCCCCGCATTAGATCTGCATTCGTTGAGACAGGTTTCTTATCGAATCTGATCTCACACTGTTGTAGTTTAAAGCATTTTCAAAAAAAGTGATAAATTACTCTTACTCTGATACTGAGTCAGATAACTAATGCCAAGCATCCCTCTCTCTGCCTATATGTCTTGAATAATGCTACTGAATAGCATCTTTAATAAATTCAATTTGTGACTCATTCAGTTACCATGTTAGTTCTTGACATTCTTGATGAATGTTTCAATCATTTATCAACTGCATCCATTAGAGCTATAGAGTTACTTATTTTGTCTATATTTCTCTAATTGTACAATTTGCAGTTTGTGTGAAAATAAAGTTTCTTTTTTTGGCATTGATGTTTCCAAGAATATTTTACATCTAAACTTTTCATTGCACAAAAGGTTCTTTATAGTGGACAAAGGTTGAGGTTCTTCAGATTATTAAAATATTCTACTAAGGAAAACAAAAAAAGGTAATTCTTTTAAGAACCGTTTACAGAATGCTTTTTTGGGGGGGAACCCAAAATGGTTCTACACCTATTTTTGGAACTTTTATTTAAGTGTATCTTGTTTTCATGAATGGACTATGCCAGACAACAGTTATCTCTGCATCTGAGCACCATTATGTCTCTTTTCAGAGATACAGGAGGTTGTGCTCCATTTAAAACACACATTTAACCTATAAACATAAACACAAAAGACACCTTTATTTGCTATTCATCAGAATAATGAGGGCGTTACTCAAGACACCATTTCATAACTGACTTTCACCTTCATCACGTAATGATGAAGACTCAGATAGCTCATGCGGATCCATGTGCAGAGTGTTTAAATCACAGAAAACACAGTTTAAAACACAGAGAAATCCAATACAAGGTAAAACGCTCAGAGTTGTGTCATGGACGGCTACGAGGTCTGGGACGTGTGCGATCCGGATGGCAGGCGTGGAAATCAGCGATGAGGGCAGGGTCCAGGATGTCATTGACTGCTACCCAAGAACACTCCTCTAGTCCGTAACCCTCCCAGTCTCACAAGTAGTACATGTGTCAGCTCCTTAAACGTGAATCCAGCAGAGAGTGGACCTGATGCTGTCTGGCCATCTAGCTCAAGAGGAGGTGGTGGAACAGGATCCTCCAACGCCCCGACCAGGCCCTCCCGCCGGTTTCAACAAGGAAACATGGAAGGTGGGAGAAATACGATAATGAGATGGCAGCAATAGCTTTTAAGAAACAGCATTAACTTGTTTGACAATTTTGAAAGGGCCGACATACCTGCGACTCAGTTTTCGGCATGGGAGTCGGAGGTCTCGGGTAGACAGCCAGACCCACTGTCCAGGGCGGAGGGTGGGAAATGGACGACGATGACGGTCAGCCTGGATCTTTTGCTGACGGATAGCCCGCTGAAGGTGTACATGTGTGGCGTCCCAGACCTGTTCGCTGCGCCAAAGCCAATGATCCACAGCCGGAAGTTCAGAAGGCTCACCAGACCAAGGAAAGATTGTGGTTGGAACCGAGGTGAGGCGCTCCACCTGGCCATTGGCCTGCGGGTGATAGTCCGAAGTGAGACTCACATTAATGTTTAGTAACTCACAGAAGGCTCTCCACACCTCCACAGAGGTAAACTGAGGTCCATGATCCGAAACAATATCCTCAGGCAGACAGTGCCTCTGAAGTCTCAAGGGCTGAGGGTTGCTTTTTGAGAGGCACTAGATGACAGTCATTCGAAAATCGACAGACAATAACAAGTATTGTGGTGTTTCCCTGAGATGGAGGGAGATCAGCGAGGAAGTCCACACCCAAATGAGACCAAGTACGATGGGGAATGGGTCATGGATGAAGTAAGCTTGCCTGACGCAGACAAGAAGTCTTTACTTGAGCACATGGCACAGTTCTTTACAATGGTTGTCACATCAGATGCAAGGGAGGGCCATCAAAAGTGCAACTCTCTCCTCGATGACCGGAGCTAAGCGAAGTATATACCCACTGCACGACTCTGTTGCGAAGAACTTGAGGAACATAAATACGTCCTTCTGGGCTAGTGGGAGGGGTGGGGTCAGCCTGCTGTGCCTGAGAAATTTTATTAAAGATGTTTCAATGAACTGGTGCTACCACAAGGGATGGGGCTAGGATGCTAGTAGGGGTTTCAGAGCAAGAGCAATACCAGAATACATGCGAGAGAGCGCATCCGCCTTGACATTCTTGGACCCGGGCGGTAGATTACTGAGAAGTGAAATCTAGAGAAGAAGAGTGCCCACCTAACCTGATGAGGGTTCAGTCTTTTAGCACCTTGAATGTACGCAGGTTTTTATGGTCGGTGAGTACTACAAATGGATGTTGGGCTCCCTCCAACCAGTGCCGCCATTCCTCAAATGCAACCTTCATGGACAACAGTTTACGATTTCCTACATTATAATTTCTCTCGGCTGCGGAAAGCTTTCTGGAAAAGAAGGCACGAAGAAACAACTTAGTTGGGGAACCATGGCGCTGACAGAGACCTGCTTCCACTCCAGTGTCTGATGTACAGTATCTACCTCTACCACAAAAGGAAGAGCTGGGTCTGGGTGTTTCAAAATAGGGGCGCATTTCTCTGCCTTGACAAAAAGATGATGATCAGCCAGTCACTGCAGCACTTGTTTGACATGTTCTACATGAGTCTCTCTCTAAAGATGGGGAATAAATCAGAATGTCATCAATGTATCAGTGCATCAATCATGTCCTTGAACATCTCATTCATGAAGGACTGGAATACTGCAGGTGCATTAGAAAGCCTAAAAGGCATGACCAGATACTCATAATGGCCTGTGTTGGTGACGAAGGCAGTCTTTCTTTTGTCACGAACACGAATGAGATTGTAAGCACTGCGCAAGTCTAACTTGGTGAATACCTGAGCTTCTCGCATTTACTCTAGAGCGGAAGGGACCAACGGAAGGGGATACGTAAATTTAAAAGTAATGGCGTTGAGCTGAGAGATCACTTCCACTGTGAGTGCAAGGCTCCGATGGCAGGGAAATAGGGCTTCGGGTTCGTATCAGATTGTCAATGCAAATGGAAAGACAATTGTTCATTGCGACTGGCAAGCTCACTCTGAAGAGAGTGCGACAACCCGTGCCAATTGAGAGTTTTAAGCGGAGTGTCAGGCCAGCCACTCTGTGCGGCCAGAGTTCTAAATGCAAGAGCATAATCAGCTGGAGTGTCAGCACCTTGTTTAATGGAAAAGAGACGATCCTCCACACTAATGTTCAAAATCCTAATCTAATAGTACCAGTACCCACTGGATGTTCAAAAATGTCACGGAGACGAGAGGTAAACACATCCAAAGAGCTGTAAATGGCGGTATCGTGCTGCCAAATCGCTGTGGCCCAATCAAGGGCCTTGCCATTCAACAGATTATTCATAAATGCTACTTTAGACTCTTCAATGGGGAAAGTCTGGGGCAGCTGAGCAAAATATAGAGAACACTGAAGCAAAAAAACCTTTACATCGACCCGGGGTGCCGTCGAACCTCTCAGGGAGTGAAAGACAGGGATTTCCGGCCACAGAAACAGGCATTTGAGGGCTTGAGGGAGCGGGAGGAGCGGGTGCAACAGCACCGGTTGAAGTCGCCGCTTAAGTGGCTGACTGCTGGCGAAGATGGCCTAAAATCTCATCCATGGCAACCGATAAACGGGCGGGCTGGTGGTGGTGCTCACTTAACATGGCTGCCTGAGACGCTAGCTTGACGTGTACCGGAGGCTCCGCTGGATCGGATGGTTGCGAAGTCTTCTGTAATGATGAAGACTCAGAAAGCTCATGCGGATCCATGTGCAGAGTGTTTAATGAAACAGCAGGCAGAAAATAGTATATGAATACAGGTAGGGTCAGTAAACAGGGCAGGCAGTACAGACGAGGCAAACAAATCCAAAACATAAAGCAAATGGGTTGTGTCCAAAAGGAAGAACAAGACTTTGCAAATCAAGTGTGTGCGCGCGAGCTGGGCTATTTATAGCCAGACTAATGAACATGATGCAGTTCAGGTGTGTTTGTGACCCGGAAGTCAATACTCAGGTGACGGCTCCCTCCTGTGGTGCACTCGTGGTATTACAGATAGAGGTATCGGTATGACACATCACCTGTCACAGATTGTTATGATCAAATAATTAATGAATACATGTGTTGGTTTGTGGGTTGGCAGCTTATCATTTAACTGTGGTTTCATCTCTCAGGGCTGTAACACATGGTCAATTCGTCAGTTATTTCTTTTCCACCAACATCTGCTGTATGGAGAAAGACAGACATACGGGTGCAGGAACGTATTTTATCATTTGGGTGACCAGATATTTCAGCATGTTTTTATAGCACAACCTAAATTTGTCCATTTAAGCTCTTTTCTTTTCTTTTCTTTTCTTTTCTTTTCTTTTCTTTTCTTTTCTTTTCTTTTCTTTTCTTTTCTTTTCTTTTCTTTTCTTATTGGCTATTGGTATTACACTGTTATGTAACCCAACAAGCACAACCTGTCACTTCCCCTTTTGATAGCTCTGTCTTTGTGTCATTTTTGTGTGTATAGCTTTGCTCTTTACTATCACAGGTACACTCTAAAAATACTGGGTTGTTTTCAACTTGTTTAGGTCAAATATAGACAAACCCAACCAATTAAAAAATGTATACCAACACTTGGGTTTGTATTTGACCCAAACATGGGTTGAAACAACACAGCATTTCTAATCATTCTTACACATTATTGTAAGTAATTTAGTGATAAATTGTCAATGTATAGGCCCTATATTTTTATGAGGATTTCCACTCTGCATGAATCAGAACTCTTACAGTGAGATATTAAAACCTTGACCCTATTATTACAAACTTCAAGTGCGCATAATGTGCAAACAATGCATTTAAATTTAGCATGAAATGGTAACACTTACAGTAAATATACAAATGGAGTAATTACATTCACCAGTAAATGGTAGCCCTGAGTGAGTAAAATGAGTTGGACATGTGCATCAGCACGTGAGGGGAAATAATATTCAGGAAAAAAAAATCACATCATGTGTCATGCAGGCTATGTCATGCATGTAAAAAAAATGTTTGTCTCTTCCGGGACCTGTTTCAATACACTGAATGTATTTCTGCACGGGTGGTTAAGTAGTTGTTTAATAAAAGATTGGCTAGAATGCCATGCATGTGCCACGGCTGGGCAGGAAGGAGAGAATATGAGCATTTTTTGCAACGTGAATTGAGGAGGAGGAGGGACCGACATTGCCTTTTGGGTGGTCATTAAGTCATTGGAGTTGATCTGCTTCATCTGTAGTCTGTAGTTCAGAAGGAAAGACTCGTGCCTGGGATTGAAGCCTCCGTGATGTAAAAAGTGAAAGTTTTAACAGTGCATTCGACTTATTGATGCCTAAAGAACACCATCGTCCTCTTTGCATAGGCACAGCCACATGCAGCTGGCACTGTGAGTGGTTATATTAGATAGCCTATAACACCGAGAAAAGCCCAAACATGGAACTTTTTTGCTTGGAAAAGGACACAATAATGCGAGCTGAGAGAGATCCCAACATCTTCTGCGATGAAAGAGTATTGCAAAGTCTTCTAACAGTGGAGGACAGATATGTTCCGCAGGGACCCTATTTTAAACGTGTCCAGAAAGATATTCAGCCTTTTATGAGGCGGATGGTCGCGACGTGGATGCTGGAGGTTTGTAGTTAAAGGTTTATTTATGGAAAGTGTTTGGTTGGAGTGTGTAAAGACTATACAAAAATATTATGTAATGCAGATTATGTTGGCAAGAATCTGAAGTAGCTAGCTGGACTTTGGCAGACAGTCAAAGTCAAGAACCATTTCTGAAGTACAAACTAAAAAAACATTAGCCCACACCTGTATGGATAGCATATAGGCAGCCTATGTGTAATTTATTCATCGATGTGCAAATATTGGCAAGGAAATTTTGATCCGGTGAGAAATCGGCAGGAAATGCAACTCAAACCTCGACACTTCGTGATAGCCCACATGTAATTTTAATATTAAACGCTTTTGTGTGTTTTTTCAAGACTTGCTTTATTGGACAGATGAGGATCTGCGCTTTATTTACGTGTGCATGTTCAATGTTTTTTTGCATTTGTGTAATTTTTGCGAATTTTTTAAACAGCCTGTGAGTTGCTTGTACGAAAGTGCAACCATGTTGAGAATCGTCGATTTAAATGTTTTACAGTTCATCAATGCAACGCAATAGTCGCATAGAGTTTAATTAGAGCGACACATATGTGTGATATTAAATGCTGTCATTGACATTAGAAACTGAGTTTAGATCACTTTTTTTTTACCGTGACGAATCACCAAAGCAGTCATGTGTGGGCGTCATTTGGTTTCAAAGCACACCCGGCTTGAAATGAATGAAGATCTTTACCACTGGAAACTTCCTCTTTCTCATGAAAAGAGTTACAGTAAGAACATATTGTAGTTGCAAATTGTAGGCTACTAAACTAATATTACATAAAGTAGAATTCATATAGCTTACGTTCAGGAAAGTACAGGCCTATAGCTAATATACATTATAGAAACGTAATAATGTCCCATGTAGTAAGGTAAAAAATGAAATATCAAATGAAAAGAACATAAAGGCCTGGTTGAAGAGTATAACAATATAATGAAGTTGTTCAATGCACACTAAGCATTTGACAGACAGTCTAAATTGTGAATTAATTCTGTCCGTGTCCCTGTAGGTGTGTGAAGAGGAGAAATGTGAAGAGGATATCTTTCCCTTGGCAATGAACTACCTGGACAGGTTTTTAGCTGCAGTTCCTACAAGAAAATGTTTCTTGCAGCTTTTAGGGGCTGTGTGTCTCTTCCTGGCTTCAAAATTAAAAGCATGCCAGCCGCTGTCGGCCAGGAAGCTCTGCATGTACACGGACAACTCTATTACATCTCAACAACTGCTGGTAAGAGCTGCTGATGGCCTCGATTACAGCAAGAAGTCTTCCATCTGTTGTGTAATTCTATATTATTCAAACCCCAGATTAAATACATCATAGATTTTATATTAAATAGCCCTAGTTTGTGATCTTCTGATTCATCATATTTTTATTATTGTAAAATGTAGCTATGGGATTGTTGGGTAAGTGAATTTAGAGTTTCCTTTGCCACATAATGGTTGTTTTGACATTGAACAATCTTCTGGTTTGAGCTAAGATGAAATGCTCTTGTGATTTTGGCCTCTGTGGCTGGAGTGAGGGATCTCTGATGAGCGTGAGAATGGTTTTGAAAGGTTCTCATGCTTACACTCTTTAAACAATGTTCTTTATTGGCATCTACAGTTCCATGAAGAACCCTTAACATCCATGAAACCTTTCCATTGCACAAAAGGTTCTTTAGGTTATTCAAATGTTCTTCACACTAAGAAAAAAAATGGTTATTTTAAGAGCTCTTTAGGGAACCCAAAATGGTTCTTCTATGGCATCAATGTGAAAACCCCCTTTTGGAACCTTTATTTTTAAGAGTGTAGATTGGCAAAGACGCTCTACTTCCATCAGACAGTCTATTCTAATCTCATATGAGCTGGTAAAACCCTGGTAAAGTCTGGATTGAAATGATCTCTTGATGATCGCTTTAGGATGTGATGTGTGTTTATCGACCGAGGAAGAGAGAGAGAGAGCACAGGAAGGAAGGTAAATTAAGGCAACTGTTCTAACAAAAAGGTTTGCCATAAATTGCAGTGGTAATTTTAGTACCAACACAGATTCTTAGTAGCAGACTGAAGCATCCAGAAGGAACTGGAGGTGTCTGTAGGAGTCTTGACCTTGATTTTGTGTCACTTTCAGGGACTGTCCCCACTTGGCGGAGTTTTCACTAACTTAAGATCTTTCACACTCTCTCTTCACTCATCAACACACACACAATAAGGGTGGAGAGCTTCTCAATTTGGACTGTTTTTTCCCTTGTGTCTTTGCTCTTGAGAGTTTCTCAGAAAGCAGCTTCAACAAAGCCAGCCGGGCACGTGCAAGGAAGGAAGTTGAGCGTGTGCATGGAATGCTCCTTCATTGGTGGTGGAAATCAAAGACAAGGGGCGGAGCTTTACATGATGACTTGATACATTTTACAACTATGATGTCCCTTGGGCAAGAAAGATCCATATTTAAAAAGCAACTTGACTCAGTGTTCCTGTTTTGAAGAATCACAAGTTGGAGAATGTGTTGAGTGACACAATGACACAACCTAGACTTTTTAAATACCAGTGTCAGTACAGCTTATGGTTCATGTCACAACCTTGTGTGTTAATGCAATTCATGTTTTTGCATTTTAAAATCTTTCTGTCTGGAGTAAGTATAGCATGTAATTACCACACAAGATTGCAGTTGCCCAGTTTAAACATTAGGGGGCAATAAAACAGACTGCAGTCAGAAGTTTGATTCAGTCAGATACACTTTCATTGACAAACAATGGAGAAGTGATGGCATCAGATATTGATACTATGGTACTGAAAAAATAAACTATGAATACTGAATAAATATGGTACTGACATAATAAATTAAGATCAAAACGTAGGTTCGGGAGGAGCCTAAGCATTCAGTCCTGTCAATCATCATTATGAGCGTACTATATAAGCAGCAGACACCACGTCATCTCATCACATCTCCTCCCCTTCTCCAGTAAATTATCTCTATCCTCTTATGCGCAATTCCATCATAGGGTTTTTTAATTCGGAGCTCAAGCCGAGCCTCGGGTTCGAGCCTCCTCCAAGGACAGCAAGCCAAGTTAGTTTACTATTAACCTTTAAGGTTGAATGGGCAGGCGAACTAGTGAAACCATGGCATTTATATCATATAGTTTCTGTAATCATTTGCAAACTCTTGGACTTATTGACATTAAAGTTCATATACATTGTAAAAGGCGATTTTTTAAAGTTGTAAGTAAACCAGGTTTTTGGAGTACGTTTTCTGAGAAAATACCATTTCAGTCTTTCTACCGAATTTCGTGTTTAATTCAATTCCTTTGTCATTTCTTTGTAATTATTTGTGAAATTTACTTTCAAAGTAAATCCTACACCAAATTGTTTTCAGTGTAGACATTACTAGGTCCACATGGAATTTATGGCTGCAAAATGTTGCATGACACTGATATAGCAGATGTAGGCAGGTGGAGCTGAGAGAGCGTTTCAGAGGAACTCTGATGGCGTGATGCATGACCAGCTTACACTGAGCAGAGCACTGAACTAGACTATGTAAATAGTGAGCAAGCAGTCTCATTGGCTGTAGAATCAGCAACGGGCAATCAGATTGTGCTGAAATTTTGAAAAAGATCATCCTCAAGCCATCTGGGCCTGCTCGTAGATAATAACCAAAACTTTCTGCATCCTGAATCCATGTATAGTGGGTAATGTAATCTCCGTATGTTATCCTGCCAATCATATTCATTATTTTTTGTTCTGTTTTTGCCTCTCTCTGTCTCTCTGTTGGAGTGGGAATTGGTGGTTCTAAGTAAATTAAAATGGAACCTGGCTGCCATCACTCCTCTTGATTTCATCGAACACATCCTGCACAAACTGCCCTTCCCTGAAGACAGACAGATGCTGATCCGCAAACACGCGCAAACCTTCATCGCCCTCTGTGCAACAGGTAGGTGCTGAGTGACATTGACAGCATTCATCAAAAACTAATGGGCTGAATCTATTTAACAGCCAGTTCTGTGTTAGAAATCCATGATGTGAATGTGTTATGATGCTTTCCTTTCGGCCTTGTTTTTTGCGTCTATAAAAGTGTTGTATATTTAACTGGGTGTGTTTCTGCGGCCCTGCATCTGTTCAAGAGGCTGAGGCCTGAACATGAGCCAAGCAAACATGAGAAGAGCTTTTTTGAGCTATTGCAAATGTTTTTGTCGTTGCGTTTAACAATTTTCTCAAGTTAGGAATGTTGGTTTACTGCACAGCTGCTAAACAGCGCAGTCACTCGAGTGTAGTGTTTATTCAGGGATGACTGTTGCATCCTCTGCATCTGAAAAAAGTAGCACGATAACTCCAACAAAGCAGATGAAACGAACGACTTCCAGCACAGAATAGAGGAGGCTTTCCTCTTCAACTGAAAACCGAGGGCCCGTTCTCAGGATCTCAAGACAGAGGAAGAGGGGGAGTAGTTCCTGGAACCTCAAAGCCCTCTGAGAGATGAAGGGAGGGAGGAAGAAGGGGTGGGAGGAGAAGGAAGGCTCTCCTCATTTTCCATTCGCAGCTGCAGGAGGATTTAAGCGAGGTAGTGATGTTAAAACAGGTCTGAAACCGGAGAGCGTGTGAATGTCAGGTTAAGGTTTGTGTGGAATTCAAAACAGATGCACCTCCTCATTCAGACACCACAGATTGCGTAATCAGAACTGTTTCCTTCGAATTTATTTAGAAGTTTCTCTCAGGTGAGTAATGTTCTAGGGAGCTTACTGACCTGGTCACTAATGTTTCGGGATATGCGTGTGTTTGTTTTTTCCTCAGATCACAGCTTCACCATGTACCCTCCCTCCATGATCGCCACAGGATGTGTGGGGGCAGCAGTATGTGGCCTTCAGCCCAACCAGAGCAACCAAAATCTGTGGGGGGACAATCTGACGGAGCTGCTGGCTAAAATCACCCACACTGAGGTGGTAAGTGTCCCAACATCTTCATGCTAAAAACAATTGAAACAAAATCTCTGTAATTACAATGCATGCTACATAGCAAATTACCTTTTGAGATATAGTTTAACCCAGGTTAAGCTAAAGTTTATTTTCTTATTTGTACAGTAATCCATTCATTCTGTGGCAGACCTACAGAACAACTTCCTGTAGATCCCATTTTTTTCGTTTCTGTTTTGACGCATTTCCTATTGAAAAATACAGCTGGGGTTGGACACATCTCGGACCTCATCTCTTTTTTTAAAAGCTTTATTTCAAGCAATGTTATTTTAGCATCATTGAAATGTATTATATATTAAAACATATTTTTACATATTAGATTTCAAATTATTAAGATTTTTAGAATGCCTTTTAAGAATACTTTTCCATCAACTGGTTAAAATGTATAACTCTTGTGTGTATGCTATCCCCGTAAACAAAGCAGCTGCACTACTTTCTGTTTCTGAACAGTATTTAAAGGGGTCATGATATGGATTTTTTAAAATTATTTTAATGTTCCTTGAGGTTCACTTATAATGTTAAAGTTTTTTTTGAAAAAAACAAAAACAAATACATATGTGGAAAAACAATTATTTTCCTCCCTCATTCTGACTGTCATAAATTATAAGTTTTTAAGGGGTGTCTCCTTTAAGTTTTGTCAGTAAACAGCCACTGTTATGATTGGCTAACGTCATTGCATAGGAAACCACTCGATGAAAACATCATCCACATCAAACCAAATCTTTCTGAAGCATCTGCTTCATCTTTCAACAAAAGTTCCTTTGCAAACTCTCATTAAACTGTGCCTTGTTGAAAAAACAACCTGCAGTCAAATTCTCTGAACAAACCTATAATCCTCAGATGCAATCCATGATGTCATTAAAAATAAACCATCCACTTGTTCCTGATGCTGGTATCCTTCTGAAGTCTCTACAGAAACGAGCAATTGGATGCATCAAAGCAAACGTTCCTTTATGCATTCATTTACTCTTCCACTTGTCCTGTTGTCGGCAGACTCAAGCGCATGGAGTGCGTCAGTAACTGTATACTGTATCCAGTGTAGACAGCGACAGTGATTCATTCAGTGAGCAAGTGTCAGCCGTTAAGCGACTGAATGCCAGTGGGCAGGACCTATGGTGCCTCTGGAGGCAAATGCATTTGCTCGTGTGATGTCGCAGATCCCGCAATGTCAAAACGAGTCGTTTTTGGAGCTTGATTAAATAAATGCTTCGTTTATAATGAGGAAGACATTTTAAGCTATAAAACTTGTTTTAACTGTATTAAGACCTCTTATATGTCAAAAGATCACGGTAAATTACAGTTTACAATTGAGTGTCCATGACAACTGATGACTGGCGGGAAACTAAGACGAAGAAACACATATGACTGATGAAAACAAACTGAAAGTCCATGAAAACAGAAACTTAGAACAAGCAAAACTGAGTGCGTGTGATAGTCATAATTACAACAGAAAATATCTATCCTATATGTGGGGGGCCTTCGAATATTCCGTACAGTGATCCACTTCTCTAGATAGCATTTATTGAACATTAAATTGGACATGTTGGTCTTTCAAGAGAAAGACTGTACGCTTTTAAATGTGTACAAGTAAATTTTTCTTGAGAGACAAATTGTGGACATAGCCTACATGTGTGTGTGCAGAACATTAATGCATGACTGTATGGAAATTGAGAAATGTCATTTTATGAATGAATGTTAGTGTGTGTTCAATGCAATGATGGCAGTGTGTTTTCAGAGCTGCATACTTGTGGCGAGACACAGGCCTCTCAACCACATCTGTGGATTAAAGCACAGTGCTACACACACACCCCCACACACACACACACACACACTCATGCTCTTACACAAATGTACACATCTTGCCTTCAGGCTGTTTTGAAAGTCTCACAGTAAAACTTTTTTGAATTAGACCCAGAGAGTCAACGCCCCATTTAAACTCCTCACATACACTCATATGGTTGAACACATTCTTTGTCTTTCCTCAATGTAATGTGTTTTTTTTTTTTCTCCATCTGAAGTTCTGGAAAAAACACCACATGCCTCCATTAGCAATCATTCCTTCCTGTGCCTGTAGTTGTCAGGACAACAGGGCCTGTTGTGGCTGTCTCATTCGGTTTAGAGCAAGAACAGCCTGTCAGGTTTCAATTATCCTGAGAAAGACAAGAGTTTGATATGGGATCATTTCATTAGACCTCCCACTTTACTGCAGAAAGAGGCAGGCACAAGAAGTCAAAGTCTTATTGTTTGATAGTACATGGTCCTTTGTAGCCTATCGACATAAAGCCTAAACCAGTTTGCAACTTAATTTTGGCTGGGAACTGCAAACTTAAGGTGCGGTCACATTAGCAAACTTTTGGCATTCAATTTCACTACACTATTGTCTCTTGTCAGTAGTGTAGTGATGTAGGCAACACAATTCACACAGAAGTCACTTTTTGAACCAGGCAATTTACTATCAATTTCTGAGTGAAAATTGTTTCAAAGTAAATCCTTCACCATTTTTTTTACAGTCCATCGCAAAAGTTCTGCTTTCCCCTGAGAAATACTATCTCGCAAAAGTATTGCTTTCCCCTAAGAAACTTTACGTTCTCTCTCAAAAGTATTGCTTTCCCCCAAGAAACTTTACGTTCTCTCACAAAAGTATTGCTTTCCCCCCAAGAAACTTTACGTTCTCTCACAAAAGTATTGCTTTCCCCCCAAGAAACTTTACGTTCTCTCACAAAAGTATTGCTTTCCTCTGAGAAACTTAACGTTCTCTCTCAAAAGTATTGCTTTCCCCCCAAGAAACTTTACGTTCTCTCACAAAAGTATTGCTTTCCCCCCAAGAAACTTTACGTTCTCTCACAAACGTATTGCTTTCCTCTGAGAAACTTTACGTTCTCTCACAAAAGTATTGCTTTCCTCTGAGAAACTTTACGTTCTCTCACAAAAGTATTGCTTTCCTCTGAGAAACTTTACGTTCTCTCACAAAAGTATTGCTTTCCCCTAAGAAACTTTACGTTCTCTCTCAAAAGTATTGCTTTCCCCCCAAGAAACTTTACATTCTCTCACAAAAGTATTGCTTTCCTCTGAGAAACTTTACGTTCTCTCACAAAAGTATTGCTTTCCCCCCAAGAAACTTTACGTTCTCTCACAAAAGTATTGCTTTCCCCCCAAGAAACTTTACATTCTCTCACAAAAGTATTGCTTTCCCCCCAAGAAACTTTACGTTCTCTCACAAAAGTATTGCTTTCCTCTGAGAAACTTTACGTTCTCTCACAAAAGTATTGCTTTCCTCTGAGAAACTTTACGTTCTCTCACAAAAGTATTGCTTTCCTCTGAGAAACTTTACGTTCTCTCACAAAAGTATTGCTTTCCTCTGAGAAACGTAAAGTTTCTTGGAGGGAAAGCAATACTTTTGAGAGAGAACGTAAAGTTTCTTAGGGGAAAGCAATACTTTTGTGAGAGAACGTAAAGTTTCTTAGGGGAAAGCAATGCTTTTGTGAGAGAACGTAAAGTTTCTTAGGGGAAAGTAATACTTTTGTGAGAGAACGTAAAGTTTCTTAGGGGAAAGCAATACTTTTGTGAGAGAACGTAAAGTTTCTTGGAGGGAAAGCAATACTTTTGTGAGAGAACGTAAAGTTTCTTGGAGGGAAAGCAATACTTTTGTGAGAGAACGTAAAGTTTCTTAGGGGAAAGCAAAACTTTTGTGAGAGAACGTAAAGTTTCTTGGAGGGAAAGCAATACTTTTGTGAGAGAACGTAAAGTTTCTTGGAGGGAAAGCAATACTTTTGTGAGAGAACGTAAAGTTTCTTAGGGGAAAGCAATACTTTTGAGAGAGAACGTAAAGTTTCTCAGAGGAAAGCAATACTTTTGTGAGAGAACGTAAAGTTTCTTGGAGGGAAAGCAATACTTTTGAGAGAGAACGTAAAGTTTCTTAGGGGAAAGCAATACTTTTGTGAGAGAATGTAAAGTTTCTTGGAGGGAAAGCAATACTTTTGAGAGAGAACGTAAAGTTTCTTAGGGGAAAGCAATACTTTTGTGAGAGAATGTAAAGTTTCTCAGATGAAAGCAATACTTTTGTGAGAGAACGTAAAGTTTCTCAGAGGAAAGCAATACTTTTGTGAGAGAACGTAAAGTTTCTTGGGGGGAAAGCAATATTTTTGTGAGAGAACGTAAAGTTTCTTGGAGGGAAAGCAATACTTTTGAGAGAGAACGTAAAGTTTCTTAAGGCAAGGCAAGGCAAGTTTATTTATATAGCACATTTCATACACAATGGTAATTCAAAGTGCTTTACATACTATTAAAAATAATCAGAAGAAATAAGAATATACAAAACAGTTTAAAATAAAGAAACAAGAAAGAACTAAAAATAATTAAAACAGTTTAGAATAAAGAACTCTTAGGAGAAAGCAATACTTTTGTGAGAGAACGTAAAGTTCTCTCACAAAAGTATTGCTTTCCTCTGAGAAACTTTAAGTTCTCTCACAAAAGTATTACTTTCCCATGAGAAACTTTACGTTCTCCCGCAAAAGTATTGCTTTCCCCCCGAGAAACTTTACGTTCTCTCACAAAAGTATTGCTTTCCTCTGAGAAACTTTACGTTCTCTCACAAAAGTATTGCTTTCCTCTGAGAAACTTTGTTCTCTCGCAAAAGTATTGCTTTCCTCTGAGAAACTTTACGTTCTCTCACAAAAGTATTGCTTTCCCCCCGAGAAACTTTACGTTCTCTCACAAAAGTATTGCTTTCCTCTGAAAAACTTTACGTTTTCTCACAAAAGTATTGCTTTCCCCCCAAGAAACTTTGTTCTCTCACAAAAGTATTGCTTTCCTCTGAGAAACTTTACGTTCCCTCACAAAAGTATTGCTTTCCCCCCAATAAACTTTGTTCTCTCACAAAAGTATTGCTTTCCTCTGAGAAACTTTACGTTCTCTCACAAAAGTATTGCTTTCCTCTGAGAAACTTTGTTCTCTCGCAAAAGTATTGCTTTCCTCTGAGAAACTTTACGTTCTCTCACAAAAGTATTGCTTTCCCCCCGAGAAACTTTACGTTCTCTCACAAAAATATTGCTTTCCTCTGAGAAACTTTACGTTCTCTCACAAAAGTATTGCTTTCCTCTGAGAAACTTTGTTCTCTCGCAAAAGTATTGCTTTCCTCTGAGAAACTTTACGTTCTCTCACAAAAGTATTGCTTTCCCCCCGAGAAACTTTACGTTCTCTCACAAAAGTATTGCTTTCCTCTGAGAAACTTTGTTCTCTCGCAAAAGTATTGCTTTCCTCTGAGAAACTTTACGTTCTCTCACAAAAGTATTGCTTTCCCCCCGAGAAACTTTACGTTCTCTCACAAAAGTATTGCTTTCCTCTGAGAAACTTTACGTTCTCTCACAAAAGTATTGTTTTCCCCCCAAGAAACTTTGTTCTCTCACAAAAGTATTGCTTTCCTCTGAGAAACTTTACGTTCCCTCACAAAAGTATTGCTTTCCCCCCAATAAACTTTACGTTCTCTCACAAAAGTATTGCTTTCCCCCCAAGAAACTTTACGTTCTCTCACAAAAGTATTGCTTTCCTCTGAGAAACTTTACGTTCTCTCACAAAAGTATTGCTTCCCCCCAAGAAACTTTACGTTCTCTCACAAAAGTATTGCTTTCCCTCCAAGAAACTTTACGTTCTCTCACAAAAGTATTGCTTTCCCCCCAAGAAACTTTACGTTCTCTCACAAAAGTATTACTTTCCCATGAGAAACTTTACGTTCTCTCACAAACGTATTGCTTTCCTCTGAGAAACTTAACGTTCTCTCGCTAAAGTATTGCTTTCCCTCCAAGAAACTTTACGTTCTCTCGCAAAAGTATTGCTTTCCTCTGAGAAACTTTACGTTCTCTCACAAAAGTATTGCTTCCCCCCAAGAAACTTTACGTTCTCTCACAAAAGTATTGCTTTCCCCCCAAGAAACTTTACGTTCTCTCACAAAAGTATTGCTTTCCCTCCAAGAAACTTTACGTTCTCTCACAAAAGTATTGCTTTCCTCTGAGAAACTTTACGTTCTCTCTCAAAAGTATTACTTTCCCATGAGAAACTTTACGTTCTCTGGCAAAAGTATTGCTTTCCTCTGAGAAACTTTACGTTCTCTCTCAAAAGTATTGCTTTCCCACGAGAAACTTTACGTTCTCTCTCAAAAGTATTGCTTTCCCATGAGAAACTTTACGTTCTCTGGCAAAAGTATTGCTTTCCTCTGAGAAACTTAACGTTCTCCCTCAAAAGTATTGCTTTCCCATGAGAAACTTTACGTTCTCTCGCAAAAATATTGCTTTCCCACGAGAAACATTTACGTTCTCTCACAAAAGGATTGCTTTCCCCCCGATAAACAGTTTTTTAACCGTCACCATATCCCTATAGGTGGCCCGTATGGCACAACAGCGTAATTTTAATTTGTCAGTATGCAGTGTGTTTGAGGATGAAACTAGTGAGTATAGTGCTTACATTGGTTTCTACTTCTTTCCTTCTATTTCTTCTAGGACTGTCTGAAATCATGTCAAGAGCAGATTGAGCAGTTACTGACCAGCAGCCTGAAAGAAAGCCAACAACAACATCAACAACAACCGGACGGCAGAGCCAACAACAAAGGGACGCAATCTCAAAACCTGTCCTGCACCCCTACAGATGTCCGTGATGTCAATTTATGATGTTCCTGTTCCTATCCACCACACCTACTTAGCCTACAACTGATTTAGTTATTATTGTATTACTGTATTTAAGTTTTATTTCAAAGCCACATAAGGTGACTGTGACGTCATGGTCATATGCGCATAATAAACAAACACAAGCTTGACGTTTTATTAAGGAGCAAAACAGCTGCTGCTGCCGTCTCATATCTGCAGGCGGTGGCGTTTTACATACTTGAATTTAAATTGAATCGGCCTCAAGCCATGATTAAATAATACAGTATGTTGTATATTGCTTAACAAAGAGCATACATCTGTATTGGCTATCATATGCAACTTTATCTATATACTATTGATATTTTATTTAATAATTATAATAATAAGGACAATAATACATTATTATTAAGAATGTTATGCTTTATATCGTATAGAATGTATTGCTTTAGTAATTCCCAGAGGCCGTTTTTTATATACTAGGTAATTTAGGGTGTTTCCAGATGTGATCCCACGAAATGCTATTCTAGACAGAGACATCCATCATTCCTTTCAGTGGGATCAGTTTGCTTATCATCAAGATATTAATACAATGATCTGAGGAGTTACTTCTTGGGTATGAGTAATTCCATTAGCATAGGGATTACAGATGAATGTAATTGCATGCAATAAGCGAATATGAATATGTTAAACGGTTTCTATCCATACATGGTGACCATCACAGCTTCATGAGCACACTGGACAGTTTCAGATAGACTAAGTATGTAGTGAACGTGAAGTAAAGGTGAGGTAGGCTAGGAAGAAAAGAGGTGAATTGAAGAACACAGAAGGAAAGATTTTGCACGTGATTGAAATATGAAAGGTTTTAGACAGGTGGTTTCTGGAACAATGTAATCGTCGGATAAATAAAATGTGCTGTTTGCTCACTTGACATTTAAAAACACCATTACATGCGAGTCAGAGACTCTCGCTATGCTGAAGGGATTTATGGTGGTTTAATAACTTGGGAGTCTTAGAATCCTTCCTAACAAATGCACTTTGTGATATCACCTCTCGCTGGTTATCCGTGCTATACAAGAGGAGGGCAAGGGTTTTAAATTTTTTGGCATTGTTTTTCTTTTTTAAGTTATTTTTGTTTTGGGGCTGGTTTCCCATATTAGGTGTGCTTGCGGGTTATAGTTTTAATTTTAGACCAACAAATTCAGACCATAAACTGATCTAACAGTCAGCAACTGCCATAGAAATGGTGAGGTTTGACATGCCAAGATTAGTTTTTTTTTTGTTTTGTTTTTTAGTTGTGTTAAATTCATGTCAGCATAGATAGGACATCATCAAATTTCATTTAATCACTTTATTTTATTTGTCTATTTTATTTTATCTTGTCATCTACTTGAACTTTCTTATGTAGGAAGAAGATATTTTGAAACATTATGCCAATTTCCTTTCTCTTTCTTCATTAGTTTGTTCTTGCACTTTTGAACATCTATTTCTTAAGTCAGTTCTCTTTATATTAGTGGACCTAAAAGTAACTCAGAGGTGCGTTTACTTAAAAATATAACGTGTTGTGACCAATGTTCCATTCCAACACGTCTTTGCAAATGAACTCTACGTTTATGCTCAAAGTTTGATTATGAGTGTTTTTGAAACTGTTCATGATTTTAAATCATTTTCACACATTTGGTTTTCTGTGTGTTTGTGTGCTATCATATCCTTGTGTTAATTTAGTATTTTTCCCCAGTTCCTTTATTTCTGTGTAAATGTTTAAACTTGTGTTCCAGTGCTGCTAAAAGAAAAAGAAAAATGAAAAAAGAGCTATTGCATACCTTCAGTTTTCATGTTGCTGCTATATCACAGAATCATTGAACATGTTTTCATGGTGGCTGCATGTCTGTTTTCTGTTTGCATTTACACTGTCATTTATTTTACTGCAGATGGACCTTTAACAAGCAAACAAGCATGCAAGTGTTACTTTCATATCGGCATGAACAGTCTCGCCTCATTCGGTCAATGCTGTCTAACTTGACTGTTGTCTGACTTATTTCCCTAGCTATTATATTAATATGTGTTATGAAATGCCTTAATTGTTTTCAAATAATGTTCCTGCCCACAGTCGCATTACCTCACAGTACTTCAGTCAAGAGTATATGGAGGATTAAAAAGGGTAGTTGAACCTTCTACTTCAACCTTGAAGTCTTAAACTTCTTTTATTAACTTGGTCTTTCATCAAACAACTATATAAACTTACCAGGTGGTAGATGTAAGACCGGGGCAACACATTGTTTAAATACAAGATATTATTTTTATTTTATTTTGTTTTGTTATTTTGAAGCAGCCACCTGTTAAAAGTTCCACCTCCACATTCCAAAAATATCCAAAGAAGTGGCATTTCAGCAATACCATGATTATTTTCACACTTTGACTGTAAGTTTGAATATTTACCTCATTTTGGCCTATCACACATTCAATTCAATAAATATCAATTTGAACAAAACTGAGCAGTTTTTTGTTTTGTTGTGTTGTAGACAAGAACCCGAATGGCGCCCTTCTGTGGTGATTTAAATGAGTTACAGCAGAACGCTGTATAGTAATAATAACGCCCTCGTGTGGTGAGTTTAGTCAATTACACAATATGAATTTCAAAATTGAGATATTGATTCTAACGGGTAGGTATGTGTGAAGTAGCCTATTATTTCTCAGTTACATTGTTCAGTGTAATTTATTTATTTAGTTACTCTTTTCGCAAATAACTCGTGGTTCGTGATTCTTGCAAACGGTTATCATAAAAAAAAAAGATTTTTTAATTTATTTTAATGGCAGGAATAAATTTGATTTGAAATCCCGATTTAAATTTGAATGCGGTTCAAGAAAACGTTTGACACGTTATTATTATTATTATTATTATTATTTTGCCAGGCCAGGGGTATATAAAACAAAACAATTTACTGACGTTATAATTTACAAACTGATTACTGGTGTACAAAAACAGTAACATATATTAGAAAGCAACATTTGCAACTCGTAGTAAAATAAATAAATAATAAACCCATAAGATGCAGCAGTGCACTTCCCACAAATCACCACAGGAGGGTGACAGAGTGTTCCGTTCATTTAAGTGACGTCATTTATCTGCAACACTTTGACTCATGAACCAGGAAGAACACTTGTCATACATTTCACCTTTTGCAAATCTGTATTATGCTCACATTTGCATTAACGATCGTTCGACAGTAAGTGAGCACTTGTGTATTTTGCATGTTTGCTTTTGTTGTACATGTATACGAATGTTTATGATTTCTTTAGGTGATACGGTAGGGACAGAGAGCACATGCACGTGATCTACATCTGTTCTGCTTATACGCATCACTAAATGTTTACACGAATGCTTTATATTGCGTATAGTCAACGCTGTGATCGGACATGTTTTGTCTGTAACTTAGTTGATAACAGTGACCTCTACATGACATGGCATGGCATGTGAGCTGTCCCTTCTGAAGTGATTTATCTCTATTTATTATGTGCTCTTGTTTCCTAGTGGGGAAACGCAATACAACAGAGATAAATTGCTTCAAGGTAAGTAAATACATGTGTATGTTAATGCTTATCTCAGTGGTTTCAATTGGTTAGATGCCACGAACACCCAAAATATGATCATTTTCGTGTGAGGGACTCCCATCTGTTTTATAGTTTCTTGACCCAATTAATATTGTGAATAAATATTATTTGGAAAATATTTCGTTTCTTTTAAAAGGATAGTAAAATTAAGTCATCATTTACTCACCCTGGTGTTCTAATAGCGCAAGCGGGATATATATTTATTAATTTCCTTTTGTGGTTCAAATAAAAGAAAGAATGACATTCGAGCGACCATCATCAAGCTTTTATAAAAAGATGCAAAGTTTTACAGAATGATATGCAACACGTGCCCTATATTCCAAGTGTATAGCACTATAGAGTTAGATACATTATTCACTTATTTTTATTTTATTTATCTATTTTTATTTTAATATTGTATTGCTTTTTTTTCCTCAAATGTGTAGGTCAGGGCATTGACACACCGCTGTCAGAGACGGGACATAAGCAGGCGGCGGCAGCTGGCCGGTACCTCAAAGATCTGCATTTCACCAATGTCTTTGTCAGTAACCTGCAAAGAGCCGTCCAGGTGTGTGTGTGTGTGTGTGTGTGTGTGTGTGTGTGTGTGTGTATGTGAGAGACTGCAACTCTTAGATTCTGTGAGTGATTTATCCATCATGTGAAATATAACTTCTTCTCCTTCTCAAGACAGCTGAAATCATTTTAGGAAACAATCTTCATTCTTCTGCGACTGAGATGAAATTGGATCCTTTACTCAGAGAGAGGGTGAGTGTCTATCTTAGCCAAGATTCGAGATTTTTATTTGTCACATGCACCGTTATATACACTAAACAACTTGCAGGGAAATGTAAACTTGGTCAGCTGTTTATACTGTGCATTAAATATATAAATATATGATATAATGTTAATGATAAGATTAACATCAGAAATAATAATGAAAAAGATAAGTAATAATATTAATAAAACAAAATAGCATCTCTTCAATTTGGTATCCCATAAGAATTGCGGCAGTGTTAGTTCAAATGCACATGTGTGATGTATCGGTCAGGGTTTTGGGGTGGCAGAGGGAAGACCAAAGGAACATCTGAAGAACATGGCGAACGCAGCGGGTCAGGCCTGCCGAGATTACACACCTCCCGGCGGAGAGACGCTGGAACAGGTAGAAATTGAGCTTGAATGTTGCCAAATATGATGCCACTTAAAGGAGAACTCCGGTCAATTTTAACATTGAGCTCATTTTTTTGTACATTTGGAGTGCTGTCAATACAGAGAACAACGACAAAAATCTGTGTTTCCTACACCGTGTTATCCTCTTTTAAAAATTTGCACCCTGTTGACTTCAATGGGGCAAGTACTAAACCTGCTTTTAGCCTCTTAACATCCTTTATGTGTCATTACAAGTGCACAGCCAATGTGAGTGATTCCTTCAGAGTGAACACGGGTCAATCTGACTGCAGTAGATGTGAAAGATATGAATAAAAATGATAATAATTCAGCCAGCGCTCATACCTGTATTTACATCCTGTTTTCGGTCGAAGTCCATAGTAGTCGATTGTCGAGTTCACGCGCATAGGTTTAGTACCTATGATCACGCGCGTGAACTCGACAATTGATTACTTTGGACTTCGACCGAAAACAGGATGTAAATACAGGTATGTGCGCTGGCTGAATAAACATAATTTTTATTAATATCTTTCACATCTACTGCAGTCAGATTCACCCGTGATCACTCTGAAGGAATCACGCACATTTTCTGTGCACTTGTAATGACACATCAAGGATGTTAAGAGGCTAAAAGCAGGTTTAAAACTTGCCCCATTGAAGTCAACAGGGTGCAAATTTTAAAAAGAGGATAACACGGTGTAGGCAACACAGATTTTTGTCGTTGTTCTCTGTATTGACAGCACTCCAAATGTACAAAAAAATTAGCTCAATGTTAAAATTGACCGGAGTTCTCCTTTAAATCCAGAGGGAAATCAGAAGTAGCTTATATAATGAATTTGGAGCAGCTGGCTGTTGTTGTTGTAAAAAAGTTTAAAAATGAAAAATTTTCAAACATACAGTAATATTGTGAAATATTATTGCAATCTAAAATAAGTGTGTTCTATATTAAAATGTAATATATTCCTGCGATCAAAGCTGGATTTTCAGCATCATTACACCAGTCATAATAGGTCCCCTTTAACCAAACTTTTAAACTGTAGAATACACAACTATAAAATTTACTATTAATCATTTTCACTGTATTTTTTCCATGAGTGTAGTAACTGTTGACTGATCAGATTGAATGCTCTGACAGAAGAAACTGTTTCTGTGTTTATCCAGGTAAAGACACGCTTCAAGAAGTTCCTCAAATCCTTATATCAGTGCATGTTAGAGGAACACGGCTCATCTGACCAGTGTTCTGCATCCAGCTCTGGATCATCAGAACCAGAACAGCCTGTCATCGCTGGACTAGCCACTGACGGAGTCCACAACGTACCCGTCCATGCTCTGATCGTTAGTCACGGGGCGTTTATTCGTGTGTCTGTGCGTCACCTAGTGGAGGACCTGCAGTGCTGTCTGCCAGCAGGCCTGAAGATGAACCAGGTGTTCTCCCCATGCCCGAACACTGGCATCAGCAGGTTCATCATCACCCTCCGCAGAGAGGAGAGCGACCCGCGGGCCGCCCGCATCCAGTGTGTCTTCATCAACAGAAAAGACCACCTGGATGATGTCAAAAACTCTGATTAACAGTATTATGTGACCGTTTGGTGTATCTGGCATGGCCAGTGTTTTTATTTATTGCTCCTTACAATTTCAGTGACTGAAGCGAAAAGCACATATAAGTGTGTGTGATTGATTTTATTGTGTAAATTATTTAACTGCAGTGATTTATTTATCCTGTCAGCTGACTGAATGCAAACAATCGTAAGATGTCTTTTTGATGTTGTCCATTATATAAGCACTTTATACTCACACTACTGTGGTTTTGGCCTCTGAAATGCTGCAGTAATCACACATAATGAACATATATATTCATGTTTATGCAATAAAGAGATTCAGAGAAATGTGAAGCTAAGAATGTTTGATTTTCTTTACATTTGTGGTTAAATCTTGACTGTTTACTGTGTAATTTATGTGCACAGAAAATGTCAAATATTGTGATGCTTTACCTTTAAAGGGGCTATATGTAAATAATATAATGTATTAATTGCTTTTTTATTGCCAATCTGTGAAAAACTTTATGTAAAGGACTCGGGACGGATTTGCCCGGAAAATCAGAAGGATGTGACGTTTACGCGCGCTCCCGAGAGCCTCTGACTGACACATAAACAAATGCTTATACAATGTTCAGGATAATACCGAAAAAACATTCTCTAGGTCTACTATAATTGCAATATTTCATGCACAGAAAAGGGATAAACTATAGTCTCACATAACCTCTTTCTTGACCTCTATTTCTCATTGCTGTCATTTGTGTTTTTGTTATGATAGGAAAGGCCCTTTTACATATTCATTCTAAATGAAATGTCGCTCAGCAGTGTGGAAGGTGTCGATGATCGTTAACAGTATATCGCTGCAAGGGTATTTCCAACTTATTTTTACTTCTAAGATGACAAATAGTCCAGTCATTTTAAGCCAAAATGGGGGTCAACCTTGAACAAATTGCAACAGAAGCAAGCTCAACTGATTTTGTATCCTCAATATGTCCTGAGTAAGAAAAAAAAAGTCCCGAAGAATCCCATTAGGGGAAAGTTTCGAAAAGACCCAAATATAGCCTATTCATTCTTTTTCTTATAGGGTAAAAAATGTAACCTTTAGATATCATCATGAAAATTACTGAGTTGATTACTTACATCAAGATAAACAAAAAATGTATTACAAGTTTTTTGAAATTGTTTGTTAACATGGACAAACGGTGCATAATCTAATTACGTGTGCTAATTTGCATAAATACCACAACAGATCTAAACATTGGGTATAGCCACGTAAAAATGTCTTGATGAATCTTGTTGACACATAACAGTAAAATACTTAATGTTAAGGTCTGAATGGAATCTATTTAGGCTACCCATAGAGGCAGGAAGAAGTAGCCTACTTTAGAAACCAGCCTTTATTATTTTTTAAGAGATGGGGTTTGGGGTTGAGTCCGTGGGACTGTTTCTGGGGGACGAGTCTGAGGGAAGAACAGGAGACAATGGTAAGGAGAATGCAGAAGACAAAAGGTAAGTAAAATAAAAAGTGAATCCCCAGAAACAGTCCCACGGACCCAGCCCCAAACCCCATCTCTGCAATAATAATTAATAAAGGCTGGTTTAAAGTAACTTTAACTTTATCTAAAGGTTAACATTTTACCCTATTCACGTAAGAAAAAGAATGAATAGGCGAATGAATGGGGTATATTTGGGTCTTTTTCGAAACTTTCTCCTAATGGGATTCTTCGGGACTTTTTTTTAAAAGAACTTTGACTTGAGTATATCGATCGGAGCGAGCTGTTGGCTGCAGTTCATTTAACGGGTTAAGGGTTTCTGAAATCATTAATTGTATTTTTTATCTCGAGGGTGAATGCTAAAAATGTGATTTGTGAGATGCACAGAGGTAAACATGTTAAAGTCTTAGGAAAAAAGAGTAATATATAAAAATATATAATACAGGGCTGCCAATTCTCTCACGCATTGACACTTTTCACACGCTCTCACGCCACACATCCATTTTCTCACGCACAGAAAAATTGCGGAGCAAAGAGGTACTTTTAATATTAAACTAAATCTCAGCTCTTATAGAATCCGTCAATTTTATTTCGAAATTCAGACAAAAATACGTTTGGCGCTTGTAAATGTGACGTGACAGATCGCTGAGCGCCTCAGTTCAAGTGCACGTGAACCGATCATCTGTTAGCCTACTTTTTTATTTAAAGATGCAGTACAACTTACCGAGAGTATACATAATATCGACCAATTAGTGTTTTTCAACCACGGAAAGAGGTCAATATAACAGCAGGAGAACAATGACCACATGACCATAGCATGTTAATTGAATAGAAAAAATAGCTAGAGAGGAGATTTTGCTGAGCACTATATTACATATTTATTATATTTTTACTTATGTCATTAAATAATTGCTATTATAACAAAAACTGCATTATATTTAATTTAATTTGTTATTTTTAACCTTTAATAATACCAGCAGTTTGGGCCCTCTATGTTTACAGCATTAGGTGAGATTATTTTTTTAAATAAAATGTAAAATAAACATGTATTCAAATTAGTCAATATTTAATCAAAATCGGAATCAAATCACAAGAATGGAATTTAAATCTTGAATTTTTTTCAAGCAATAATAAAAACTGTATCCTACCAGTCATTGTACAATGTAAACATTGTAACATGTTGTCACTAAACTTCATAAAATTCTATTTAGTTACCAAATGTTTTGACAATCACAATTACACTTATTGTGATGCAATATTTGTTTTTAATATTTTTAATATTTAATATATATATATAGAACCCCAGCTTGACTCCATTTTGAAGAACACTTTATGTCTTAAATGATTGCATTATACTTTAATGTTTAACAGGTTATTACATTTTTTTTTCCTGAACAAAAAGTATGTTTACAAGCCGTTTAATTTAAAAAACTGAATAAAAATAACACATGAATTAAAACAAAATCCATTAAAACTTTAAAATGTCCTTCAAATATACAAAAAAATACCACATTCTAGTCCACATAAGACCATTTTGAGATTGTGTTTATTTTGAATTTTCCATGTGGTTCCGTTGTTGTGTTTAATCATAGACAATAAAAGTGTTTAATTGGTCTGTGCTATGTCTTCCAGAAGATGGCGCTGTGCTACTGACCTCTGAAGGAGAGATGGGCCAACCTGCCGATGGAGAGAAGAACAGGACACGTCTCCGCTGCCGCCCACTCCAACAGGAAACTATCACCATCTTTGGTCCCTCATTTTCTCCCTGCCGACCGACGAAGGAAACTTAGTGATCTTCTAAGGGTTGTCATTTTCCTGCCGGTAAGTGGGCGGCAGTTTGGTTGAGTTGGTCACGCAGGGGACCTGGACGGCTCAAATGTACCGACGTCCTACAATCCAAGCAGACGATAGACTAGTCTGTGGCCACACATTCTTCAACTCCTACAGAAGGTCCTAAAATATCTGCTCAAACAAATCACATTTACATTTTTTTTTACACGCACACACACACACTGCTGCATGAGTCATTGTGACCCATCAAAGCATCTTCAGGTAGGCCTATGTTATTGCACAATTTGTTTACACACGTGCACAACCTGTAAAGTTGCTGAAAAACAGATGTTACGTCTATAGTCAGAAAAATACCACTTCTAAATAAAACCAGCAGTTTTATTTAGTTTCCACAAAGTTTAGACACCCAAACAAAGTCACGTGCTCACAATGTTTTGTTCTGTTGCAGTCCCACTTGACCAGCTGGTTTGCTGGTTGTCAATCTGACAGTAGATCAAACCAGATAAGAAGACCGTCAAACAACATTGCACAGTTTTTCAGTTGTGTAATCCTAAATTTATATGTAATTGTATAATTTGATTTATTCCAGAATTTAATATGATTGCATTAAGTACAATGCAAAAACACTTTTCAAATATCAAAAAATTTCACAAATCAAGATTTACTTTTACTTTACGTTTAAAAGGGAAATGGGTTATGATAATAAGCCTTGTTTTCTGAAAAATTCATAAAAAATGTTTTGAGTTAAATATCTGTCAGTTAAGAAAAAGAGGCTTCAGAGGGAAACCAAGATTATCTTTCTCTATTTTTAATCTTTAAAAAAATATATATAAAAAAGATACCTTAAGTAATTTTGCTTCTCAAGTAAATTTAATTTAAGAATGTTTAGATATTTGTATAACAAGATAAAACTACTAAGTAAGAAAATATATATTTTTCTCAGTTTATTCATTTACAGAGCTGACTTCCTTTGTCTTCTAAACACTTAAATGATAAATTAAAGTATAACTGGCATGACATGAGGAAATGTTTCACTTCTCATCGGAACTGTAAAATCTCGTTCACACCAAGACCGATAACAAGCAGGGTGGATTCTGATTGGCTGTCATTATTTTATTGTTCATCTGCTGGAAAAAAATTATTCTGAAAGTGATTCCAACGATATTGTTTCTCTGTGCCATTATGGTTATAGTTGAGGTGTGGGCTTTGCTATTCTTTTATATTTATAGTTATCGTCTTTGTTGTGAACGGCCTTAACTCGGAGGAAACTGAATGGGACCTTCTACGAATATGGGCTTTCACCTGAAGAAGTAGTTGTAATTACTCTCTTGCTGTCAGTCTGAGCTTTGTTGGTGAAACTCCCCTATTACCACCTCTGAAAGCAGAGTTTACAGTTCTTAATTTCTGCCTTTTCTGCTGTATAGTCCGTAGTGATAGTTGAGCCTCAGTGGTTTGATGACACAGCAACACCTTCATGGGCCCTGTGAAATGAACAATCAATAAGGTTTGCTTAGCACCTTCATTAATCACATACTGAAAGCCTAATGGAGCATAAAGAAACCACATCATCCTACTGCTAATTATATCAGAATCCATTTTTTGTTGGAATATGAATTTGGAATGCCGTTAATGATGGAAATTTATTTCCAGAACTGTGAGCGGTGTTTATCTTGAATATTAAAATTAGAAAAAGGGCTGAAGGATGTAAGGTAACATCCTGTCTGATGGCATGATGGAGGACGTGGTGGTGAAGAGGTGTATTTATAGAGCGACTTTCGAAGGGTGCATGCTAATGCTGATCTCTTCAGCTCTACATTTCCAGCTCATAATTAGAGCTGTTTAATTTGTGGGTACTGATTGTACTTCCTGTGCTCTCTATAAAAGGCCCCAAGGGCTGGACCGGGCTTTTTGGATATCCGCTTTTTGAGGGCTGTGGAACGCTCCGGTGCTCCTGTAACCCAGGAATTGCTCGAGGTCAGTTTTCCCCAGAAACAAACCGCAGTGTGACCACACTGGATTGTGCCACAGACCTTGGTGGGGACATTATGGGTAGAGAAAGCTAGCGGTGCATTGTGTTCCGGAGTTTATTTTCCCTCAGTGTCTCTAAACGGTTGCTTTTGAAGACTTTTTTATGCAGAACACGGACTGCTGTGCAGCCGGTCTGCTAATTGCCTTGATAAAAGAGAGAGGCTGTGGATTTGTGTGTGTGTGTGTAGGTGTGAGAGGATGTAAAAACAAGTTAATTTTGAATGCAATTTTTTTTTTTTTAATCTTGGTTAAAGGGCTTTAAAACATCCTGCGAGGTTCATAGCTTAAAACATCCTCCTCATTATAAACAATGTATTTATTTAATCAAGCTCCAAAAGCGGCTTATATTGTGGGATCTGTGATGTCATATGGGCAAATGCATTCGCATTTGCATATACATATACACCATAGACCCCGCCTTTCTGAGAGCCTACTCTGCTCTGATTGGTCAGATGGACCAAACAGCTATATTACACACTGCATGAATGTTTAATGTTTAAAATTTAATAAAATAATAATTAATATTTATTTAAAAATTGGCAAACCTTGCATTCACAGCAGATAATTTGTTTGAATTTAATTTTTTTTTTTAAATAATATTGTTCTGTGAAGTATCAGTAGCTCAACAATAGTAAATGCAGTGTCATATTCACACACTGGCTCCAGCACTGCAGATTGGATTCAATAATCTACTTTTATCAATGGAATGTGTTTAAGCTTACATCCTACCTTAATTTAATTTAAATCAATTATCTAAGTTTCCTGTGTTTTGCATTTCCTGACTCATTTTGGCTTGGCTGGGAAATAACAAAGAACTAAGATGGAAATTTACTCTTTAGTTGACTAGAGAGTGCATGATTGCCTTTATAACTTTTTTTTTATTATATTGATTTTCCAAGCAACTCTGAAGTTTTCTGATGTTGCATTCTGAAAAGTTTAATATTTAATTTTTTTAATTTTTTTGTCTAGGACATCTATTGGATAAGTTTTTCCATACTTCTGCTGGGTGTGATCTGTGCAGACGCCATGCCAAAATGAGTGACAATGTCCCAGTGCTGCAATGCAGTAAATTAATAGCGGTTCCACTGGACACTCCGCCCGTTGCACCAGCAGAGGGCGATGCCGGTGATGAAAGGTACCTAAATCACTCCAGTTGTGCTGGAAGGAAACATTTCTATTAAAGGCTACACCAGATCTTCAAGCTCACGCACGTTTTATTAAACAGGATAGAATAATTTAGAGAGAGATAACTTACTAAAAGATTACAGAAATACATTTCTAATACTTTACTACTAATGTTGGTGCTTTTGTTTTCCCATCAAAAATGAAGATCATTGGGTTTTGTTAATTTGTTAAGGAAATGATTACATTTTCACTTAATTGTTCGCGTAATTGAATTTTTTAAGTAGAAGGACTAAAACAGTATTTCTTGCAAAACATACTATAAACTATATGCTAGGCTAATTATATTAAGACATGATTATTAAATGCACTACAGGAAAAATAGTAAATAATAGGCTATTCCTAGGAAAAATATAAAAAAGTAGTATATAAATAGTATAAAATAGCATTCCTAGAGGAAAAAAACTCCCCACTTTCACTTCATAGTTCTTTTAAAGTCACCATGAAATAAAATGGACAATTCTTGTATTTTGTGAAATATTGTGGTATTTATTATTAGTGATTTATCCGTGCACATCTTTTTTTTTAAATTCATGTGCCTCAGTAATCTATAATCAAAATAACTTCCCTTCCCTGTTGTAGCGACTTCTCTTCTCTTCTCTTCTCTTCTCTTCTCTTCTCTTCTCTTCTCTTCTCTTCTCTTCTCTTCTCTTCTCTTCTCTTCTCTTCTCTTCTCTTCTCTTCTCTTCTCTTCTCTTCTCTTCTCTTCTCTTCTCTTCTCTTCTCGTCTTCTCTCATGCCTGGCGTGAAGGCGGGGCAACTTGTCACTCACGTGAGACCCACCAATAGCAAACCACTACCATCCAATCAATGTCCACTGGACAAAATCAAGTCCCTCCCTACATTTTTTGTTAGTTGAAAAGCCGTTTCACATTCGGAATGGGGGAAAAACACTTTTTTTTCCCCCCTCAGTAGCCCCCAATGGAAAACCTGTTTTTGTCTCTGACACTAATTTATATTAATTTATAGAGAAGCAAAATAACACAATAAAGAGAAGGGAATTGCTTTTACTGTCCAACTGTTGCTTTTATAACAAAGTCTGTTGCTCCATCTATAGTCATTGTGACCTTTTTATGGCTGTAGGGAATATACTGTAATTCACAAGGGCTGTTTTGGTTTGGGAAATCTTAATGAGTATCTAGAGAGTGTTATCTTTAATGATGATTAATGAATGCATTCACTGTCTAGGTAATGAGATATTTATTATGTAAATGATTGCTGCTGCTGCAGTGCTTATTGGCACAGGGACAGAATCAGTGTCGTGGATGAGTCACTCCCCTCGCTCCCTTTGTGTGTGTGTGGCCTGGCAAACCCTACATTATGCAAATATATACAAAGTTGGCAATATCTGAAATCCTTGTCTTTATGGGGATGATTTTTGGTCCCCATGAGGAAATCATACTAAGTGATGTTTTTTGAAAATGTAAAAATACAGAAAGTTTTCTGTGATGGGTAGGGTTAGTGTAAAGGGGATAGAGTATACCGTTTGTACAGTTTAAAAATCATTATGTCTATGGAAAGTCCCCATAAAACATGTAAACGCAACGTGTGTGTGTGTGTCGCTTCATCAAACAAATTGCCCTGATCTACTCATCTGCCCACCAAAGCCCCGACCACTTGTCCTTTGGTGCAGTTGGTCCCTCTATTGCTGAAATGACAGAATGGAAAGAGGTGGATACACCCACCGTACACCCGCATCAGAGTCGGCAACACCATTCTCGCCTGTAGGGAGTGAGAATGTGTAAAGTGGCGCAAGGATGTCTAACAGAATGCCTTTCATTCCAGGGCTGGGCAGTGGGAGCCGGGGGCTGGTGTAGAGTTCAAGGGAATGCTGGGGGAACGCTGGGGTTGTGTCTTGCTGACTCAGCAGAAACCCTCCGCTGACATCATTCTGCTTTTACTTCATCATTTGACAGAACGAAATTCTCCAAAAGAAAAATTGCCTTAACTAGTCTCTTTAGTGCAGCCTGTTTCTGTGCAAACAAGTTATTCCAGCAGGATATGCGTAAGTTCTGCCGGGAAGACTCAATTGTTACGTCACTTATTGCCTTCTCATCTATCCAATCGTGTTCTAATACTTGTAGTATAAAAGATCAATACTTGCACATGTCTGAGTTCGCAGATGCTGACGCTTTCTTTCACCTCCATCCTCCCCACCACCACCAGGATGGTCCCTTCCCAAACCTCATGGGGTCGGCTGCGCCCCTGCCTTCGTCTTCAGGCAGGAAGTGCAGATTCCGTACCCTCAGATTGCGAGCTACGGACGGGGCCTACGCCAAAAAAACTTTATATTATAATATTGCTTGCTGGGCTGTTAATACATGTATAACTGTTACGGTATTTATTCTCCCAAGTCTTTCTGATAGAACTGTGAACTTAGCAGCAATGCTGGTTAAGATGAGGGCTGTTGCGTCTGACTCTATGCACTGAACCGTGATGTCTGTACTGTGACGGTATATATGTATATATATATATATATATATATTAGGGGTTGTTATGGTAGGGATGTAATGGTACATGTATTCGTCCTGAACTGCCTCGGTGTCAAGCTGCTGTTTTTATCATAAATTTTATGGATTTTTTTTTAAAGTATCGATTGATTATTTATAAATTTATAACACAATATCTCATAATTGTGCGTCTGAGATCAGAGTGCATATGAGGACGATCCATACTCAATGCCTGATGTCACGCAGAGACACACAGTGACTCATATAATGAGTGTTGAGAGGTGAGATTGAATAAAATGACTGTGCACTTTTCAGCTCACAAGAAAAAGAAGCAGACGGCATCAGGCTGTTCTCAAACAGAGAAACAACAGCGCAAAAAGCTTAAACACTGGAAATTAATCAGGATTCTGAACTCGATCAGCAAAAGTAAAGTGACCTTTGTTTTTAAGGTGGACAGAAATTTTACCTGAGTCATTGTGCTGTGAGTTTCAGCTGTGCTAATAGTGTGCGCAGAGCTCCTGCTCTCTGCAGGGGTCAGATGTTCTCTCTTGAGTTCTTGTCAGCTCATGAACACACTGTGCTTTTAGTGCTGTTCTTGCAGCTCGACCTGGCACACAAAATCCCTGCCACAAGAGGAACTTCACCACTGCAGAAACCACTTTACATCACTGGTGGTGAGATATATATATATATTACCACCAGTGATGTAAAGTAACTTTTCCCAACACTGTGTATATATATATATATAGTGTTGGGAAAAGTTACTTTTAAAAGTAATGCATTACAATTTTGTGTTACTATAGTACAATAATTGCGTTACTTAGTTACTTATTTATGGAAGTAATGTGTTACATTACTTTTGCGTTACTTTTTCACACCTGGGTGGGCTTGCTTGTTTTTTTCTATTTTAATTTTTTTTCAAATGTAAAAGCCAATTCACAAGTGAAATGAATAAGCCTTAGCCTGAAAGAAATTCAAATTCACACATGTACATTAGTTGGGGGGCGCAGTTAAAATAAACCTTTTGGCTGTGCATCCATTCTGGATTGAAGAAAAATAGGATGCAGGAGAAGAAAGTTCATCGCTTACTTCAGCAATAATAAAAATATATATATATATATTAAACACATGTAATGTTTATCTATAGTCATTTTTGCTTATTAATATGGTTGAAGTGGAAGTTTTATTATCACAAAATGTCTTATTATTATGAATTTTGAAATTCTTAATATATTTCTTATATTTAATATTTTTAAATTTTTTATGATTATTTCATGAAGAAAGATAGAAAGAACACTGTTTATTTGAAATGAAAATATTTTGTAACATTGCAAAAATTACATTTTTGATCAGTGAATCCAATTTTTTTTTTGTTGAATAAAATTCCTGATTCCTTTCAAAAAATCTTACTGATCCCAAACTTTTGAATAGTGTGATATATATATATATATATATATATATATATATATATATATACACACACACACACACACACACACACACACACACACACACACACACACACACACACACACACACACACACATACTTATTGTATTTTAACCCCAATACCTTGTAGCATTTGTATTGTAGCTGCCAATTTTTATATATTTGTGAATTAATATTTATAAAAATTGCTCCAATCAACCATTTGTAATAAAATCCATTATTTCATACCAGTCTTGGTTTCTGAGCGCCTTTTTTGTGCTTTTTAAGAAAAATAAAAGGTGAACTGAAGGCAGTCGTGCCACTTTTCAATGTTGAATTATTGATCAGCTGTGTCAGCAAGATCACAGGCCTGACTCATATCCATCTCTGCCATTCTACTGGACACTTTTACAGACTGCCAGCTTTACTTTCAGCAGAGTGCCATCGTGCAGATTGTTCTAGTCCCTGAGCTCACAGCTTGTTTTTAATGAATGGCTGGATGAATACATGTTAAAGTGGAGCATATGCTGCTGGAGAAAATGCCATTTGGGCGGCGTGTTAAATGTTAAACGTCCGCCGATGCTCCTGATGTCATGCTTGAGTAATTCTCTCCTGGATTTCAGTGGCTCTCCTCAGCTGTCATTTCAATACCACCTAAACCCATGTTAATAAAAATCTAATTGAAAGGGTTTGAAACCACAGTAGATCCAGTTACCGCGTTTGTGACAACCCCGCCTTGCACAAAGCCCTGTGGAATTACTATTCTTCAAAACAATTATATTCTATATTCGATAGTATTTGTGTGTATGTGTGCTAATGCTATGTTCTGCCTCTAACCTTAAAAAAAATCATGTTCTGAACATGTGATATACATATTCGCATACACCATTAGAAGCTGTTGGAAGTCATTTATTAATCAAAGCTTCTGCTTTTTCCTCAGAGAAATGATTGAGTGAGTCACAGGCTGTTGAATCCTATCTCAGGTAAACTGAAGAGATGTGCAGCAGATGATTGGGTGCGGCGCAATCTGTCTGAACTTGAGAGGTAATGACAGCTGAATGCAGAAACTCTCACATGTTTCTGCTTTGATCTTAGTTTTGCTCTGTTATCAACATGGACGTGTGGAAATCATGAATTATGCCACGGGGTGGGTTTGCTGTGCAGTGCATCAGCTTTAATGCAATGCAACCAGATTTAAATGGGATGTTAAAAGAACCATATGATTGTGTTCCTGGAAAAATCTACTTTTTTTTTACACCGTGTTACATGCATATAGACGTTAAGGCCCTGCAATGACATCACTGATGCTGATTATTGTAACATCGAATGCTGGTCTGCTCATGCTGGTGCGTGGGTATTTTACTGATTTTAGAATTCTTTGCTAATTAGACTGTCACTGTTTAGAAAGATGCGTGACAGCTGATGACTACTCAGCGACAAATGTTCAAGTCATGACTTTTCATTTTATTGCTACACACTGCAGTTCTTCTTAGAGCAATCAACCTGCTCTGCTGAATGACAGCTGTCAATCTTAAAGGATTCTATTAAGGTCACCATGAAATCAAAACTGACCATTGTTTGTTTTTTTATGGAATATTGCAGTGTTTATTGTAAAAGATTTATCCATGCACATCTTTTTTATTGTTATTCATGTGCCCTCTTAATCTTTAATCAAAATAACGTCCCATCCCTCTTGACAACCTTGACATGAGATCGACCAATAGCAAACCACAACGATATTTTAGACCTATAAATTACCCTAATGGGACAATATAAAACAAAAACTGACTTAATGGTTGTGGTTTGCTATTATTTAGAATGTATTTTAGTTGCATAATTCTATGCTCCTGATATTTGTTGATTTCGGAGTGATTATTAATTTTTGTTCGACATTCCAGAGAAGACAGGCACCTGCTCAAATAATGTGATTGGTGCTTTTCACACTGCCAACAACAGCGCCTCCCCAAACGTCATCCAGCCCGCGTTCGCTGTACTCTCTGCGCACCTGGGGAGCCGCGTAGCGAAGCGCAGCATCTGCTGACGTCCGGACATTGCGCGCGGTCCGAACATTCTTGAAGGTGCGTTTTCTCAGCATCATCACCGTGACATCAAGAGACAGGCAGCCTCCCGGAAAATAAAAACATCACGCTGCACGAGACGGCGGACGTTATATGATCGGCACGCATTGTGGGAGCGCAATATTCAGGAATTGGGTCGTTGTGTAAACTTCCTGCACAAACAGCCTGGGATGTGACAGACAGGGGTGCCATTGCTCTCCGATGACAAGTGGACTGTTTTTACACCATCCTTCTAAATAAGGAAGCAGGGCTGTCAGACATATGACCACCGTCCCGATTTGGGCGCTGCCAGAGTGCCCATCGCATCCCATGATCGCGCACAAGCCGTCCAATAAGGCTCAGCATGCGACCCCCATTTCACACGTGGAGTGACAGCAGCGTCCCATCATCATCAGACCGGCCAGTTCTTCTCGCCGCTTGCAACTTTCTCTCTTTCTCTCTCTCTCTTCTGCCTCCCCTCCCCTAATATGATGTCATGTAAGGATGAGGGTGGATTCTGAGGTGAGATAGGGATTTTGGTGAGTGGCATTCTCCACGACACGAGGCTTCGGAGTTGCAAAACATGATCATCACCACCTTCTCCACCTCAAGTTGTGTCTCTGCGCTCTCTGCCCGTTCTTCTGCTGCTCTCATCTCGGGCCACCGTCGCATGCCCGAAGTCCTGACCTGCCTCGCTAAATTAAGCCTGCACCACCATGCCGAGGGAAGAAAAACTAGAAGAGGGGTATTTTTAGTGCCATTAATTTTGACCACGTGCCCCGAAGGTAAACCCGATGGCCATTGCGCAAAGGTTCCTCATCAGTATGTCCTGCGAGGCCAACGCGCAACACTGGCCAAGGACTGCCGTTCTGCTCTTGGGATTGCTCCTAGTTGGGATTGTGTCCTCCAGTCCGCTTCCGAGTAGGACTAATAGGACAACTTTATTGGAGAAGCGATGGGAGAGCCTGTTCTCCCGCTCCGTGCTGGGGATCTCTGGAGAGAGACCGGAGCCAAACTGGGAGAATGACTATTTGCTGGGCATCAAAAGAGTGCGGAGGCTGTACTGCAATGTAGGCATCGGGTTTCATCTTCAGGTCCTCCCAGACGGCAAGATAAACGGTGTACATAATGAGAACCAGTACAGTGAGTTCATGGAATAATGCAATAATTAATTGCGCAGAGCTCCGTATTCTTTATAGGCGACACTTGCAGTGTGCTTGCACAGTCCGCTGTCTTTGGAGGCGAAGACAAATCTATTAAAACACACCGTATCCATTAGTGCTAAATATCTGCGCGGGCTTAAACATGACATGAATGCTGGGACGGATATAGATGCCAACTTATTTTTACACCGGCTCCTTGAGCGGCCCAGAAGCGCTTAGAACATGCACTCAAAGTGTGAGGGATGTTCATATTTTGGCAATAATGTAGTAATGTAGTAGCCCAGTGGCGCGAGAGGCCATTTGCGCATCCACAATTGGCACCTGCAGAGGTTCCACCCACCGCATGCCTTGTTGTTCTGAGTCACGCGGAGCCGCTATATTGTGTGTAACATGCTTGTTCTGTTTGATCAGGTCTCATAGAGATCTCCACTGTGGCCAGAGGAGTGGTTAGCCTGTACGGAGTGAAAAGCAAGCTGTTTGTCGCAATGAATAGCAGAGGAAGGTTGTACGGAACGGTAGGTGTGCGCAACTGTTTCCCTTCATTCTGCCTGCTGCCAATACAACGAGGCTTTGCATCCCCGAAGACATCGAGTGTGTGTGTGCGCGTGTGTTAAACAGGTGATGCTTCCATTGTGCGTTTTCAAGTAGAATTGATGATCCATGCATTTGGCTCGTGCGAGGGGGGCTCGTACGCCACTAATAATAGTGTTTACGGCGTGCATGGATGTGTGCTGCATTCAATTTTTCATGCATTATAAATATAATGTGCTCTTTGTTGACGTTTGCAACTGCTGCACGGCTTTTGCAAATTATTATTAAACGAATTCCAGGGTGCATTAGATCCAGGCACAGTGCCAAAGCAGCTTGCAAGCACTATCAAAAGGTTTGTAATAATTACTTGCATTAAGTCTATAAACAAACGCCTCATTCCTTTTTATTCGCTGGTAGTTGTAATATTGGTAGATATAGGTTATAGAGTAGTCAGACATGTAATGTGTAAGCCTAATTGCAGTTTTCATCTATAGTTCATGTACTGTCCAAGAACCCTCAATAACTGCGTAAATTAAAATATGTTGTGGAGCTGCTTGCATTTACACATTATTGTTGTTTTGAATTGTTTATAGTAGTACTAGTGATTATTAGTCATGTGCATTTAATTCTTTATATGCAGTATAAAGTGTGTCCCATGCAGGTTTGAAAATAAAATGTTACACTTAGCTGAAGTTTGGTATATGTGTGACAAGCACAGTGCAACACTGGTCCTTTGGGCCCCATAAGCACATGACAGCTCTGTCCAAAAACTGCTGAGTGTATCAAGGGCATCTACTGGAGAAGCAGAGATAAAGTAGACTGTTCCACAGGCCGGCCTAGCAGTCATCAGTAAAATAATTAAAAGACCTGTTTGGGATTAGTGTATGAGGTAAATACTTCAGGTTAATGGTTTTCTTGTAGTCGAGTGGAACCAGACTCACCTTAAAGTTTCTTTGCATGTGTGTGCATTTTCTCATTCTGTTGTCCATTTCCCCGGTGTTAAGCAAAATCAAGCCATGATAATTTAAGAAACGGAGCATTTCAAGAGGTTAGATCTACTTGTGCTTGCAGATCTAATTAAACTCGTTTCAGTTTATTGCTAAGGCAACAAATTAATTACTCATCTTTATGTCTTTCCAAAAGTAAGACTGTTGTTCATCTTCCAAACACAAACGAAGATCTTTTTGATGAAATAGGAGAGCTTTCTGTCCCTCAATTGACAGCTACGCAACTACCACTTTGACGCTTAAAAAAGTTCATAAAGAGATCATAAAGCGAATCCATATGAATCGATCGGTTTTGTCCAAATTTTCTGAAGAGACACGATTGCTTTATATGATGAACATTGAATTTAGGCTTTTATTCACATACCGATCAGTGAATATAAACAGAAGCTCAACCGAACATGCTTGACATGCTGTGAAAACAAACATGCTGCATAACACGAGAATGAACGTAATTGGTTTTCGCACGTCAAGCAAACATGCTTGAGCTTCTGTTTACCACAAATGATGTGTGCGTTGATAAATGTTTATATGTGTATAAAAGCTTCAATTCAATCTGTTCATCATATAAAGCGATCGAGTCTCTTCAGAAAATTTGGACTAAACCGCTCGATGTGTTCACTAAGTTTTTCATTTGTTTTCATTCATTTGTTTGCACTATTGGCAAAAAATGTGCATCTGACCGAATGCTGGCATTCACATCCCTTCTCTTGTCCTCCTTTCAGGCTACCTTTAAAGATGAATGCAAGTTCAAAGAGACCCTGCTGCCAAATAACTACAATGCCTACGAGTCCTCCATTTACAAGGGATTCTATGTCGCTCTCAGCAAACACGGCCGAGTGAAGCGAGGCAACAAGGCCACCACCGCCATGACGGTCACCCACTTCCTCCCTCGAATATGAGCAGACTCTTGCAATAGTTCTTCATTTGCACTGGTCTCCCCGAGAGATCTGAAAACTGACACACGAACATTACAAGGAACTGCAAGAATATCACCAAAATAGTACTTATTCTTTTTTTTATATGTATATTTGGATAGGCCAGCTTTTTATTAGAATCTCTGAATATGCTATCCGTCGCTGCTTCTTTCTTTTATTTATATATATACAAACATATATATTGACTATGGATGTGGAGGCTCCCCAGCCTTCCTTTCCCTAGTCAGGTGCTTGCCAAGAATTGAACAGACTCTGGGCTGGATGATGGAAGTCCTCCTCTGCTTTTTACAGTTCTCGGCTTATTACCTCAAAGAGCTACCTAGATGGTTTGAATGGATGCATGAAGTTACGCAGAGACGAACGCTTGTTTATTTTTAGTTCCGTCTGAGCCGACACAAGCATAACGAGTCCTTTTTTTGTATCTTTGACAGTTATTTTGTCGTTTTTCCTCATGCTGTAGGGTTGTGTGAGCACTTAAAAGAAAGCAGATCTCTCTTGCTGCATGTTGCGCTGAGGTGCCTTGGCATTCCCGCACACCGCCCCTTTAACATGCATGCTCTGAACGCCCCGGGGCGTCAGAAATAGGGCTGATATGTTAGCCAGGGCCCCGCGGGGACTCTCCCACAAAGGCCCCGAAGAGGGGCGAGGGGGAGGGGTGTGCATCTCTGCTTTATTTTACCTTTACCTTTCTCTCTCAGAGAACGTCCAATGAGGTGCGAGAGTGACTCATGAAGAGGCTGCGTTCAGCATCGTCTGCTGTCGACTAAACCTGATCTTTTCTAGCAGAACCCCTGTTGGAGCTTTGAGGCTGTACCTTTTATTTAGTCTAGAATTTCTTATGTTTTTGCAATTGAAACTTTTTTATAAAGAAAACGGGGAAAAAGCAACATGAAAAAATGTGAAATCTGCAGGGGAACTGATGCAAGCGCACACTGAAAATGGCTGGTTCAATTATACTATTGCTTATCACAGGTTTGCCTGAACAAAAGGAGCACTTGGAAATAAGCTTTAAGCATTGCTGTGAATGAGAACATCTTCTAAACCAATGAAAATACTGTAAATACTGACTGTGCACTGAAGAAGCCAGTAGCCCTGAGCTTTTGTCGCTTGTTGCTAAAGGCACACCGCCATCAATGATGGTATCTGATTCAAGGGAATACGTGCAGTATATATTTATTTATTTTTGCTTCTGGTGTGAGTGTATGTGTGTGCGCACCTGTCCATGTGGATGCCTGTTTGTGCGTGTGTGTGTGAATCCTGGTAGAGGAGGGCAGTGGAGCCTGGACTCTTTCCTGTTGCTGCAGAGGCACTGCAGTGGCACCCGTTGCTGCTGCTCTATGCAAATGTAATTACAGGGTAGACGCTGTGGCATCCAAACTGAGGGACGCTCACTGTTTTTTTATGATTTTGGTTCGCCTGCCTTTGTTTGCATCAGTTTCTGTCACCAAATGTTGCCCCATTGTTAAGGCAAGACACTATAGGCAACAAAATTGTTTTTTCACCGATTCTGGGCTGTTTGGCTTTCCATACTGTGTTGTTTTGGACTAAGAATGCATCTAAAATAGACGTTTAAGCGGGGTTTTTTTTTTTTTTTTTTACACTTGATCTGTTTGCGCCTGTTGATTTCAATTACAATACATTTTTTACTATTGCTAGTGGACAGACATATTTAAAGGCTGTGAGGTTTTTCTCCACTTCAGCAGCACTTTAAAGCCCAAAGTATATTGCACGAACGCAGGCGATCGACACGTGCGCTCTAGAAAGTTTCATCTTTGTCCAGTGTCTGTGCTATTTTTTCTCCAGAATTTTTTCTCCAGTCTGGTATTTTGTTGTTGTTGTTGTTTTGTCTCTTTAGTTTAGTTTTCTACTGTGAAACAACGGCCGGGCCAGTGTTGCCACCTTTTGGGACAACTGATCAGTGCAAAACAAATTCAATGCACATGTGCAACTGGTTACAAAAGTCGGGCAGAATGCTTACTATTGTGGTGATGAAATCTGCGCCTCGCGTAAAAAAGCTACATTTTTAGCTTAAAATGTTCCCAGCAACTCGTCGTAATTGCTTTTTTACTTTATGATGAGTAACGCTGGGAACATATTAAGCTAAAATGGCTTGCCATAAACAAAAAGGAAGTATACTTTGGGCTTAACTTTACAGTTTTATTCCTAACTGTATTCTGAAGGCTTTTACAAAGGGTTTTGGTCATATATAATTTGCCTGATTTTATTCATAAAAACCTTTAACTCTAATACGTCAACAAAATGAAACAAGAATTTTGAACCTGGCTTAATCCAGTGTTTCTGAAAGTTGTAGTACTTGTACTTTCAAAAAACTTGTAATACAAAAAATGTTTGCAGTTCTTAATGTCACCAGCTTGGGAAGTATGGTGAAATCTATTAGTTATTTTTTCCCTATTCACCTTGGCTGTCTTGCCTTAAAGGGAAATCAAAAGGAATGACACTATTTTAGAAAGACTTATGGGACACCATGGCCTGGTTGTTTGTTCAATCTGTTTGAAGTATGTCCTCGTGGGTGGGGGTGGAATACCTGAGCAGAGGCCCCGCTGTTGACGTCCCTCTCGCACATAGACAGTCTTGTAAAAGCCACGGTGCCCAGGAGCCTTGAGATTCCTGTAGCACAAGGGTTCTTTCCGGTTTTCCATCCAACTTTAGTCCAAGGTCATAGCTATGCACAAGAGTTGAACCGGTCGAAAATGCCCGACCAAGGTCTCGTTTCCTTTTCTCATTATTCCAATATCACTTAATACAAGTCCCTTATTGTGTGATAGCATTTATTTGGATCCTGATTTCTTTTTTTTTTAAGATTTTTTTTCTTTTTGCTGTTTTTGTCTTTTTATTAGGACATAGACGGGAAGCGAAGTGGGTGAGAAAGAGGGGGAAGGGATCAGGAAAGGTCCGCGAGCCGGGACTCAGACTCGGGTCTCCCGAAGCACAGTATATTTCGGCACGAGGCTATGATGCCGATATATCCTGAGTTCTTTCCTGCTCCTCAAAATCGTCCATATTTACTTTTTCCATGCCCATTCCTGGTCTGTGCACAATTTATTGGTCTACATTATTCCTAATATTCACTCAGAAATTCATCACATTACAGAAGTAAAATAGGTTCATGTTTACTTTAAGCATCTGAAGACATGCTTTGTGATTTTATCTCAATGTCAAACTTTTCAGATCACCACGAATCAGCCAAATCCAACACAATCTCTATTAGTGATCCATTAGTGATATGACCTTATTAGGTTATTCAAGTGCCCCATATGCAATTTTAAAGGTTCCTAATTTAGTTTTTTTGGTGATTCTTGCAATAAGTTTACATGCATCCAAGATAAAAAAAAAAACACTTTAATTTTCTCATTATATACATTACAGCATCGCCTCATTTCCCACAGTCTCAAAATGGTTAATTCGAAGATTCATTCTCTCTAAACCCCTCCTTTCCGAGAGCCTGCTCTGCTCTGATTGCTCTGATCTGCTCTGAGGCTTGCCCAGTCTGTTATGATTGGTCTACTCTGCTCTGATTGGTCAGACGGCCCAGTCTGTTGTGATTATTAGTCTACTCTACTCTGATTGGTCAGACGGCCCAGTCTGTTGTTATTAGTCTATTCTGCTCTGATTGGTCAGACAGCCCAGTCTGTTGTGATTGGTCCACTGCTTACAGCATGTGTCGGAAACTAAAAGCCCATTACTATATCTGAATTTCATCTCCGGAGGCTTCCTCAGCAATTGATGCACAGTGAAACATACAGTAACGATGGCGTCGGTTTTACTGTATAAATTCGAGCCTGAGTCCTCATCCTTTGGAAGTTTATGCAAAGTGGATTTGCTTTCACAGCGCAAAAACCATAATCTTCTCGACATGTCGACAAAACAAACCAAACTCCAGTCTCAGCTACATATAGCAGTGTTTTAGGGCAGGTCAGTGTAGATGTCGTTCACAGGCTGCCAATGATGACCATAGACTGGCATTATGCAAATTTGTTACAACAGTGAATTACTGACGACTTGTTTCATGCAGTTCAGAATCGATTCTTTCTTTTGGGAGACAATAACTTTATTTATCATGCACTGTAATCTTTAAAACTTTGCAGACCCTTTACATTGACAAACAGCTATATTATACACTGCATAAAAGGTAATATTAAAAACAAAAGCATAATGGGGCACTTTAAAAATGTAACTGGCTCCTTCCTCTAGCACAGTGAATATATGAGGACAGACCTCTGCAGGACTGACGCAATACTTTAGGGAGACAAAAATGCCTAATAATTTCTTGCCTATGCCTCGATGCTTGTTCTGTGGTCTCATCTGTTAAAATATGTTAAAGGCATTCAGTCATTACTTGTACATTTTCTGCTGTGCCATTGAGGACTGTATTTAGCTGATGTGCCTCGGAATTCAAATCACTGTGAGTCCCAGTGAAACTTGTACACGTACAAAAACAATAAAACACATTTATAAGACATAAATGTCACTATTCAATAGCTTTTCATACACATTTAATGATGTCAGTGGATAAGCTAACATTTTGGCTTCATTAGAACCTTATTTTAAGATTAATTGATTCAATAAAGATCAAGGATTAATCGGTTTAGCAAACTATACTGCATGGTCAACCTATAAATCTATTTTAATACAGTATGTCTTCTGAATGTGTTGTAATATCTTGAGCACTAATGAAGCGTTAAGAATAGGGGAGTGAAATCAGGGAGTGTTTCTTTAATTTGTGTTCTGATTGTGACAACACCACACTCTTAGAAGAAAAGGTTCTATATAGAACCTTAAAGGATTCTGTAAGCGCTTATAGAACCTTTTAGGGGTTCCATCATGGATTATTTTATAAATGTTTTAATTCATTTTCAATAATTTTTTTTTTTTAAATGAAACACTTTATCACTAGAAAAATATTAAAGTAACACATTAATTATGAAATTATTATGCAATCATTTAAGACATTTCTCGTTATATAGAACTTTTTTGGCTTTAAAATTGAGTCAAGAACCCTAGGGTTTTATATAGAACCCCACTGAACCTTTTTTTCTAAGACTGAAGAATGAGCGATGTGCGTGAACATTTGGGAATCGGAGCCTTCTCATCTGCTGATGTATGTCGCTTGGATTTATAGCAACAGCTGTAAAAATGTTTATTGGGCATAGAATATAGACACCAGTTTCCTGGTAGACTCTGGACTCTTAACGCTCATGAGAAAAACGTATGTGCATGAATGACTGCAAGCTGTCACCGTCTGAATCCTCCTCACATATGGAGGGAGGCTTTTGGGAAGCACTGGGCATTAGAATGGGATGCCAGTTCTTGGCTTTGCAGTGTTTTTGTTTTGAAATGGCTTTTGTGTGGCTGATCCTGTTACAGTGAGAGGATAGACCCCGATGTCTGAGGGGGGTCATTAATCATTTAGAGTGATTTCTGGATTTTTTTTCTTCTTTTTTTGTCACTAGCACATTTCATAGGCTACTTCAATACATAAGCTACTTCAATTTGTTAAGGGTAAACAGACAAATTAGACAAAGGAAAATAAGAAAGGATGTGAGTCAAAATCTGCCATGGGATAATTAAATGTAACAATTCAGGTAAAAATGTATATTTTATTGGAAAATTAAACAAAATTGTATCAAACTTTGATAATTCAACTGAGAAGATAGTGATCAAACTACATTTTATAAAAATCACCTGTCAAGTTTATAATATACAGTTCATCTTGCCAAATCTATGAAAAAAAGGTCAAGAAGTCAAGAGTAAAAAACTATTGAAAATATTAAAATCAGTAATGTCAGAATCAGAAAGCTAGTTTGTGCATTTAAAAAAAAAATGTCCGTCAAAATATAACGTACAACTTCCTGTTTCCGTCAAGAACTAACCTTGAACAATGTTCACTAACCAGGGCGAAGTTTTTCAATTGGATTGGCGTTTATTCTCTTTAGCATGCAGTGTGAAGTATTTCACTCCGTTCCCTGATCATTCCGATTCTATTTCAGCGAGGGAAGAACAAATTTATACTCACATGCGTAATCTATTATGTACGTTATTGTCTCTGACAGACAGCATGTTGAAGCCGCTTATGCCGCCATTTTCTCCTTTTCGGACAGCGATGACGTAGTCAAAACAACCGGTAGTGTGGGTTTTGCAGGAAATGTGTGACTCTGGACCTCTACTTCTAGTAAATACAGTGTATTGTGCACATTATTTTTTGACAGACATCGATGTTGTGATATTCTAATGATGTAGATTTGAAAACAGACGAATTGTAAGCTCATAATTATTTATTCAGTGAAGTGATTGATGCCCATGAGTGTGTTATGTCCAATTTTAGTTAGAATATTCCAACCGACAGCCTGCCTAAGTTTTTGACGGACGCGATAATGTGCATGAGGGGTGTTTGGGTAATAATAAAACGTGCTGGAGACGTTCAAAATGCTTTTTGTGTTCATAATACTTATTTTACTGAATGACGTTTATTTTGTAACTCAGAGACTGACATGTTTGGCTTGTCCAAAATGTTACTTTCAGCTGTTGCAAATCCATTGACTTTTGAAAACATTTTTTACCAGGAAAGGAGTGGTTTTGATGCACAAATTTATTTTTATTGTCTCCTATAACAAAAATATTTAATTTAAACCCATGAAAATGCAGATCCTGTTGTAAATATTAGTGAAAAATTACTTGTTCCATTATTACCCCTTAGCAGGTTTTGACTTATAGATATTCTTTAGGAATATATATATATATATATATATATATATATATATATATATATATATATATATATACACACACACACACATTAGTACAATCCAGGATTTTGTGTGGCTGTTTTGTGTTTCTGTCCGCTCCTCTTTGTAAAACACATCTCTCACCCTTGCCTTAGTTAAGATTTCTTGCAATGATTTTTGACAGAAAACTGAGGACATAATCATGTGTTTCTAAAAGCAAGCGCTGATGCTATGTATAAATACAGATTTATTGAAAAATATTTTTTTTCCTTTACTTTTCTACGTATGTGCTGTGCACAGCAGTTTAATCATGTTCCAGATGTTAATAAAACTATTTTCTTTCTTTTTTTCATTTTTTTTTTCATATGTGTATGTATTTGTTTCACATTTTAATTATGCTCAAAGTAGCAAGTACAGTGAGCAGTCAGAACTGATTCTTTTCTAGAAATAATTGCCACTCCAGTCATGCTGTCAGGATGTCACACTCATACAGGATCATTTATACAACATGAAACAGTTCAATAAACTACTCGCAAGTATTCATAAACTTCTTCCCTGTCATGGTTATTTGAATTTTTGTTGAGAGTTATACAATTTATCTATAAATATGTTTATATATATATATATGTTTATATATATATATATATGTGTGTGTGTGTGTGTGTGTGTGTGTGTGTGTGTGTGTGTGTGTGTGTGTGTTAGTATGGAATGTTTACTTCTTTTAGATTTAATTATTTGGCCTTTATTTTCTTCACAAATTGTTCCTGTTTGGTTTCCATTTTGGAATTCAAAAATATAAATTATTATTATAAAATATAAAAAGAATAAAGTATTTAAGGAATGAAAATATGATAAAGAATAATAGAAAGAAAAACAAGTTCAAGTATAATTAGACTATGTAGAGTAGTGACCAAAAGTGATGTCTGGAGGGGATATTAGTTTTATTGACCCTACAATTTTGAATAAACCATCAAAATATGAGGATATTATAAATATGAGGGAGGAACAAAACACTAAACTTGGTTAAGGTATTTATCTGACAAAATTATTTGGCAAAAAAAAAAGGCAAACTTCAACTACAGGTTTTATTTTACTATTTTACATAGAAAAACAAAAAACTCACAGGAAAAAGCATACACTGACTCCAACATAATCAGTTATTAATATGTTGTTGGCAATTTCGTTTTTGCATGTGTTCATCCTAATTTCTTTGTATCGTTTGACCAAAAATTATGTCCGCACCATTTGTCATGTTTCATTGCGTTATCATAAAAAAAATAAAAATAAACACACACACACACACACACACACACACACACACACACACACACACACACACACACAAACAAGTGGCTCCAAGGACAACTAAGCAATGCTAATAAAATCTTTACGAATTTTTTTATTTTTTAACAAAGGAACACAATTTCAATTTTCTCAGGCCGGACATCAATTTTGGCTACTTCTGTTGCTATATAATGAAAATGACTATTTATTATATTATTATTATCATTATTGTTCTATCTTTTTATAGTATACACAGTTATGTTCAAGTTTGGCCCATCTGAATCGGTCCCTGTTCGTGAATGAAGCACAAGTTCCCTCTGCTGGTCAACACGAGGAAGCTCAGATTGGGGTCATACTACATTTACATTACATTTACATTTATTCATTTAGCACATGTTTTTATCCACAGCGACTTAAAAATGTCCGTTCAGCCTACTGATCGTGCAGAGAAGTCAACGAATAGGTTAGAGGATCTTAAATAGCCTATATAAATAAACGTAAGCCTATAAAGTTATACATCTTATTTAACATTTGAGAAACATTTGGAGGCCACCAAATGATTCTCACATGCAAAATAACAACTGAAATGAGCCGAGAGGGACTTTGTATCCTTGTGTCCCATGAGTTAAGACACATAGAACGTCAAATTTGTGGCAAATTGACAAACCAATTATGGTTTGCATGTCAATTACCTTCATAACAAGGTGGACATGTTGAAGCCGCCCCCTCACATCCTCTGGCTCTGGGGGCGAGTGTTGCGTAAAGGATGGTGGCGAGGAGTGGCACAGGATGCGTTTAAATAGCCACGCTCACAAACTTTTACCCATCACAACCTCTTCAGCTCTGCACATTGGTTTTACGCATCGATACTCTGCGCTCTGTGAAGATGCGTTGCGCACTTTCCAACCTGCACATGCTGCACTCTTCCGTCCTTGCGCTGTGGTTCACAGCTTTCCAGGGCTTCAGACCTGCGGATGCTGCCCCCAACCCTTCTCCTCTCCTGGGATCCAACTGGGGAAACCCGCGGAGATTCATTCACCTTCAGACAACTTCAGACTTAAACAACTTCTACTTGGAGATCAGCCCGAACGGCCATGTGCGCAAAACTACAAACCGGGGGTCTTACAGTGAGTAGCCTATACCTACTGTTTTTCATCAGCATGCCACCGATATTTCGGATATTAATACCAGTAAAATAAAAGTCAAACTACACCAGTCTGAGCAAAGATGATTAAATAAAAGCAATTTTTATTTCATTTCAAACACTGTCCTTTATATCTCCACAGTTTAATCTGCTTTAAATCCTGCATTTCAACAGGTGTAATTTTATTGAAGGCAGAGAGCAGAGACCGTCTGGCAATATTTGGAGTGAAAAGCAACCGATTTTTGTGCATGGACGCAGGAGGGACCCTTTTTACATCTGTAAGTTTTTAATCAAATGCATTTAAGTTGAAAAAGGTAAAAAAAAAATATAGTAAGTATATAAAAAAAGTATATAAAGTAAGGCATAGTCTAATCTTATGTAAATTACACACACATATCATTATTAATACAGTAGCCATAAGGCCTGTTCACACCAAGGATGAAAACTATAAAGATATTGTTCTAAAATTATATATATATATATATAGAGAGAGAGAGAGAGAGAGAAGCCTAAAGCAAGTGCCATCTGAAATTTTCTTCTAGAATGATAATTTCTATAAAGTTTGTATATTTAAGTTAAGTAATTTCACTTAAATGACAATTAATTGGTAATTTGCATTGCCATTTAAGTGAAACTATTGAACTTAAATATACGAGCTTGATAAAAATGATCATTCTAGAAGAAAATTTCAGATGGCACTTAGAGGCTTTTGCATCTGAACTCTTCGTATGTACATTTCTAACACTATAAATTATATTACATTTGGATCAAATTACAAAAAACTAACTCAGCTTTGAGGGTATAGCCTTTCTTTTTGAGCAGCTGTGGGAGTGACGGTAAAATTGACATCTCTCTTCCGACTGCCGTTAACAATCTCTCTCTATTTTTTCCCCTCTTTTGAAAGTTGCAAAACACTACTGTGCAGTTTTTCTTTTTGTTATTTGTGCAAATGGGAACATGAAAAATAGTCTCTCATTCACCACTATAGAAGTTTACCCAACTATGATGACTTCTGCTTGTGAGAAACCCGGAAATGTGGCAAAGGTCAATTGTTATCGTTATAGTTATCGTTATATTTATAGTTCTTGGTGTGAATGGGCCTTAAGTTTTGATACATAATAATAGCCGTGACACTTTGCCTTCTTTGGATTCGTTATTTTACTATTGGTATATTTTTTATGTCCTCAGACGGTCTGCAATAAAGAAGATTGTCTTTTTCACCACAAACTTTTGGAAAACAATCGTGACGTGTACTACTCCACCAAGCATGGCATACTGCTTAACCTGGATGGGGCAAAACAGGTGTTCATAGCTGGACAAAACCTCCCTCAGTCATCTCTCTTCTTATCAGAGAAGAACACTGTCCCACTGGAGCGCCTGCAGCACCGGGAGCGGCGGAACCGTCAGGTGAATCCGTCAGACCCGCTGAACGCGCTCCGGTACGGAGAGGAGTCAGACTCCAGAGCTGCTCAAGAGGACGATGGGGACTTGGACATTGAGCCATCGGAGCGACAAAACATCTCCAGAGAAACCCTAGTTTCCCCATCCGATGATGACCCTTGGGACCTTCTTCACGACTCAAGCCCCGGCAGTCCCCGGATTACAGCAATTGTCGGATAGACCATCTTGATCCTCCATGCAGGTGACCGTGGACCTGCCAACGTAAGAGTACGACTCCATAATATTTTCATCAATGGTCATAAATAAATATTTTAAAGGACATATACTAAAAATCAAATTCACATAGATCTGCAGAATCTTTAGGCTGTTTAATATCTGCATTCCACCAAATCTGAAGAACCTGCGTTGTTGTTTTTTCACCTGCCCCCATGAATTTGTCTTTGGTGCTGGACACCACCTGTGGATAACAATTGTCTACCAAGAAAGTATTTATTTATTTAATTAATTACATAAGTTTTATTTATGGTATTTATATGGATGCTTTAAATGTTATATGTGCAGGGAAATGTTATAGACCTACCCGTTTTACTCATTTTAAATAAATAAAAAGTGTTTTCATGATTAAAGAAAATATGTTCTGTGATTTATTTGTGTCTTATTCGTCTTGCAGTAAATCTAAAAAGTTCGTTTTTTTTTTATTCTTTTAATAAGCATTAAACAGTAAGCTATGACATAAAACAGGCCTGAGTGTTATATTTTCAAAGATGAAAAGAATTTGGGAAAAAGAAAAACAATCTTTGCAGAAAAATGAGTTAGTTTATCACCTTTTGGTCACTGTGAGATTTGTTTGATTGAACTTGTCCCTCAGTGGAAAGCTATCTGGTTTAACATCCTGTCATTAGAGGGGAATAATGAACACTCAGAATCAATCTGAAATCTGAGTCTCCAAGAATAAACCTTTCCACATTCTGTTTTGTTTCCAATGTCAAAGGCTGCACTTTGGTTATTTTTGGAAGGAAATGCCTTACAGAGAGCCCACCTTTAGGTTACACTATGACCTGTTTATGTTAAAGCTCTACAACTAGAAAGAGGATTTAGATTTTGTAGCTGATTTGAGAGCAGTATGTTTTGAATGGAGGATATTAGCCTAGCCTTATGACAAAATTACATTTTACAGTGTCTTATGTAAAATCTAAAAGTAATTTGAGTTACGCAATTTATAAGAAATATGTAGTACATTTTTAATTTACTTAAGAGAAGTTTCTGATGTAAAATTTCAGTGGAGGTCTTAATGATTGTTTCAGTCTAAATCTGCTTTTAGGCTAATATTGCAATAGTCTCAAACTTTTTATTTATTTATTTATTTATTACCAAAATAGCCTATATTCTGTGAAGTAATTCTAAACGATTTGAAATCCTTTACTAAGAGAGGACGTAACGTCATATACTGTTAAATAAGCAAAGGATCATCAGGTTATTACCATCTAACAAAAATAGCTAATTATTATTATTGTTTATCATTATTATTATTATTATTAGTAGTAGTAGTAGTAGTAGTAGTAGTAGTAGTATTAAGATTTAGAAATACACCCAGGGGGTACACTATGATAAATAGCAAAAATAAATAAGTAAAATCAAAAGATAGAAAAAAAAACATATTTTTTTAGCGTGACGTGATCTCCGCGTCCACGCTTAGAATCGTAACCGCAGATTCGACATTTTTATAAACGCACAAAGCTTGTACCAATTAAAACAAGTTTCTTCGAGAGTTTTAAGACCATATAATAATTGAAAACTACTATTGTATTTCAATCACTTACTTTGTGTTGAACTGGAAACACAACGGTAGACACGCTTATAGTGAATTGCAAATTCGTATATTCAGATAGATTTCCGTAGTTTGTTTTCAGGCGGGACTGTACGTTACCTCAGCTCACATCAAAACAAAATGATACAAATACAGACTTTCTAAAAGTGCCCATTATATTTTTAACTCGAGCAATAGATATCACGAAAGGTTGTAGAAAAATACGGCAGTAGTGTCATTCTTATAAAGTGCGATTTTATTCTTAAATAATGGACAGACCTTCCAGGTGCGTATTAACGTTATAACGTTCTAACATTTAATGAGTTAATCCATGCTTTAGATTAGTGTTGTGTTGTCACTTTCCATATGTGCCTGCTTCTGTATGACAGCTGTTGGTTTTGTTTTTCGTAATTACCTGTTACTTCCTGATATTTTCATAATCAATCACCGTGAGTTAAAAAATCTGGAAAGTCAGTGTCCTCTTTGATGCAAACTATGTTTTCTACCTGTCATCAGAAATAGGAAATCTGTTAACTACGCAGTCTTCCAAGACGATGATGGTGAGACATCTGATTTGCTTTGAGGATTTCACTTTAAAATCACTTAGAACCTATAAAGATGTTAACATGATTTATGTGACAGATGAGGACTTTACCTGTGTGAAACCTCCTCCCAAAAAAGCTCGGACGGCTGTTTCGGAGAGAAACCACAAGACAACAAGTGCATCTCCAAATGAAGTTGTTGATCCCACCAGCTCAGGAAGCAGCAAGAGGTTACAAAAAGCTTTTTTGCCTTTTCAAAACACATTTCACGCACAGAAAAGTATTAATGTACCACTGAGTGTATGTAATGACTCCATTGACCCTTTACTGTTGTGTTATTTCAGGATTTCTCTGGATGATAAACTTTATGACAGAGATTTGGAGACAGCTCTAACATTGTCATTGCTAAGCTCTCCAAGAACACAAGATAAAGAGCCTACAATCAAAACAGGTGAATATTCTGCTGGTCTAAGTACTAATTTACCTCATTCATGAAGTGCAAAGTTGTATTTTACTGTTATTTATTGTCTTCTTGTGTTCTGCAGATGATTGTGACGTGTCTCAGCCTGCTCAATGTTCTCCACCTGTTCTGATACACTGCAGTGCTGATAGCAGCCATTTAGGTAACAACAATAATTTTGTCTTTTTACTGGTCACAAACTGATTATCTCTTCTCTTATATATTTTTATGATTATTTGTACGTATTTATGCAGCTTGATTCGACAGTTCCATGTAAAAACCTTTGTCTATTCTCTAAACAAAACTCTGTTCTTGATTTTGTACAGTAGGTGACAGTCATCCCCATCCAGATTCTCCTCCTGTGCTGTCAAATTGTTGCATTGATGGCAGAAGTTTAGGTAATGCAGGTTTGTTATTATGCAGATTTTAACTTTTGATGTTAACAAAATTGAAATTTCAAAGTGTAAAAATCAGTGTGTCAGAAAATTGCATCTTTGGGGCTGACAAAAAGAGAACAAATGTTACATTTTCTATGCATGTGTGCCTCTATGTTTATTATTGTCTTTGTTCTCAGGGCTGAATTTGATCAGCATGGATGCCTCCCCTCCCAAAGTTTCCAAACACACTGATGCCTCAGAAAAGCAGAGAAAACCTGGAAAAACCAGAGATGAGGACTACCAGCTGCAAAACACACCAGGTAATCTGAGGACCTTCACAATCTTAATTAATGAGGCCATATTATGTATTTATGTCTAATAGAGCAAGTTTTCATGCTTGAATGTTTAAAAAAAATTCACATGTTTGACATTGTTGTATCACCTCTTTTTCCAGTCTGTCAGTAACGCTCTGTTTAGTTCCTGTCTTTATGAAGCCCCTCCTTCTGAAAAGCACAATGTGCTGTGATTGGTCAATTGGACCAGTGTGTTGTGATTGGTCAACCACTTCGAGTGTGTTTGGGAAATGTCTCACTCCTTGACTGCGAGTTTAAACACACTACTAACTAACTGAACCAGGCCTCGTCCCTTTATTTTGTGTATGCTTTGGGCAGGAATTATTTAAATGAGCAATATTGTGACCTTTTTCATGCTCAAATAGCAACATTACACAATAAAGAAAGTTAAGTTTTATGGTTGTTCCGGTTGCAGATTCGGAGAGTGATGCAGACTTCACTGAAGAAGATGAAAGTGAAGACGAGACATTCACGGTGAAGAAGATAAAGGTGGTGAAACTAAAGACAGAAAAAAAGGCACCACCTCCCGTGAAGGAAAAGAAAGACAAAAAGCCCACGAAAGCCTCGAAAGCTAAAACCTCAGGTACTTTTGTTACTTAAGAGTATGTTCACACTTGTAGTTTGTTTCTCTTTGTTCTTTTGGTCTGGACCAAAAGAGAAAATGATACATTTAGTCCTGGTTCACACTGTCATTTTTAACACCGAAACTAAAGGTACAAAACAACAAAAAACGCTTTTATGACATATATTTTGTGACAAAACTTACTGTCATTTTTAACACTGAACTTAAAAATACAAAATTACGATGAGAAAAAAAGGTATGCTTGAGTATTCTGTCCTTTCTAGGGGTCGCATCTTGTGACACCAGGTCCTGGTTTTGGCAAGTTTAGATGGCTTTGGTCCGTGTTGTGTTTAGGTTTCCGTCGAACTGTACCAGAGTTCATTTGGATGCGGAGCGAGAGCCACCTTTTCATGGGTCTCAGTCCACTTGTCTGGTGCGCACCAGGGTTCGGCAGCGTTCACAGTCATTCAAATGAACCACACTAAAAGAACAATCGCACCAGAGTTCATTTTAATTGAACCAAACCTGCCAAGCTGTGAACACCCTACATTTTACCGTCCGATGAAAGACATGCCACACTAACATCTCTCTCTTTCTGACAGCTCCCAGCCCAGCGATCTGTCGGAGTCCAGCTGCTCCTGTGTCTGGACTGAAGAACACGCCAAAAACTCCACCTATCTCTAAACCTGCTCTCTGCGCCAGTCCTGCAGGGGGCAAATTGCCTAAGTGGAATCCCCCTGGTGAGACTACAGGCTGAAATCATCAATGCAAAGTTGTCAATTTTGACTGCCAAAAACTGAAAAGTGCTGTATTTGTGGTCCTGTTGTAAATTCTAACTCCATTTTCAGGTCTGATTGGCCGGAGTCCCGGTGCGTCTCAGAATGCACCTATGAAGTCTCCTGGACCGGGGCTGCGTTTAGGACTTTCCCGTCTGGCTCGAATCAAACCCCTTCACCAAAATGCTGCTGTGAACTAAACAGACTAGTTTTAAAGAAACTATAGAATGAGAAGCTGCACATCTTTAGGTTTCCATGGCAGGGAAAAAAAATGGTAAGATGTCTATTTTCAAAGTACTGACATTTGTCCAGAATTTTAAGGTCTTTCATCCCTTACAGTAATATGTAGGGAATAAATTATTTTTTGTTGTCAGTGTAATATTTTTAAATGTCTTTTGTGTGGTGTGTTTTAGCTCTGTAAATATGCACTTTTTGATAAACATTAAAGACTGTAATATGCTAAAATCTGAATTTTTTCATTCACTCCCTGAAGTGATATATTAGTGGACTAATGTTAGGAATAGTGAATGACGGTATGGGGGCGATTTCAGAAACGGCGCCTGTCTTAAGTGAACACTCAAGCCATGTCTCCCTCTAGTTGCCAAAACAAGCCATGAATGAATGAGTGGGGAACACTAGAGAAGCTGCCCTTGCCACGGTCATCTGGGGTGGAGCTTTACTTTTGTAAAGCTTCTTTGAAACATTATATATGAGCCATTATATATAAGCATTTAATTATTCAAATTTTAGATATTTACTAAGATCCTCCTTCTATTATCTATTGAATCCCACAATAATATTTAAAATATAAGTGAGCTTAATATATATAAAATCATCATTTATTGGGTACTTTCAATTGGGAAGTGGCTGTCCCGAACCCAAACCCCTAAATTTCAACTTGTGAAAATGATATTGAAATATTTGTTTTAATTTTTTCCATTGTTGTTTTTAAAAAATTATTTTTGATTTATTTTCTCTTTTGGTTGACATCACTAGTACCTACCCTTTTTTGCAATTAAGCAAACCTTTTTGGGTGTAATTACTTAAAATTGAGTTTTTATGTGTGTACAACTGTTCAGGGGTCTCATTTATAAAGCGTGCGTACGCACAAAACGGGGCTGGAAACGTACGTACGCCAGTTCCCACGCAAAGGTTGTGATCTATAAAAAACAAACTTGACGGGAGAATGTGCGCACCTTTAAGCAAACTTTGAGCCGTGCGTACGCACATTCTGGAGACAAAGGGAATTGGCGACACCGATGGTGAGCTGGAGTTAAGTAGATTTTCTGTCTAAAAGTGACCAAAAAAGACAAAGAAAATTTAACATATACAGAAAGATAATACAAATATAATTTCACTCACCAAGCCTGTCACTGAAGCAAATATCCATCCCTTCTTAAATGTCCGCGCCAGCGAGCGCGTTGGGCCGTTTAGTGAAACTGATGCAAATAACAGTTTAAATAAATACAATAATGATTTAAACTATGTTTTACTTCTGATATAAACATTTAGATTAAATATGCCATTCAAATTAATGGAGTTAAGCACTTAAACATGAAATCATTACTGAGAAGTTACAACATTTTTATATTCAAATTCAGTCAATAGAAATATTTGTTGTGGAATGGATGCAGTGTTTTTGAACACTTTTCTTCTGGCATGCTGTGTTTTAATGTTTTAACCACAGAGATAACTGCTTATCGTGATAATACCAGATTGTCTGAGAAAATAGTTTCGTGCAAATAATGCCCAAGGCCTATCTGTTTCCATTAAAAATATCAATTAAAAATACAATTCGGCCTGTGGAAAAGATTGAGAAAAACTTTCTCTGAAATGTATTTTACACTATTTGATTTATGTATTCAAAAACAAGGCAAGGATAGGCAACTACTTGATTTTTATTAATGTAATGTGTCTTGTACCGTTAAACGTTATCACGTGGATGAATAATCATATGCAAATGATATGCAGATGAGGATCTGCATAGTAAAACTAGGCGTTGTAAGCTCCATATATGGTTATTTCGGGGCGGAGACGCATGTGCGCACAATCTTCCGCTGACTGGGATTTATAAAGTGAATTCTGCACAGGTTCTGGCGTACGAACGGTTTTATAAATCCGAATATTTTTTTGCGTACGCCATTTTTGGCTTTCGGGCGCACGTACACTTTTAGTAAGGTTCCTACGCACAGTTTTATAAATGAGACCCCAGAACTGTGCTAGGTTACCATGTGCTGGCTATCATCTTTGAACTAGGCTAAAAAGTATCTTAAATTGTCACTACCTTAACAGTCACTACCAAAACATGTGGTGAAGTTTTGGGTTGTGACATCATGTTTTTTTTTAGTGTTATTCGATAAAATTTAGTTTTTATGCGAGTATAACTGTTCAGAATTGTGCTAGGTAATCATCTTTGAACTAGGCACAAAAGTATCTTAAATTGTTACTACTGAAACTGTCATGACTGAAACATGGCATCATTGTTTTGGTAGTGACAAAAGGGAACACATAATCATTTATTTGGGAGAAATAAACAAAATGTTTGTAGAGTGATGCAAATCATTAGTATCTTAGTATGTTTTAGTATGCAAGTTAAAATTCTGTAAAATGTTACTAAAACATTACACTACAGAAAATGTGCCGTCATGGATGTTTTGTCTAAAATAATACTGAATTATCAACTAAGATGTTGTTATTATAGTGTTTGGTTCAATGTATATTCAAACTAATGAATCCTTAACTTTGAAATCAGTATGATTAACTTAATGCCTTTTACAAAGAAAAATTGGGTTAAAAATACAACAAATCTTATAATACACTTGAAATATTATTAAAATTGTAATTGTTATTGATTTACCTGTGAAAACTTTTTTTAAAAATAGCAAGGTAGATGTAAACAAAATGTTAATAGGTCATTATAAGCCTTCTTATTAAATTATTTATTGTTGTGTTTCGGTAGCGACAAATCTGGGGAGAGGAAAAATATTCCAAAACTTTCTGAAAATACAATGATTTTTTTTTTTTTTTTTAGTCATCTACTGAATTTTTCGTCAACGATACCAGGGACACCGAAACACCGGGGAACATGAAATTTGGTGGGCATGTAGCCCCACTAGACTTACGGAAAAATTTTGTTTGGTCCCCGGGGGCCACTCCCCCCCCGCGCTGGGCCCCCCCAAACCCAAAAAAATTCAGTTTTTCCTAAATAACTACCTGAACCGTGGCACCGAGGATGAATACATTTTTATGGTATGTTGCTCTTAAAGGCCCACATCAACCTAGCCCATAATCACTCATTTGTGATTTGCGCCCCTCCCATAAAAAATGAAAATGCAATATTATTCTGCTTTAATCGCCCCTATCTTCAGTTGAGATGTTCAGAACTGCACCATATTTCATGTGTATGATTAACTTGACATCCTCTGGGGGTATGCTAAGTTTCGTAGAATTTCATCCATGGGGGGTATAAAATAAATTTAGTGACTGTACACTCATCGGCCTGTAGATGGTGGTGTTGAGCGAAGGGTTGCTGGTTTAGGATGATACTGTCACTAAGGTTGCCAACTGTCCCGAATTAGGCGGGACGTCCCGTATTTTGGGCCTAATTTATTTGTCCCGTTATGTCTGATAACCTTTTAAACACAAACTTAACTGCAGACACTGAAATGACGTACACTGTGTGATACAGTACAAATATTTTGAGTGTCCCTCATTTTCCTATAAATAACCACGATTGTCCCGCATTTTCCTTTTCTGAAGTTGGCAATCCTAACTGTCACACACACACATGCAGGAATACAAACAAACGCAAGCATGCACACACACACTGACATCCACACGCACAGACACACACCCATACACACACACATACAAATCCACATGCACAGACACACACACAAACACACACGCGCACACACACATGTACGCACGCATACATACACGCACAGACACACACATACACAAACACACACACACACAGACAGACATGCACATACTACTACTTTTTTTAGGTATATACATAAACATGCAATACAGCCAAATTGCTCCACGTCATTTATTTTTGTGGAAAGCCAGTGCAGGCCTGAGCGGCGGTCATATTTTGTACCGCCATGCGGTACATCTAGTTAACTGCACAATTACTAGAAATGTGTACCTTGGATATTATACAATTTGCAAACATACAAAATTTGAAAACATACAAAAACATACCTTTTTTTCCAGACATTTCCAACTCTGACTTTGAACCAATTCTGTAGAATGGCCCATATATTAAATGTACTATGCAAATAAAACTGAAAACCAGCTCACCCAGCACTTTGTTTTCAGACAAACTGCAAACACAAACTTTAGAGTTTGTTAAATAGCCTCTGGAAATTGTAAAAGTCTTGTTTGCAGAGGCAGGGTGTTTCTAAATAAATTAATGCTACAATACTACAAGTCAACTCTTTCTAAGTAAGTCTTTCAATGCCACAGGTTTTGTGAATACTGAAAACTGCAACAGGTGATAATCTCTTTGGGAATACTCTCACTATGTGCCTATTGTGACTTAAAATAAAATATCTGACTTTGGTGAACTTTATGTGGGTACATCTCAATTTAATTTTACATAAAATGGTTATTGGTGTAACAAGTGCTGTTTGGAATCATTTAGGCTAAATCAGAATTAATCAAAAACATTTTTTTTAAGGTTTTACTGAATAATATGATTGAGGTTCAGAAAGTTTGGTAAAGTTAATATTTTCCAAGCTGTACCCAGTGTTTACCAGGATTCAATGTCCTGGTCTCCTCCTTTTACTTCCCAAGAAAAATGTGATCATGTTAGAGTAAAAAACATCAAGGCAAAAAAAAAAAAAAAAAAAAACCACTCAGCAAACATTGGTGTCACAAAATCTAACAGTTCAACATGGGCTAGGGCCCACAGACTAACTGGTGCGTGAAGAGGGATAACATCTTGATAGTTTTCAAACTGTGATTTTGCTGTTCTGATCATCATGAGAATTAGCTGTGTGAAGAGTTTGTTTCCAGTCTTGTCTGTCGCTGTGGTGTTTCTCTATATGAGTTCTGTCAAGTGGGAAATCCAAACTCAAGAAAAGCAGCTTCACCAAGTCCAGCAGAATTTCTCGTTACACAACGCACTTCTCCTCAACAAGCTGGACAAACTGGAGGCTCATTTATACGCTGTTGGTGAGTTTCTGTTATCAAATTTGACAAAAATAATTTCTGTTCACATGTTACCCTTTATGCGCTCTTTAAAGATCTATTTATCTATCTGTCTGACTGTCTGTCATAATCTTATAGGTTAGTTCACTAAAAAATTTAAATTGTCATTAATTACTCACCCTCATGTCTTCGGAACACAAATGAAGATCTTTCTAATTAAATGATTTAAAAAAAATCAAACAGCTGTTACTAGGTCACGAATATGACCGGGATATCTCTTTTTAAACATCTTTTTAGAAACATGATGGTATTTCAAAAGTATTAAAATTCGTGAGAAAAAAAAGTACTGAGTTCACCTTTAGTTTCACATGCACAACATCATTATTTTGAAGAAACATGGACAGTTTGTATTAATGTCATTTGAAGTAGACAATGATTTTCAAATAGATAAAACAGCAGAAATCTGTTAATATGAGCTGTAAGGTTTCAACTTCGCTGGTTTACCAGAGTAAAAAAAGTTCTAATGAATACTACATTACATCATACACAAATTTTATTGACTTACACAAACAATTTTGCAGAAGAGAAAAGCCTCAAAGTGAGAAATAAGAAGAAACCAGTGAAGAAGCCAGCAAAGAAGCTGTTTCCAAACTCATATCTCTTCAAGAAATGGACTGTGGAACTTTCTGAGGACGACCAGAGGAAGGCTGAAGATCTCTTTCAGAAATTCGGCTATAATGCCTTCCTCAGTGACCAGATGCCTCTGGACCGGGAGCTGCCGGACACTCGAGACCACAGGTGAGTTTCAGCGGTTCATGGAAACACTCTGACGTTCTTGCATTCATCAATTTTCCTTTTGTCATTGTTCTGTAGATGCATTGGCCGTGAATATCCGCACAATCTGCCCACCATCAGCGTGGTACTGATTTATCTGGATGAGGCTCTGTCTATCATTCAAAGAGCCATTTGCAGCATCATCAACAGAACTCCAGCCCACCTGCTCAAAGAGATCATACTGGTGGACGACCACAGCAGAAATGGTTCGTTTCTCTCAAAACCTCATCAAATCCTATAGTTACAGATGCATATTATAAACAAACTGAGCTAGTCATTCTGGATGTATGTCTTCCACAGAAGAGCTGAAGACACAGCTGAATGTTTATGTCAGCTCCATCAATGAGAAGCACCCAGGCCTGGTGAAGATGGTGACCCATCCAGAGCAGAGAGGCCTGTCCCAGGCCAGAATCTCAGGCTGGGAGGCTGCCACCGGAGATGTGGTTGCCATCTTGGACGCCCACATTGAGGTCCATGTCCAATGGTGTGAAACTGCTCAGCTGACTTCAGTATCTGGCAAAACAATCAATATTTGCTCAGCTAGATGATATTAAAACAAAATTGCATAACTGGTGCGAAGCAGTGTTTTCAAATGAGTAATTTCCTAATATTTTGAATTAGCTTTTAGTTTTAGTAGTAATTGTTATGTTTATATTTCATTGTAATTCAATTACCGAAAATTATTTGAATAGCTTTAAATTTAGTTAACAATGACAACACTTGTGAACAACCACCACAGACACGGACAACTGAACACAATAACAGTGTAATAATGAAATCACATTCTCAAGTACTCTCTCACTTTTAGGGCGGAGCCTCTGCTTGCACGTATCCAGGCTGATCGTACACTGGTCCTGAGCCCAGTGTTTGACAAAGTGAATTACTATGACTTGGAAGTGATAAACTATCCTGCCTATGCTCATGGTTTTGATTGGGCTCTCTGGTGCACGTACGTGGCTTTCCCACAGAAGTGGTACGATCAGAAAGACCCTTCACAGCCAGGAAAGTGAGTGTGTGTTTTGCAATATTGTGTTTAAGATGTGACTCCGTATTAAAGAGAACATTTGATGCATCCTCTCCTCCCATAGTTGTAACATGGCCTTCCCTCGCGAAGGCCTAAACTTATACCTATTTTTTGTCCAGAAAGCTTATATCATTTTATTTTGATGCAATTTTTTTTTGCAGCTTTTTTGTTATTTTTTATTTTATTTACCTTTAAATTACTAGATTTGATTAATAAATAATCAAGCACGTTCTTAAAGATAGACGTGATGACATATTTGATTGTAATGTAAACTGTAATGCCAAGTTAAAGATAGAATAAATAGATAAAAATGGTTTTGTTTGATTAGACAAATTATTCTGTGATTTGACTTTAAGCAACAAGGACGTAGTGTTTTGAATAGCCTAACCTATATAGTATTATTACTATTTTTTTTATACTTAATTTGTTTAATTTGGTCCTTTATGAATACAAATAGACTGAACATTTCTATAACTATTTTCTTTATTTTCCCACAAGATTTAAATCTTATTTTTGATCTTATATTATCTATTTAGATGTATATTATTAATTTTATTATTATTATTATTATTATTATTATTATTATTATTATTCACCTAGAGGCCTATGTATCATTTAAAAAGCATGTCACTGAATGCCACATAACACATTTGATTTGACTGGATAGTTGAAATATCATTATCATGGTTTCCAAGGAGCAAAAAAGCCATGTGAATAGAAATAATATTATGAGAGTTAAATAAACAAATTAGAAATTTGACATTAAAAATAATTATCTGCATTGTACATGTGTTCAAATCAAAACCACTTTATATCTGTGTGCAGTCTGCATTGTGACTGATAAAAACACATTGGCCCCGTCATATGACCCCTCATTAATTTTAATGGGAATTTTGTGTATGTGTGTATGTATGCAATGCATGCGAGTGTGTTCTGCATTGGGGATATTCTATAGACTTGTGCCTTAAAGGGTTAGTTCAGGATTTTAGACATGAATCTCTATAGCTTCCCCATAAGCAGTGTGGTGCATTGACCATGACTTACCCCCGACAGCGTCCTGTGAGCCGAGCTCCGGTCCAGTTTTGGTCAAGATGAAATTAGTCCGGCAAGTTTGCTGGGGTCACGGCAATAAAGCTTTTTTCTTCTCAAATCAATATGTGTTCAAAAGAGTGATATATTTGCGTCACAAAACCGCTGTCTATGGAGAGGTCAGACCTCGTAATGGCTTGGCACTATTTTCTCCCCCGTCATAACACTGCGCGCTGCCGCTACCTACAGCCAGCTGCGAGCCGCGCACGTGTCACTTTGTTTACAGCGCGTAAAGAGAACGATAACATGTCTGACTACAGCAGCGACGATGACAACATTGACTTCGACACACAGCCAAAAGGATATCTTTTAGGATATCAAAAGGATAGCTTCTTTATCTTCGCCAATTTGGAGTTCACATTGAAGCCCAGAGCAATGAGCCAAAGTCGCCTCAGAGCAACATCTGCCACAGGAAATCTTTGAAATGTGTGAGGAGAAAGCGCCACATCTTTGTTTGTACAGTCCGGATAGTCACAAGTCCGCACCATTTTCTACAAAGCTTGTACAAACTGATCGCTCTTGGTGAGTAGCTATGTTAGCTCGTTCGTGTAGCTGTTCTGAGCACGTAAACACTGCTGTAAACACTGCCGAACAACTGAAAAAGTGGTGTGCGCCTGCGCAGCTCGCAGCTGGCTGTAGATAGCGGCAGCGCGCAGTGTTATGACAGGGGAGAAAATAGTGCCAAGCCATTACGAGGTCTGACCTCTCCATAGACAACGTTTTAGTGACGCAAATATATCACTCTTTTGAACACATATTGATTTGAGAAGAAAAAAGCTTTATTGCCGTGACCCCAGCAAACTTGCCGGACTAATTTCATCTTGACCAAAACTGGACCGGAGCTCGGCTCACAGTACGCTGTCGGGGGTAAGTCATGGTCAATGCACCTAACTGCTTATGGGGAAGCTATAGAGATTCATGTCTAAAATCCTGAACTAACCCTTTAATTTGTGTGTTTTTGTTATTTTTTCATCGCATTCCATTCATTCCTATGGGGGGTCAAATTGACCCGCAAGGGAAGGATTTGTTACTTTTTTATTACAACCAGATAAACTCCTCGAATCCAGTAAATTTTTTGTTTGTGTGTATTCCAAGTTCAAGTGCGACAAAAGTCCTAAAGTTATGGACCATTCTGAAGAACACTTAATTTTAAATTAAATTAATAAAATAAAATAAAATAATTTCAGGTCAAAATAACCCGAGGAGAGGATGAGGGTTAATGTTTTCCTTTTCCTTTAGTATGTAACCTATCTGTTACACACTTGAGGTGTTTGGCCAATCACAGCGCAGTGGGTCAGCTGGCCAATCAGAGCACTCTGGGCTTTTCGGAAGGAGGAGCTTTGTAGAAATCAGTGTGTCAGACAGAGTGGGAATTTGAATATTTAAGAATGTTAACTATTCTAGTACACCCAATAAACACAATAATTACCTTTTAAAGTGTCATCATATAGCCTCTTTAGGTTCTTCTTGTATGAAAGCAGTTTCACACTGGCAATTGTTCTGTTGAACTGATGTTGCTTGTGCTCTATTAAATCCGCTCTCTCCGCCTTTTCTCCAGGAGTCCCTCTGTAATGGGAATACTTGTGGTTGATCGTCTGTTCTTCGGTGAGATTGGGACTCTGGATGGAGGGATGCAGGTGTACGGAGGAGAAAATGTTGAATTAGGAATACGGGTAAAGCACATGATCATTCTACTGAATTATATTAAATTAAACTCTATGTATTATACTATATTCAGTGTTGATTTTTCTCGGCTCAGGTGTGGTCGTGTGGAGGAAGTATAGAGATTGTTCCCTGCTCTAAAGTTGCTCACATTGAAAGGACGCACAGACCCTACATGCCTGACCTTAGTGGTGTAATGAAGAGAAATGCCCTCAGGGTGGCAGAAGTTTGGATGGACGAATACAAGAAAAATGTCCACATCGCCTGGGGTGTCCCCATACAGGTAGATCTAATGAAAAGATTCAGCCACACAAATACTGGATGTTCAAGACCAGTTCTAGGAGTCTTGATGTGTTGATTTTGTCAGGTTCGGTTTGAGAACATTAAAGTAAACCGAGAGGTGTGACTAAAGGTTTGAAATGTTAAATTGTTTTGGCTCTTCATTAGATTTATGATATGTTCTCTCATTTTCCCACAGAATCATGGAATAGACATCGGTGATGTTTCAGAGAGAAAGAGACTGAGAGAGAGGCTGAAATGCAAACCATTCAAATGGTATCTGGAAAATGTCTATACGGCGTTAAATCCTAGGAATTTCCTAGGTTATGGAGTGGTGAGTGACATATGGTTCACTATGACTCATGAGAGTTTTATATAAGAGAGGTTTAATATAATGTCCTTATTATCTCTCTTACACAGCTTATTAATGATCTGCAAACAAGTTTATGTTTGGATAAGGGGCCATCTGAGGAGAACACTCCCATTTTATATCCATGTCATTTCTTTTCCTCACAGGTATAATATCCTCTCTTCTCTTCTCTTCTCTTCTCTTCTCTTCTCTTCTCTTCTCTTCTCTTCTCTTCTCTTCTCTTCTCTTCTCTTCTCTTCTCTTCTCTTCTCTTCTCTCCTCTTCTCTTCTCTTTGTATTTTTGAGGAATATTTGACGCACTTTAGTCTCTTCTTACACAGGTATTTTACTATACAGCAAATGGTGAGATACTTGTTGATCCCCTGCCGACCCTTTTACACGATCGGAAGCGCTGTCTAATTGATCCCGGCTCAGGCAGGTTTCCAGAGCTGTCCTGGTGTTCAGGCACTGAAAAACAAAAACACATGTACTGGGACTTCAAACAGGTGAACAAACCCCAAATACTGAGAGAATACTGTGGTATATCACAATCTGAACATTGCATGAAAACATTTTCTTCATCTTGTTTGATTTTTAGGGACAGGCCATACAGAACAGAGACACCAAACGCTGTCTGGAGATCAGTGCTGAGCAGAACGTAAAAAACGTTTTTATTCAGGAATGCAGAAACCAGCACTGGAAGATACAACATGTAATTCAGGATTTATGAAACTCAAGATATAATCAATTTAGATAAACGCAGCTGAAATGCTGGATCACGTTGAAAAACATCACAGAAAGTGTTATAAAATAACGTGACTGCTGCTATGAAAAATTTGAACTGAGATAAATTAGATGCTAAAATGGCACAAAAATATCATTTGGCTGCTGAGAAAGTAAAAATATAATTGATACTCGGAAAGAGGATTTAAGAGAAAAATAATGATTTTCACCTTTCAAATAGAAATCGCAATAAATGACAAAATAATCTGCATGTCATGTGAGATTTGTGAACATGAGAATGTGCTGTTAAATTATTTAAATATTAATTTAAATCCTCAGGGTGACACATCATATATTTAATTTATATATAAGAGATTCAACAATAGATTCTTAAAGGTTTGGAACAACTTGAGGTTGAGTAAATGATGACAGAATTATAGAATTAGATATTAGACATTAGCAATCGCGACCTGCTTCATACACAGTCATGTTAAAAACATCAATGTAGTCACTCATCCATAAACATTATTAGATCCTTCGGCATGACGACAAGTTCCATAATTCAGTTAATGCGTCATCAATCTACGCCTTTGTTATTGTAAGAGGTTAGCGACCCCTAGCGACGAAAAAAAATTACATAATTGTAGCTTTAAGTGAACACTCAAGCCATGTCTCCCTCTAGTTGCCAAAACCAGCCATGTATGGAGGAGAGGGGAACAACAGAGAAGCTGTCCTTGCCACAGTCATCTGGGGTGGAGCTTTTCTTTTGTAAAGCTTCTTTGGAACATTATATATTGTGAAAGTGCTATGCAAATAAAACTGAAAACCAGCTCACCCAGCACTTCGTTTTCAGACAAACTGCCAACAAAGACTTTAACGTTCATTAAATAGCCTGTGTAAATTGTAAAAGTCTTGTTTGCAGAGGCAGGGTGTTTCTTCATAAATTAATGTTACAATACTATAAGTCAGCTCTTTCTAAGTAAGTCTTTCAATGCTGCAGGTTTTGTGAAAACTGAAACTGCAACTGGTGATAATCTCTTTGGGAATACTCTCACTATGTGCCTATTGTGACTTAAATTAAAATATCTTTGACTTTTCCTAGTTTGGTGAACTTTATGTGGGTGCCTTTCAGTAAAAACAAATTAATAAAACAGTTATTGGTGTAACAAGTGCCTTCTGTAGTAATTTAGGCTAAATCAAAATGAATCAAAAACACACAACATGAGAAATTGAAGTTAAAGGACTGTAATATCAGACTGGTTCATTTTGCTGAATGATATCATTGAGGTTAAGAAAGTTTGGTTAAGTGAATATTTTAGTTTAACTACCAGGATTCAATGTCCTGGTCTCCTCCTTCCCAAGATTAATGTGATCATGTCAGAGTGATAAAGAACAGCAAAAAAAACACACACAAAAAATAACTCGGCAAACACTAGTCACACAGGATCTAACATGGGCTAGGACCCACAGACTAACTGGTGCGTGAAGAAGGATAACATCTTCTTGATAGTTAACAAACTGTGATTTTGCTGTTCTGATCATCATGAGAATTAGCTGTGTGAAGAGTTTGTTTCCAGTCTTGTCTGTCGCTGTGGTGTTTCTCTATATGAGTTCTGTCAAGTGGGAAATCCAAACTCAAGAAAAGCAGCTTCACCAAGTCCAGCAGAATTTCTCGTTACACAGCGCACTTCTCCTCAACAAGCTGGACAAACTGGAAGCTCATTTACACGCTGTTGGTGAGTTACTAATATGTTTTGTAATGAAATTTGACAAAAATAATTTGTTTACCTATTGTTTTATATATTACCCTTTATGTGCTCTTTAAAGTTGTCAGGAAACCAAAATTCACTCTATTTATTTTCTTATAGTTTACCCAAAAATGGAAATTCATCATTTACTCAACCTTATGTCATTCTAACCTATAAGTTTTTTCTTCTTCTGTGGAACATAAAATAAGATATTTTTGTCTGTCTGTCTTGATTATATATGCAATGCATCATGCAAAAGTTTTCCATCAGCAATGCCATTAAGTGCTTAAGTGCAGAAATCTGTTAATATGAGCCTTAAGGTTTTAACTTTGCTGGTTTACCAGAGTAAAAAGTTCTAACGAATTTACACAAACTTTTTTGCAGAAGAGAAAACCCTCAAAGGAAGAAATGAGAAGAAACCAGTGAAGAAGCCAGCAAAGAAGCTGTTTCCAAACTCATATCTCTTCAAGAAATGGACTGTGGAACTTTCTGAGGACGACCAGAGGAAGGCTGAAGATCTCTTTCAGAAATACGGCTATAATGCCTTCCTCAGTGACCAGATGCCTCTGGACCGGGAGCTGCCGGACACTCGAGACCACAGGTGAGTTTCAGCCGTTCATGGAAACACTCTGAGGTTCTTGCATTCATCCAGTTTCCTTTTGTCATTGTTCTGTAGATGCATTGGCCGTGGATATCCGCACAATCTGCCCACCATCAGTGTGGTACTGATTTATCTGGATGAGGCTCTGTCTGTCATTCAAAGAGCCATTTGCAGCATCATCAACAGAACTCCAGCCCACCTGCTCAAAGAAATCATACTGGTGGACGACCACAGCAGAAATGGTTTGTTTCTCTCAAAACCTCTTCAAATCCTAAATTATAAACAAACTGAGCTAGTCATTCTGGATGTATGTCTTCCACAGAAGAGCTGAAGACACAGCTGAATGTTTATATCAGCTCCATCAATGAGAAGCACCCAGGCCTGGTGAAGATGGTGACCCATCCAGAGCAGAAAGGCCTGTCCCAGGCCAGAATCTCAGGCTGGGAGGCTGCCACCGGAGATGTGGTTGCCATCTTGGACGCCCACATTGAGGTCCATGTCCAATGGTGTGTAATTTTAGTAATCTTGTTATGTTTACATTTTATTGTATTTCATCTTTATTTCAATTAACGAAAATTATTTGAATAGCTTTAATTTTAGTTAACTATGACATCACTTGTGAACAACCAACACAAGTGAACATTTTAACAGTGTAATAATGAAATCACATTCTCAAGTTCTCTCTCACTTTTAGGGCGGAGCCTCTGCTTGCACGTATCCAGGCTGATCGTACACTGGTCCTAAGCCCAGTGTTTGACAAAGTGAATTACTATGACTTGGAAGTGATAAACTATCCTGCCTCTGCTCATGGTTTTGACTGGGCTCTCTGGTGCATTTACGTGGCTTTCCCACAGAAGTGGTACGATCAAAAAGATCCTTCACAGCCAGGAAAGTGAGTGTGTGTTTTGTCTAATAGTGATTAAGATGTGACTCCATATTAAAGAGACCATTTTATGCTTTTTTCCTTTCCCTTTAGTGTGTAATGCATCTGTTAGTACATGTATAAGATCTGGAAATTTTCCACAAAAGGTATTTATTATATCTAACACAAAACACTGCTCCAGACCTGCCCAAAATGCATCGATCGAAGTCCAGATACAACTTCTGTAAACGTCTGTCACAACTGACTTTCATACCTGTCATGGCGCAGCTCTAAATAGAGTGGTGCAGGTATAACCCGGAAGACTAATTCACGCCTGGTTCCTTCGAGATTTTTTTAAGGGTTTTTATAATTGGGTTTGTGTAATTTACGTTGTAGATCAAAACGTCAAAGTATCATCAACTTATATTTACCACAGGCTTTATTTTACTCATAAATTGAAAATCCCATTACAAAACCCCATAGGAAAATATTGAGGGAACCAGCTGCGAATTAGTCTTCCGGGCTCTGACGTCCTACCTGCACCACTCTATAAGGTATATAAAGAAAAAAGGTCAGACACTATTATGGCATGGGGCATTACATATCTGACACACGCTCGGCCAATCACAGCACATTGGGTCAGCCGGCCAATCAGAGAACTCTGGGCTTTTCGGAAGGAGGAGCTTTGTAGATATCAGAGTTTGTCTAACAGACTGGGAATAGAGGGGAATATGTGAAAAATTAAGTTGTTTGAACATTAAAGCATGATAACTATACTAGTACATCCAATAAACAAAGTAACAACCTTTTAAAATAGCATCACATGGCCTCTAAGTTTAAGTTGTATGAAAGCAGTTTCATGCTGACAATCGTTCTGTTGAGCTGATGTTGCTTGTGCTCCATTAAATCCGTTCTCTCCGGCTGTTCTCCAGGAGTCCCTCTGTAATGGGAATACTTGTGGTTGATCGTCTGTTCTTCGGTGAGATTGGGACTCTGGATGGAGGGATGCAGGTGTACGGAGGAGAAAATGTTGAATTAGGAATACGGGTAAAGCACATGATCATTCTACTGAATTATATTAAATTAAACTCTATGTATTATACTATATTCACCAGAGGTGGGAGTAAGTCACACATGTGCAAGTCACAAGTAAGTCTCAAGTCTTAACCTTTAAGTCTCAAGCAAGTCCAAGTCAATTTTGTGAAAAGCAAGTCAAGTCAAGTCAAGTCACTGCTTTATGTCAAGCAAGTCAAGTCAAGTCGTAGCTTGGGTCACAAGTCACGGCAAGTCATACAAACGTTTGATGATTTCACAGAATTTATATATTAAAATAAGTTAAAACTACAGAAGTTGTGGACTATGGTTTTATTTGCAACATTTTTTTTAAATATGCATTTCCACATACAGCTGAGTGGTTAAAAATCTAAAAAAGAAATAAAATTTCAAACTACATAGCCTAAAATGTAAATGTAACTGAAATTAGGCCAACATTAAAGCATGAAAAATAAATACGCCCTTAAACATTGCAGTAGAGTAGACAATTGAAAGATATTAAACAATTCACAATTCAAGTATAATGGTTCCTATGCCACCAAATGGCATTCTTCAAACTGGCATCCCCTTTATGGAACATGAACACATCCTTTTCACATCCTTTCCTTTTTAACAAAAGAATAACAAGAAAAAAACAGTAATAATTGAATTGACACAAAACTTAAACCTGTCAATCAGGTGGATTGACTATTGTACATTATTAATCTGTGTGAGTGAGTGATTTATTAATATTTGTGAATGATGTGTGTGCATGTGTATGAGTGAAAGGTGTATTGTTTGCATGTCCATGGTTGTGTTTGACTTTCTCTCTCTGTGTGTGTGTGTGTGTGTGTGTGTGTGTGTGTGTGTGTGTGTGTGTGAGAGAGAGAGAGAGAGAGAGAGAGAGGTGATTTGATTGAGTGTGAATTGATTCATTAATATTTGTGAGTGAATGTGTGTGCGTGTGTATGAGTGAAGAGTGTATTGTTTGTTTACATGTGTGCATGGTTGTGCTTGCAAGTTTGAATTTTTGTTTTGTTTATTTGTGTATGCATGGTTCGGTTCGATAGTCTGTATGTTTTTTTTTCTTTGTGTGTAGGTGTCTTTTTACAATCTTTTATGTGCATCCCCAAAAACTATCCAATTATTAGACACTGTACACATGCTATTATGCTATTAAAGGGCAACTCCGGCGCAAAATGAACCTGGGGTGTAATAACACATGGGAACCGAGTCGACCGTTCTCTGGGATTTGTTCTCATGATAATCGAATGTAAAGAGTTTTATAAAAACTGATTAGCTTATAACGCTATTATATGGGGCATAGAGTAGGCTAAGTAAAAAGAAATCGCTAGTTAATACCACTAACAAGGCTCAAAATAGCCTCACACTAACATGGTAGCATAATGAGGGTGCTTGTTATTGGTATTAACTAGCGATTTCTTTTTACTTACTCTGTGCCCCATACACTAGCGTTATAAGCTAATCAGTTTTTCGAGATAAAACTCTTTACATTCGATTATCATGAAAACAAATCCCAGAGAACGGTAGACTCTGTACCAATGTGTTATTAATTATTATTAAATTACAGTTACATTTTTTTTTATTTCTTTTAACATTCAAGTCAACCCTGGGATAGCAGACTATATTGGTAGCATATAACTAGACAGTACAAAGGGATGTATGCAGGTAAGAAAAACTGGAATATGGCATATTTTAACATATTTTAACCCGATTTTAATTTTCAAGAAATGTTTTGTTTTTCGCTGTGCTTTTGTATGTAAGGGATTATTCAGATCATAAAAAAATCATTAATCCAAGGCACTCGAATATTATTAAAAATATATAGAAAGCCTTTATTTCATCATGGCTTTAATATTTTAAAATCAGGTGACAAGTAGCTACTTGCACACCTATGCCTTGCGGCTAATGAGCCTTCGTCAAGGTGTGTGACCTTAAGCCCCTTTTTCACACAGAGATTCCGGAAAATACACGGATAAAGTGACCCGAGATTTGACTCGGGTTAGTTTGATTTAGGTTCATTCAGACTGCCAGTGATTTTCCGGAATAAGAGAGTGCGTTCACACACAACCCGTAAAAATCCCGTGAAGACACATGACATCGATGTGACTTTAATGTCTCAGCAGCGTCTTAAGTTTGCTTATGAGCTGCGATTTCTCTCTCGAGAAACCATATGCTTGTGCATTTTTCCCCTCTCTGATTCGATCATAAACTTGCGCATTACATACCGTTTCACAGCAGGCGAACGATCCCGCGCTTCAGCGTCATCACTACGACAAGCGGCTTTTGTTCACACAGCCCGCGTTCCTGCTGCGTCACGTGATTGTTGCGGTGCGTTCAAATACAGATATTTATTTTTAAAAAGACAAGTTATTTCGAGTCATTTAGCTCAAGTCCGAGTCAAGTCTCAAGTCATGAATATCAAGTCAAAGTCAAGTCAAGTCTTTTATTAATATTTGTCAAGCAAGTCTCAAGTCCTAAAATTTGCGACTTAAGTCTGACTCGAGTCAAGTCATTGACTCGAGTCCCCCATCTCTGATATTCACTGTTGATTTTTCTCGGCTCAGGTGTGGTCGTGTGGAGGAAGTATAGAGATTGTTCCCTGCTCTAAAGTTGCTCACATTGAAAGGACGCACAAACCCTACATGCCTGACCTTAGTGGTGTAATGAAGAGAAATGCCCTCAGGGTGGCAGAAGTTTGGATGGACGAATACAAGAAAAATGTCCACATGGCCTGGGGTGTCCCCATACAGGTAGATCTAATGAAAAGATTCAGCCACACAAATACTGGATGTTCAAGACCAGTTCTAGGAGTCTTGATGTGTTGATTTTGTCAGGTTCGGTTTGAGACCATTAAAGTAAACCGAGAGGTGGGACTAAAGGTTTGAAATGTTAAATTGTTTTGGCTCTTCATTAGATTTATGATATGTTCTCTCCTCTTCCCACAGAATCATGGGATAGACATCGGTGATGTTTCAGAGAGAAAGAGACTGAGAGAGAGGCTGAAATGCAAACCATTCAAATGGTATCTGGAAAATGTCTATAAGGCGTTAAATCCTTGGAATGATTTCCTAGGTTATGGAGTGGTGAGTGACATATGGTTCACTATGACTCAAGAGAATTTTATGTAAGAGAGGTTTAATATAATGTCTTTATTATCTCTCTTACACAGCTTATTAATGATTTGCAAACAAGTTTATGTTTGGATAAGGGGCCATCTGAGGAGATCACTCCCATTTTATATCCATGTAATTTCTATTCGCCACAGGTATAATATCCTCTCTTCTCTTCTCTTCTCTTCTCTTCTCTTCTCTTCTCTTCTCTTCTCTTCTCTTCTCTTCTCTTCTCTTCTCTGTATTTTTGAGGAATATTTGACGCACTTTAGTCTCTTCTTACACAGGTATTTTACTATACAGCAAATGGTGAGATACTTGTTGATCCCCTGCCGACCCTTTTACACGATCGGAAGCGCTGTCTAATTGATCCCGGCTCAGGCAGGTTTCCAGAGCTGTCCTGGTGTTCAGGCACTGAAAAACAAAAACACATGTACTGGGACTTCAAACAGGTGAACAAACCCCAAATACTGAGAGAATACTGTGGTATATCACAATCTGAACATTGCATTAAAAAACTTTCTTCATCTTGTTTGATTTTTAGGGACAGGCCATACAGAACAGAGACACCAAACGCTGTCTGGAGATCAGTGCTGAGCAGAACGTAAAAAACATTTTTATTCAGGAATGCAGAAACCAGCACTGGAAGATACAACATGTAATTCAGGATTTATGAAACTCAGGATATAATCAATTTTGATAAACACAGCTGAAATACTGGATCACGTTGAGCAACATCACAGAAAGTGTTATAAAATAACGTGAATGCAGCTATGAAAAATTTGAATGAAATTAGACGCTAAAATGGCACAAAAATATCATATGGCTGATGAGAAAGTAAACATAAGTGATACTCAGAAAGAGGATTTAAGAGAAAAATAATGATTTTCACCGTTCAGATATAATTTGCAAAATAGTCGCACAGCCCTATATAAATAATTTAAAAATAAAACGCTTAACTATACTGTATAAAGATAAAAATTTGTCTTATCTGTTTACCTAGTATCTGTTTACTTGCATGTCATGTGATATTTGTGAACATGCGAATATGCTGTTAAATTATTGAAATATTAATTTAAATCCTCCGGGTGACACATCATATAATTATTTTACATATAAGGGATTCAGCCGACAAATAAGTTTGAGAACACCTGATACAGAGCAAGTAAACTTTACATACAGTTTACAGAAACTTTACTAAATTAATGATAACCCCCCTAGTACTAGTACCTACTTTTCTACTTGGATAAATAAGTGTCTGTTTCAGTTTTTCAGAAGTAAATTTATATGTAAATAGATGTGAATTAAGCTTGTTGGTTGATCTATCGCTTTAGAGAGTCATTCTGTTGAGACCCCCATCCAGTTGAGCTCTAGATAATATCAAGTGTTCAAAACTCCTCAGCTCACAGGAGCTCCTGCTGTTTTGAGTTCCACCTAGACAGTGACATTGAGTGTTAGGCCGTCTTTGGTTGAGTAGGTTGGGCCTCTTCTCGTTTAGAGAGTAGTTCCACTGAGGCCTTTGCTCACCTGAGCTCCAGCTAGACAGTGACATCAAGTGTTCGGCCCTCTGTGAGGCCACCTTGGTAAACTGTCCTTTAGGGCGAGCATGGCTGGCACTTCTCGCTCAGAGAGTCGTTCTGCTGAGGCTTCCGATCACCTCAGCTCAGCTAGACAGACACATCAAGTGTTTGGCCCTCTGTGAGGCCGCCTCGCAAACTGTCTGTAAGATTGAGTAGGTCTGGTCTCCTCTCGCACAGAGAGTCGTTCTGCTTAGGCCTCCTCTCATCTGAGCTCTAACTAGACAGTGATGGGCCGCCTTTGTAAACTGTCTTTGATTCGACCCGTCTCAGGCCCCTTTCCTTGGGTTGAACCAGATGTAGCAACAAGTCGAGGGAACTCTAGTTTCTCCTTGCCTGCATTCCCCTAAAGGTAATGTCTGTCAGTTGGACTGGCATTACCAGACCTTGATCTCTGCCCTTGGGACAGGTGTTGTTCGCATGCCCCGGTTAGGGTTCTCCTGGCTTAGGGCATGGGCCTAGGTCATGGCTGTGGGGAATGGTGTCATTGACAATTCTGTTTGACCTAAGTGAGGGATCGGTCTCTGGCATGTAAGTCCGTTGAACCTTCTTTGTGCTTGTCATAGCCATTAGGCAGTTATTCCTTCAGCATGGTGGAGGGTACTCGTTCCCCAAAGTGTCTTTGGACACAGTGCGAGTTCTCATTCGAAAGGGAATGTCTCAAGTTACGCATGTAACCATGGTTCCCTGAGAAGGGGAACAAGACACTGTGTTTTGCTGCCATGCTTCGGGCATACCTGTTCACGTCTCCTTCAGACAAAAGTGCTGATGACGAACTCTTGGTGCCCTTTTATACTCACGGTTGCAATAAAGTGACGTCACAGGCTGTTTTTACACATTCTTACATGTATTTCAGACATCGTCATGCCGGAGGCATTCCCCAAAGTGTCTTATTTTTTTTATTTATTATTTTTTTTTTTTTGCCCAGCCACCACCCCCCCGTCTTCGGAGGTCAACTTTATTTTTATTCATATAACAAAATAAGAAAATAATAAAGAGTGACAAGCCGTAACAGGGAGACAGGGAGGTACACAGACAGACGGTCAGACAGACAGACACACGGCCAGACAGACAGACAGACAGACAGACAGATAGATAGACAGATAGACAGACAAGCAGAGTTATAAGTGTGGGATTGGTATGTCTGTAAGTGTGTGACTGTTAGGTGTTGTTAAGGCAGATATATTGGTGGCGGGGGTAAAGATGATTGGAGTGGAGGGGAGGGGTGGAGATGGGGTGAGTGGGAAAGCACGTGGTTTACATTAGCTGTTGAATTTTTAGAAAGGTTATGAGAGGATTCCAGGTTTCTTTAAAGGCAGATATATTGTTCTTTTTATGAGCTATAATTTCTTCTGTCAAAATGAATTCTGTAATTAGGTTAGTCCAATGGGTGAAATTACAGGATGATTTTGATTTCCAGTTTTGAAAGATTATCTTTTTAGCGATTGCTAGAGAGACAAGAAGTGGGGTTTTGTATTTGGAGGGGATGGAGGTTTCTGAAGTATCTCCTAGGAGACAGAGTGCAGGAGACAGTGGAACTCTGCAGTCCAGGATTGAAGATAGTGTGTTGGTTAATGTGATCCAAAGGGAGTGAACAGGCTGGCAGAGCCAGGTTGCGTGGAGATAGGTATCTGTGCTCCCAGAGGTGCACTGTGAACAGGTGTCTGTGTCAGATAATTTCATTTTAAATAGTTTACTCTGAGTGATGTGGATTCTGTGGATGGTTTTATATTGTATGAGTTGTAAATTGGTATTGGTGGTCATAGTAAAAGTGTTCCTGCAGATCTGTGTCCAGAAATCCGGGTCGGAAGATAGCATGAGGTCACTTTCCCACTTCCCCTTGGGCAGGGTTATTGTGGGGTTAGATGAAGCGATGATGGTGTAGAGTTTAGATATAAGTTTTCTTGGGTGGTTGCCTATCTCTAATAACTTATAACTTATTTCAGAAGGATGTAGGGTGTTAGTTAAAGTTATTTTGCTTTGAATTAAAAATTTAAGCTGTTGGTAGTGGAGAAATTGGTCTCTCCCGATCCCGAATTTCTGGACAATTGAGGTAAATGACATAAATTTATGATTTTCAAATACGTGGTGAAGGTGGGTGATGCCATTTTGTTGCCATTTGGGGAAGTGGATCGGTTTATTGTGAAGACGGAGGTCAGGGTTGTGCCAGATGGGAGTATACCTACATGGAGCTTGGGGAGATTTGGTGATTTTGTTGGTTTTCCACCAGGCTGACAGAGTTGTTGCTATTGTAATGTTATGATAGAAGTCCAGTTTTTTGATTGACTGTGGTAGAAAGGGAAGATCTGCGATTGAGTTGGGGGAGCACAAGTATTGCTCAAGATCAAGCCATGGGTCGGAATATGTCTGTTGTTGAGTCCATTTATATAGATATTGTAATTGGTTTGCCAGGTAGTAGTGCATGAAATTTGGTGCTTCAAGTCCACCTAAGTGTTTTGTATTTTGGAGTGTTGTAAGTGCTATCCTTGGTTTTTTATTTTTCCAGTAGAAGTGAGTGGTGAGGGAATCTAATTTTTTGAACCAATAGTCTGTCGGAGTAATTGGAATCATTGAAAATAGGTAATTGATCTGGGGGAGTATCTTCATTTTGATTGTTGCTATACGGCCTGTGAGTGTGAGTGGGAGCTTGTTCCATCGTTTATAATCATCTTCTATTTTCTTGAGAAGTGAGGCATAGTTGAGGTTGTATAGCTCTGACAGCCTGGGGGAAATTGATATACCTAAGTACTTGATGTTACCCGTGTTGAGGGGAAGGGAGGGGTCATGAGCTGCAGAGTCCACATCGTCTCCTAATAGCGGAAGTATAGTTGATTTATTCCAATTGATTGTATAGTGAGAGACTTTTGAGAATTTGTTGATGACATTGAATGCTTCATTAAGTGATTGTGATGGAGTTTGTAAGTATAATAGTAAATCATCTGCATATAGACTAATTTTGTGTTGAGAGTTGTTGACTTGGATTCCTTTAATTTTATTGTTTTGGCGTATTGCTGCTGCGAGTGGTTCGATGAATATGGCAAAGAGGGATGGAGAGAGTGGGCATCCCTGTCTGGTTCCTTGGTGCAGAATGAAACTTGGTGAAGTGATCCCATTTGTGATGACTGCGGCCCTTGGAGAAGAGTATAGTGTTGTTATCCATTGGATGAACGACTCTCCAAAACCAAATTTACGGAGGGTGGTGAATAAAAATGTCCAGTTGACCTTGTCAAATGCTTTTTCTGCGTCTAGTGATGCAACTATAGTTTTTTGTGACTGTCCTTGTGCAATGCTGATGAGATTGAAAAGTCTGCGGATATTGTCTTTTGCATTTCTGTTTTTGATGAAGCCTGTCTGGTCTGGGTGAATTAGTGAATGCATAACTGTTTCAATCCTGGTAGCTAGAGTCTTTGTGATAATTTTCAGATCAGTGTTGATTAATGAAAGTGGGCGGTAACTAGAGGGATGTGTTGGGTCCTTATTGGGTTTCAGAAATACAGTAATGAGCGCTGTGTTCATATGTGTGGGAATGGTACATGTGGTTTGGATTTCTGTGAGTAATTTGTTAAAAGTTGGTGATAAGATGTCCCAAAAGTGTTTGTAGAATTCTGCCGGTAGTCCATCGGGTCCAGGTGATTTATTGTTTTGCATGCTTTGTAAGGCTTTGATAAGTTCTTCAGGGGTGATGGGTTGTTCTAAAAAGTTTGCTTGTTCTGTGGTTAATGAGGGAAGGTCCAGATTGTTAAAAAAGGAGTCAATTTCAGATTGTAGAGGTTGGGTGCCGTTAGTGTACAAAGAGCTGTAGAAATGGCGAAAAGAGTTATTAATTTCTTGAGGGTCCTGCGTAGTTTTGCCTGAAGTGTCCAGAATAGATGGGATGAGTGATTTGTCTTTTTTGTATTGTAACATGTTTGCCAGATACTTACCTGCTTTATTGCTAAGGTGAAACTGATCATATTTAAGTTGCTGTATACAGAACTGTGTTTTTTTGTTTATGATAATATCCAATTGAGCCTTAAGTTGCTTGAGTTCAGTTTGTACTTCTTCAGATGGGGCGGTAAACTGTGGATTACTAAGCAGTTTTATTTTCTGTTCAAGAGTGTTTTCCAATTGTTGTTGCTGTTTTTTTTTGTGGGATGAATATGATATAATTATGCCTCTCATGACTGCTTTGCCAGATTCCCAAAGTGTTGATGGTGAGATTTCTGGAGAGTCGTTCATCTCCAGAAAGGATGCCCACTCTGTTTTTATAAGTGTGGTAAAATTGGGGTCTTCTAGGAGAGAATTATTGAAGCGCCATCTTGTAGAGGTTTTCTTTTGTGCTGGGATGTTTAATGTTAAAGATACAGGGGCATGGTCACTGATAATAATTGAATGGATAGTATTTTCTAATATCTGTTGCATTAAGGAGTTGCTAACCAAAAAAAAATCTATTCTAGAGGAAGAACGGTGGGCTGAAGAGGCATATGAATATTCTCTTAGCAGTGGGTTCCTTGTTCTCCAGCTATCGCCAAGGCCATAATCCGTCATGTATTGTTTAATTACTTCTGATGCGTGACAAGTTCGTCTGTTACTGTGATTATGTGTACGGTCAAATGATGGATTGAGAACAGTATTGAAATCTCCGGCTACTATGAGATTTGTGGAATTGTACAGCAGAGAGAAGAGATTATGAAAGAAAAGTGGGTCATCATTGTTTGGAGCGTAAATGTTTGCTAGTGTAAAAGTTAAGTGATTGATTGATATATTGATGATAATAAATCTTCCTTCTGGATCTGAAATTGAGGAATTAAGAGTGAATCTGATGTTTTTATTTATCAAGATAGAAACACCTCTTTGCTTGCTATTAAATGTAGATGAGAATATTTTGTCGAATTGTTTGAAATGGAGATGTTGTAGTTCTGTATCCGTTAAGTGTGTTTCTTGTAAGAAGCAAATATCTGCCCTTAATTTAATGAGGTGGTTGATTACTTTAATTTTTTTAGGGGTGGTATGAAAGCCACGTACATTCCATGTTATCAGTTTAAGTGTTTGCATGGTAAAATATAAATACTAATAGTATGTAAGATGTGCTATTTGTACCTAAGATAGGTACCCATGATATGTAGTGGGAGGGGGGAGGGGGGTTTCCAGGCTGGCTGGCTCATTCAAACAGACACAAAACATAGATGGACAGTCACAGAACACAAATATAAACACTGCTCTGCACATAAATAGACAGGACACATATTCAAAAAACCAACATACACTATGTGGGAGACAGAGAGAATGGCGAGTAACAAGAAAAGGAGAAAAAAAAATACTGGGAGATAATAACATAATGCATGTGTTACTAGAAGCAGACATGGCATTGTGGGAATAGAAGAGAATAAAGAGGAGAGAAAAAAAAAAAAGGAAAAAAAAAAATAATAACAAAATAAGAGAGACATCAGGGTCTATAATCAAAGTTCATTAATAACTATTGGCTTGATGAATGAAATATGTAACAGGTTATGGCAGTATGGCTATAAAGAATGCATTTTGGAACAGTCAGTGTTAGAATGGAAAATGAAAGTTTAGTTAGGATATAGCCACGTAGTGATGTTTGGATCGCGGTAGAGTGTTCCATCCACGTAAAGTTTGTCTACCGATAATGTAGCTCGCTTTCCTTCTTCACGGAAACGCCTCATCATCGGGACTAGTTTTCGTCTGCGATCTTGAATTTGTTTGGGGAACTGATCGTACATCCCATACGTGGTGTTCTTCAGCTGATTTCCTCTGCTTTTAACAAGTTCTTTGTGCTTGTATTTTTCAAATTTAACAATTATTGGAGGTGGCTTTTTGGGGTCTTTGGATGGAAGACGGTGAGCTCGGTGGAAAGTTATCTCCTCAACTGTCGCTGCAGGCAGCTTGAGCGAGTCGTGCATGAACTCTCTTATTGCCTTCTCTGGATCGTCGGGTGTGTTTTGTGGAGGTATGTTTATTCCAGAAAATATGAGATTATCGCGCATGCTGCGACACTGGATGTCCAATATGGTTTCTTGCATAATTTGATTTTCTTTGGTAAGTTTTGTTACTTGGGTGGAGAGGTGTGATGCGTTTTTTTTTTAGTTCGATGTTATCTTGCATTAGAATTTCGATTTGGGATTGGGAAAATTCGAGACTAGCTTTCAGATCACGGATGTCTATATGGAGAAGTTCGAGTATGGCAAGTTTGGAGTTTATGGATGCGAGTACACTGACCTCGACTGTAGTTTCCTCGTCTGTTTCAGTGGATGAATCCCGTTTGCGTATTTTCCTGTTTGGTTCTGACATAATGTCCAGATTGTAGAAATAGCTGTCGATGAAGTTGAACAGGTTATCCGGGTCTTGATAAGATTGGTTATCCAGTATAGTGAAGGTTGTTTTGATAAGTGAGTGAAGTTGATAGTAATCCGGTGTTTGCGTTCAGAGCGCTGCCATGTTGGTTCTCACCCACAGTCTCGCGATAGTCTCAGTCTCGACACATCACCACCCTCAGTCCCCAAAGTGTCTTAGGACACAGTGTCTTGTTCCCCTTCTTAGGGAACCATGGTTACATGTGTAACCTGAGACGTTTTTCAAATATTATGCATAATGCATCACATTGCATTGTTGCATTATATGTGCATCACTGTTCTCACTTGTGTTTTTGTAGTCTTTATGAAATATGAACCTCTTGTTTCGTTATAATCACACTTTACAAACATTACACAAATTAGGTCTCATATACACAAACAAAAACCGGAGAATGAAAATATAAATCGACTCTCTGACAGTAGATGGCACTTATGGAAACAGCAGAAATAGAGCAATTTCCATGTTAACGAGTGCACACAAAGCAGCACTGCGTTTATAAACACAAATTTGTGCTTATTAGGACAAAAGAATATATTTTGAAGAATGTCGGTAACCAAACAGTTGATGGGCCCCATTGACTTCCATAGTGTATATTTTTCCATACTATGGAAGTCAATGGAGCCCATTAACTGTTTGGTTACCCATATTCTTCGAAATATCTTCTTTTGCGTTCAGCAGAAGAAAAAATTCATAAAGGTTTGGAACAACTTGAGGGTGAGTAAATGATGACAATTTCCATTTATGGGTGAACTATCCCTTTAAAGGGATTTTTAATTAAAATACCTTTTTGGCTGAGGGATTAGTATTAGCATATTCCATTACAGTTAAATATGCCCCTAATTCTCATTACTGTAATGCAAAATGTAAATTACATATTATTTAAAATGTTGATTATTACCACAAAAAAATATACTTTATTAGTTTTAAAGGCCCACTGAAGTGCCTTGAAACTTGCAGCGTTTTTTAATGTGGTGATGGAATTTCTACTGAAACAGGAAGACAGGGCGGGAAGTATCGGGCAGCTCCTCCCCTTTTTAAAATATAGCCAATAGCGCTTTGCTTATATCACAGCACGCCCAGAGCTGTTGAGCTCTGCAATGCTGCATTTGACAGCTTATGACTGCCAAAGTCTTATAGATTCCTCCTTTAGATTTAATATGAAACTGTTACTAAAGCAAAACAGTGATCATAATCATGCTGAGGATTTGAAAAGTGAAATTTTTGTACATGTCATTTTGAAATGTATGTTTATGCATGAATGGCACCATTGCTATCTCTTCCACTTGTCAGTGCTGTTTCTAAAGCCGAGTCTGTCTAACTGTTTCTCCTCCTATAATCTCCTCCACATCGCTTCGACGTGTTTTGTGGTCTGCGCCGACTCACGCATATGATCCGTTCTGTGCATGTCTCTGGACCAGAGTAGACTTAGCACCTGCTTCATACCACAGTCATGTTAAAAACATCAATGTAGTCACTCATCCATAAACATTATTAGATCCTTCGGCATGACGACAAGTTCCATAATTCCGCTTATGCGTCACCAACCTACGTCTTTGTTATTGTAAGAGGTTAGCGACCCCTAGCGACGAAAAAAAATTACAGAGGTTAGCGACCCCTAGCGACGAAAAAAAATTACATAATTGTAGCTTTAAGTGAACACTCAAGCCATGTCTCCCTCTAGTTGCCAAAACCAGCCATGTATGGAGGAGAGGGGAACAACAGAGAAGCTGTCCTTGCCACAGTCATCTGGGGTGGAGCTTTACTTATGTAAAGCTTCTTTGGAACATTATATATTGTGAAAGTGCTATGCAAATAAAACTGAAAACCAGCTCACCCAGCACTTCGTTTTCAGACAAACTGCCAACAAAGACTTTAAATTTCATTGAATAGCCTGTGTAAATTGTAAAAGTCTTGTTTGCAGAGGCAGGGTGTTTCTTCATAAATTAATGTTACAATACTATAAGTCAGCTCTTTCTAAGTAAGTCTTTCAATGCTGCAGGTTTTGTGAAAACTGAAACTGCAACAGGTGATAATCTCTTTGGGAATACTCTCACTATGTGCCTATTGTGACTTAAATTAAAATATCTTTGACTCTTCCTAGTTTGGTGAACTTTATGTGGGTGCTTTTCAGTAAAAACAAAAAAACATAAATTAGTTCCTGGTGTAACAAGTGCCTTCTGTAGTAATTTAGGCTAAATCAAAATGAATCAAAAACACACAACATGAGAAATTGAAGTTAAAGGACTGTAAATTCAGACTGGTTCATTTTGCTGAATGATATCATTGAGGTTAAGAAAGTTTGGTCAAGTGTATATTTTAGTTTACAGGATTCAATGTCCTGGGGCTCGTTCTTCGTACGTCGCTAACTCAGTTAGCTGGATTTGATTGTTGACGATTTGGCATGATCTTGGATCGTTTGGTTCTTCGAAGCTCATCCTGGACTTGCTGTCATAGCAGCACATGCGCAAGCTCAAACCTGCTCGGGAGCAGGCTTATTTCATGTAAACAGGATTAGATCGCGGCTTCATAAGCGGAGCTGATACGGGAAGTCCAGCGCAGCGCGATAGTGCACTTTCTGAGATGTTTTTTTTTCTTTCTCGTGACTCGTGAGATTGTCGTTTACATTATTAAATTGTTGGAAACGCACATTTATTTTCGACTTGTCGGAGTCTGGCTTTAAATACAGCACAAACTGTTTGCATTGCCCTAAGATTATTTGCGAGTGGCTCTTTCCTTTACACTATTGGAGATGCGGAGAAGGCGATGGAAAGGGCTATCTGTCGTTTCATTTGGAGTTTACCTGGCGCTTTTAGGTTTAAAAAACAGTTTTTTTTGTTTTTTTTTGGCATTTCCAAGCCACTTTAGACCCAATGTTGTAAAGCGATTTTTTTTTAAAGCAAATTTTTTTTTAGGCTATCATCATTTTTTATGAAGATCATACAATCATGAACATGCCGATTACAGTATGTCACTCAGGCTTCACTAACGTGATTGGTACCATAGACTATAGGCTGCCATCAAGGCCTCAATGAAGGGGATTATGTGAACAGAAAGGGGGATTATGTGAACAGAAAGGGGGTTCACAATGTAAATGTGCAGCCCAGTTACAATTGGGATTCTTAATATTCCAGATTAATAATATTATATCAAATAAAAAAAAGGCAGTTGACAAATCTTCCATAATCACAAATGTGAAAGCAAAAAGGTCAGGATCTGTGCATGACTTAAGAATTTTCAGAGATTCACATTCCTGCACATTATTTGAAAGTGGTAAGGAAAGTTCCACAATTAAATATCAAGCTCACTGTATTACATACACTTATTAATCCTAACAGAACTGCATTTTTTCATAGGTGATTATGACATGTTCCTGCAGACAGGTGTTTTATGACCCCATTCCCTGACCCAAACCAGTTACAATGCAGCTCTAGCCAGGACAAGGGCACACAATAAAAATGAACTTCAGCTAACTAAAGGGAAGATTTCAGTGTCTGAAAAGTCTGAGGGTTGCACACCTGACAGGGCCTGTGACATTGCTACATGTGCCATATTACACAACATTGCCAAAAAAAAAAAAAAAAAATCATTAAATGTTTAATAAAAGACAAATATGCTTAGTTCCTTGAGTTTTATTTCAATTGTTCTTTGTAAAGAAAAGCCAGTGGTCAAGTGCCTGCAACAAGATATTAGACACATGCCTCATGCAACAAATAAAAAGGAAAAGTTGACTATACACTGTCCACCTGTAGGCCTATGTCTCCTCTGTCTGTGCAGACTCTTCTGTAGGCCTTTCTGTAGATGTGGAATCCTGCAACTTATATTGCAGCCATAAAGCATACAAGTATAAATTAAGTAAAGTTATTTATGCACTTGCAGGTAGGCTAGTTCCTCCATATGACAGTTATCTGAGAGGGGTTATTCAGTGCAATGGAAACAAATGGACATTACAAGGTCTTATACTTTCTTTCCTTTGGAAAGTTAGAGAATGTCCACTTACTGCACATATTTCAGCCACCACTTTCTTGGGAACAGATACAAGTGTTGGTGTATTATGTAAAAGTGCACAAAAGAGGAAAACACAATGTCATTACAATGAACTACACTCGGGAAAATGTGATCAATAACTCATGGCAAAATATTTTTACATTAATATAAGTTTATCAGTTTTCACTTTCACAAGTCAAAGCAATTCATCATTACTTTTGATGCGACCTTCATTTAATGCAGCAATATTTGTACAATTATTTTACAGTGTAGGCTACTGAGATCTTTTCTTTTTTTTCAGCCTTTTTCTTGGTTGCTTTTATAAACAGACAACCATTTATTTAACAGTGCCTTTTATAGAAGAGAAGAGACTATAATATAACTAAAAATTACCATTAGGCTGTGTAGAATATTTTTGTACTTCACTTTTATTTGTTCCCATGTTCTAGTGTGGTGACTCTGACATTACAATGAACAAAGTAGCCTAATTATGCAATTATTAAAATACAAAAAAGGCTAATAAGTGATAAAAACATCTAACATGGCCACTTCTAACAGATTTAAATTGTCTGCTACTTTTTGCCAGCCCTCTCTCCTGGCTTTTGCAGACTTTGTGTTCCCTGGCGTTTTGATTAAACATTAAAATTCCGAATAAACTTCGACTATCTTGCTCTGTTGAGGAGAAAAACTGTGCGCGCTCTTTGGCCACGCTGAACAGCCAATAGCAGCGTTGCTGATCAATGTTTCTACGATCGATACATATCCCCTTTTAAGCCAGCGCATGAACGCGCAGTTATCTCAGATAACTCAATCCAGCTATACTAATCATAAACAACAGGTGAGTTCGAAGAACCCAATTAGCCGGATCATGATTAGCACGATGATATCATCTTGGATGTGTCATTTGATCTCGGATGTAATAAGCAACGTACGAAGAACGAGCCCCTGGTCTCCTCCTTCCCAAGATTAATGTGATCATGTTAGAGTGATAAAGATCAGCAAACTAAAAAAAAAACTCTCAGCAAACATTAGTGTCACAAAATCTAACATGGGACAGCGCCCACAGACTAACTGGTATGTGAAGAAGGATAACATCTTGACAGTTAACAAACTGTGATTTTGCTGTTCTGATCATCATGAGAATTAGCAGTGTGAAGAGTTTGTTTCCAGTCTTGTCTGTCGCTGTGGTGTTTCTCTATATGAGTTCTGTCAAGTGGGAAATCCAAACTCAAGAAAAGCAGCTTCACCAAGTCCAGCAGAATTTCTCGTTACACAGCGCACTTCTCCTCAACAAGCTGGACAAACTGGAAGCTCATTTATATGCTGTTGGTGAGTTTCTAATATGTTTTGTAATGAAATTTGACAAAAAAATATTTATTTACCTATTGTTTTATATATTACCCTTTATGCGCTCTTTAAAGATGTCAGGAAACCAAAATTCACTCTATTTATTTTCTTATAGTTTACCCAAAAATGGAAATTCATCATTTACTCAACCTTATGTCATTCTAACCTAGATGTTTTTTTCTTCTTCTGTGGAACATAAAATAAGATATTTCTGTCTGTCTGTCTTGATATATGCAATGCATCATGCAAAAGTTTTCCATCAGCAATGCCATTAAGTGCAGAAATCTGTTAATATGAGCCTTAAGGTTTCAACTTTGCTGGTTTACCAGAGTAAAAAGTTCTAACGAATTTACACAAACTTTTTTGCAGAAGAGAAAAGCCTCAAAGTAAGAAATGAGAAGAAACCAGTGAAGAAGCCAGCAAAGAAGCTGTTTCCAAACTCATATCTCTTCAAGAAATGGACCGTGGAACTTTCTGAGGACGACCAGAGAAAGGCTGAAGATCTCTTTCAGAAATTCGGCTATAATGCCTTCCTCAGTGACCAGATGCCTCTGGACCGGGAGCTGCCGGACACTCGAGACCACAGGTGAGTTTCAGCCGTTCATGGAAACACTCTGACGTTCTTGCATTCATCCATTTTCCTTTTGTCATTGTTCTGTAGATGCATTGGCCGTGAATATCCGCACAATCTGCCCACCATCAGCGTGGTACTGATTTATCTGGATGAGGCTCTGTCTGTCATTCAAAGAGCCATTTGCAGCATCATCAACAGAACTCCAGCCCACCTGCTCAAAGAGATCATACTGGTGGACGACCACAGCAGAAATGGTTTGTTTCTCTCAAAACCTCATCAAATCCTATAGTTACAGATGCATATTATAAACAAACTGAGCTAGTCATTCTGGATGTATGTCTTCCACAGAAGAGCTGAAGACACAGCTGAATGTTTATGTCAGCTCCATCAATGAGAAGCACCCAGGCCTGGTGAAGATGGTGACCCATCCAGAGCAGAGAGGCCTGTCCCAGGCCAGAATCTCAGGCTGGGAGGCTGCCACCGGAGATGTGGTTGCCATCTTGGATGCCCACATTGAGGTCCATGTCAAATGGTGTGTAATTTTTGTAATGTTTGTTTACTTTACACTTGTTATGTTTACATTTTATTTTATTTCAGCTTTATTTCAATTAACGAAAATTATTTGAATAGCTTTAATTTTAGTTAACTATGACATCACTTGTGAACAACCACCACAAGTGAACATTTTAACAGTGTAATAATGAAATCACATTCTCAAGTACTCTCTCACTTTTAGGGCGGAGCCTCTGCTTGCACGTATCCAGGCTGATCGTACACTGGTCCTAAGCCCAGTGTTTGACAAAGTGAATTACTATGACTTGGAAGTGATAAACTATCCTGCCTCTGCTCATGGTTTTGACTGGGCTCTCTGGTGCATTTACGTGGCTTTCCCACAGAAGTGGTACGATCAAAAAGATCCTTCACAGCCAGGAAAGTGAGTGTGTGTTTTGTCTAATAGTGATTAAGAGGTGACTCCGTATTAAAGAGAACATTTTATGCTTTTTTCCTTTCCCTTTAGTGTGTAATGCATCTGTTAGTGCATGTATAAGATCTGGAAATTTTCCACAAAAGGTATTTATTATATCTAACACAAAACACTGCTCCAGACCTGCCCAAAATGCATCGATCGAAGTCCAGATACAACTTCTGTAAACGTCTGTCACAACTTTCATACCTGTCAAGGCGCAGCTCTGAATAGAGTGGTGCAGGTATAACCCGGAAGACTAATTCACGCCTGGTTCCTTCGAGATTTTTTTTAAGGGTTTTTATAATTGGGTTTGTGTAATTTACGTTGTAGATCAAAACGTCAAAGTATCGTCAACTTATATTTACCACAGGCTTTATTTTACTCATAAATTGAAAATCCCATTACAAAACCCCATTGGAAAATATTGAGGGAACCAGCTGCGAATTAGTCTTCCGGGCTCTGACGTCATACCTGCACCACTCTATAAGGTATATAAAGAAAAAAGGTCAGACACTATTATGGCATGGGGCATTACATATCTGACACACGCTCGGCCAATCACAGCACATTGGGTCAGCCGGCCAATCAGAGAACTCTGGGCTTTTCGGAAGGAGGAGCTTTGTAGATATCAGAGTTTGTCTAACAGACTGGGAATAGAGGGGAATATGTGAAAAAGTAAGTTGTTTGAACATTAAAGCATGATAACTATACTAGTACATCCAATAAACAAAGTAACAACCTTTTAAAATAGCATCACATGGCCTCTAAGTTTAAGTTGTATGAAAGCAGTTTCATGCTGACAATCGTTCTGTTGAGCTGATGTTGCTTGTGCTCCATTAAATCCGTTCTCTCCGGCTGTTCTCCAGGAGTCCCTCTGTAATGGGAATACTTGTGGTTGATCGTCTGTTCTTCGGTGAGATTGGGACTCTGGATGGAGGGATGCAGGTGTACGGAGGAGAAAATGTTGAATTAGGAATACGGGTAAAGCACATGATCATTCTACTGAATTATATTAAATTAAACTCTATGTATTATACTATATTCACTGTTGATTTTTCTCTGCTCAGGTGTGGTCGTGTGGAGGAAGTATAGAGATTGTTCCCTGCTCTAAAGTTGCTCACATTGAAAGGACGCACAAACCCTACATGCCTGACCTTAGTGGTGTAATGAAGAGAAATGCCCTCAGGGTGGCAGAAGTTTGGATGGACGAATACAAGAAAAATGTCCACATGGCCTGGGGTGTCCCCATACAGGTAGATCTAATGAAAAGATTCAGCCACACAAATACTGGATGTTCAAGACCAGTTCTAGGAGTCTTGATGTGTTGATTTTGTCAGGTTCGGTTTGAGAACATTAAAGTAAACCGAGAGGAGGGACTAAAGGTTTGAAATGTTAAATTGTTTTGGCTCTTCATTAGATTTATGATATGTTCTCTCCTCTTCCCACAGAATCATGGGATAGACATCGGTGATGTTTCAGAGAGAAAGAGACTGAGAGAGAGGCTGAAATGCAAACCATTCAAATGGTATCTGGAAAATGTCTATAAGGTGTTAAATCCTTGGAAAGATTTCCTAGGTTATGGAGTGGTGAGTGACATATGGTTCACTATGACTCAAGAGAGTTTTATATAAGAGAGGTTTAATATAATGTCCTTATCTCTCTTACACAGCTTATTAATGATCTGCAAACAAGTTTATGTTTGGATAAGGGGCCATCTGAGGAGAACACTCCCATTTTATATCCATGTAATTTCTATTCGCCACAGGTATAATATCCTCTCTTCTCTTCTCTTCTCTTCTCTTCTCTTCTCTTCTCTTCTCTTCTCTTCTCTTCTCTTCTCTTCTCTTCTCTTCTCTTCTCTTCTCTTCTCTTCTCTTCTCTTCTCTTCTCTTCTCTTCTCTTCTCTTCTCTTCTCTTCTCTTCTCTTCTCTTCTCTGTATTTTTGAGGAATATATGACGCACTTTAGTCTCTTCTTACACAGGTATTTTACTATACAGCAAATGGTGAGATACTTGTTGATCCCCTGCCGACCCTTTTACACGATCGGAAGCGCTGTCTAATTGATCCCGGCTCAGGCAGGTTTCCAGAGCTGTCCTGGTGTTCAGGCACTGAAAAACAAAAACACATGTACTGGGACTTCAAACAGGTGAACAAACCCCAAATACTGCGAGAATACTGTGGTATATCACAATCTGAACATTGCATTAAAAAACTTTCTTCATCTTGTTTGATTTTTAGGGACAGGCCATACAGAACAGAGACACCAAACGCTGTCTGGAGATCAGTGCTGACCAGAACGTAAAAAACATTTTTATTCAGGAATGCAGAAACCAGCACTGGAAGATACAACATGTAATTCAGGATTTATGAAACTCAGGATATAATCAATTTTGATAAACACAGCTGAAATACTGGATCACGTTGAGCAACATCACAGAAAGTGTTATAAAATAACGTGAATGCAGCTATGAAAAATTTGAATGAAATTAGACGCTAAAATGGCACAAAAATATCATATGGCTGATGAGAAAGTAAACATATAATTGATACTCAGAAAGAGGATTTAAGAGAAAAATAATGATTTCACCGTTCAGATATAATTTGCAAAATAGTCGCACAGCCCTATATAAATAATTTAAAAATAAAACGCTTAACTATACTGTATAAAGATAAAAATTTGTCTTATCTGTTTACCTAGTATCTGTTTAATTGCATGTCATGTGATATTTGTGAACATGCGAATATGCTGTTAAATTATTGAAATATTATTTAAATCCTCCGGGTGACACATCATATTATTATTTTACATATAAGGGATTCAGCCGACAAATAAGTTTGAGAACACCTGATACAGAGCAAGTAAACTTTACATACAGTTTACAGAAACTTTACTAAATTAATGATAACCCCCCTAGTACTAGTACCTACTTTTCTACTTGGATAAATAAGTGTCTGTTTCAGTTTTTCAGAAGTAAATTTATATGTAAATAGATGTGAATTAAGCTTGTTGGTTGATCTATCGCTTTAGAGTCATTCTGTTGAGACCCCCATCCAGTTGAGCTCTAGATAATATCAAGTGTTCAAAACTCCTCAGCTCACAGGAGCTCCTGCTGTTTTGAGTTCCACCTAGACAGTGACATTGAGTGTTAGGCCGTCTTGGGTTGAGTAGGTCGGGCCTCTTCTCGCTCAGAGAGTAGTTTCGCTGAGGCCTTCGCTCACCTGAGCTCCAGCTAGACAGTGACATCAAGTGTTCTGCCCTCTGTGAGGCCACCTTGGTAAACTGTCCTTTAGGTCGAGCATGGCTGGCACTTCTCGCTCAGAGAGTCGTTCTGCTGAGGCTTCCGATCACCTCAGCTCAGCTAGACAGACACATCAAGTGTTTGGCCCTCTGTGAGGCCGCCTCGCAAACTGTCTGTAAGATTGAGTAGGTCTGGTCTCCTCTCGCACAGAGAGTCGTTCTGCTTAGGCCTCCTCTCATCTGAGCTCTAACTAGACAGTGATGGGCCGCCTTTGTAAACTGTCTTTGATTCGACCCGTCTCAGGCCCCTTTCCTTGGGTTGAACCAGATGTAGCGACAAGGCGAGGGAACTCTCGTTTCTCCTTGCCTGCATTCCCCTAAAGGTAATGTCTGTCAGTTGGACTGGCATTACCAGACCTTGATCTCTGCCCTTGGGACAGGTGTTGTTCGCATGCCCCGGTTAGGGTTCTCCTGGCTTAGGGCATGGGCCTAGGTCATGGCTGTGGGGAATGGTGTCATTGACAATTCTGTTTGACCTAAGTGAGGGATCGGTCTCTGGCATGTAAGTCCGTTGAACCTTCTTTGTGCTTGTCATAGCCATTAGGCAGTTATTCCTTCAGCATGGTGGAGGGTATTCGTTCCCCAAAGTGTCTTTGGACACAGTGCGAGTTCTCATTCGAAAGGGAATGTCTCAAGTTAGGCATGTAACCATGGTTCCCTGAGAAGGGGAACAAGACACTGTGTTTTGCTGCCATGCTTCGGGCATACCTGTTCACGTCTCCTTCAGACAAAAGTGCTGATGACAAACTCTTGGTGCCCTTTTATACTCACGGTTGCAATAAAGTGACGTCACAGGCTGTTTTTACACATTCTTACATGTATTTCAGACATCGTCATGCCGGAGGCATTCCCCAAAGTGTCTTAGGACACAGTGTCTTGTTCCCCTTCTTAGGGAACCATGGTTACATGTGTAACCTGAGAAGTTTTTCAAATATTATGCATCGCATTGCATTGTTGCATAATATGTGCATCACTGTTCTCACTTGTGTTTTTGTAGTCTTTATGAAATATGAACCTCTTGTTCCGTTATAATCACACTTTACACACATTACACAAATTAGGTCTCATATACACAAACAAAAACCGGAGAATGAAAATATAAATCGACTCTCTGACAGTAGATGGCACTTATGGAAACAGCAGAAATAGAACAATTTCCATGCTAACGACTGCACACAAAGCACCGCTGCGTTTATAAACACAAATTTGTGCTTATTAGGACAAAAGAATATATTTTGAAGAATGTCGGTAACCAAACAGTTGATGGGCCCCATTGACTTCCATAGTGTATATTTTTCCATACTATGGAAGTCAATGGAGCCCATTAACTGTTTGGTTACCCATATTCTTCGAAATATCTTCTTTTGCGTTCAGCAGAAGAAAAAATTCATAAAGGTTAGGAACAACTTGAGGGTGAGTAAATGATGACAATTTCCATTTATGGGTGAACTATCCCTTTAAAGGGATTGTTAATTAAAATACCTTTTTGGCTGAGGGATTAGTATTAGCATATTCCATTACAGTTAAATATGCCCCTAATTCTCATTACTGTGATGCAAAACAATTACATATTATTTAAAATGTTGATTATTACCACAAAAAGATACTTTATTAGTTTTAAAGGCCCACTGAAGTGCCTTGAAACTTGTTGCGTTTTTTAATGTGGTGACACAATTTCTACTGAAACAGGAAGACAAGGCGGGAAGTATCGGGCAGTTCCTCCCCTTTTTAAAATATAGTCAATAGCGCTTTGCTTATATCACAGCACGGCCAGAGCTGTTGAGCTCTGCAATGCTGCATTTGACAGCTTATGACTGCCAAAGTCTAATAGATTCCTCCTTTAGATTTAATATGAAACTGTTACTAAAGCAAAACAGTGATCATATGCTGAGGATTTACATTTACATTTAGTCATTTAGCAGACGCTTTTATCCAAAGCGACTTGCAAATTAGGACTAAATTAAGCGAGTCATCATGAAGAGGCAAAAACAACAACAACGCAAGGAGTGCTCAAAATACGAAGTTCAGACATTATTTAGAGTAGCATAAGCCTGATAAGTGATGTTTCAAAGGGAAAGGAATTTTTTTTTTTTAAGAGGTTAAGTTCTCACGGAATAGATTGGTTTTCAGCTGTCTTTTGAATGTTGTCAGGGATTCTGCATTCCGGATGAGGGAGGGGAGTGCGTTCCACCAGCACGGAACTGTGAATGAGAATGTTCTGGAAAGTGATTTTGTGGCTTTCTGTGATGGAACCACGAGGCGTCGCTCGTTGACCGATCTTAGGCGTCTGGTAGGGATGTAGACTTGTAGGAGTGAGTGAAAGTAGGAGGGAGCTGAGCCTGTGACAGATCTGTAAGCAAGCGTCAATGCCTTGAACTTGATGCGAGCAGCGAGTGGTAGCCAGTGCAGAGAGATGAACAGTGGAGTGAAGTGGGCCCTCTTGGGCTCGTTGAAGACAAGGCGAGCTGCAGCATTCTGGATCAACTGCAGGGGTTTGGTTGCACATGCTGGAAGTCCAGCCAGAAGAGCATTACAGTAGTCAAGCCTAGAAATGACCAAGGCCTGGACGAGAAGTTGTGTTGCATGCTCAGTTAGGAAAGACCTGATCTTCCTGATGTTGTGCAGTGCAAACCTGCATGATCGAGCTGTCTTTGAAATGTGATCTGTGAAGGTCAGCTGGTCATCAAACGTTACTCCAAGGTTTCTGACTGACCTTGATGGGGTGATTGATGATGAATCTAGCTGGATGGTGAAGTCGTGCTGTAGTGACGGATTGGCAGGGAGGACGAGAAGCTCAATCTTTGCCAGGTTGAGCTGCAGGTGATGTTCCTTCATCCATGTGGAGATGTCCGCCAGACAGCTTGAGACCCGTGCAGCTACTGTGGGATCATCTGGTTGAAACGAGAGGAAGAGCTGTGTGTCATCAGCATAGCAGTGGTAGGAGAAGCTGTGTGTCTGTATGATGTGCCCCAGTGATGTGGTGTAGATGGAGAAGAGGGCAGCAGACAGATGCAGGAGAATGAGGACTGAAGATTTGGAAGCAGCTTTTGCGATCCGTAGGGCTTCTGTGACTGACAGTAATGCAGTCTCAGTTGAATGCCCTTTCTTCTGGTTGTTTAGAGACAAGAAGGATGTTACTTGGTTGAAAACAGCTCTTTCAAGTGTCTTTGCAATGAATGGTAGGAGAGAGATAGGTCTGTAATTCTCTACAAATGATGTGTTTAGCGTTGGTTTTTTAAGCAGTGGAGTAACCCGAGCCTGCTTGAATGCTGTAGGAAAGGAGCCAGTGTGGATGGATGAGTTGATGTGTGTGTGAGTGATGGTAGAAGTGTGGGAGAGATGGTTTGTAGAAGGTGTGAGGGGATGGGGTCTAGAGGGCAGGTGGTAGGGTGACTGGAGAGGAGAAGTGTAGATACTTCTTCCTCGGTTAGCGAAGAAAAGGAGGACAGAGGGATATTGGCTGTGGAAGGGGTCGGTCTGGGTTCCTGTGTGTGTGGTGCTGAGAACTGACTGCTGATAGCTGTTGTTTTGTTGGTGAAGAAGTTCGCAAAATCGTCAGCAGTTAAGGAGGAGGCGGGTGGTGGTGGAGGTGGACAGAGGAGGGAGTTGAATTTCTTGAAGAGTGATCGTGTGTTGGAGGAACTGTTGATCTTGTTGTGGAAGTATGAAGATTTTGCAGCATGAACATCAACAGAAAAGGACGAGAGGAGAGATTGATACATAACATTGATTAGTTTTATGTAAATGTGCTCACCTGTTTAATAAAGTACATGTAGAAGCGGTCGAAGTCTCGGACGTGGAGCTCTCGTTTATATACTGTCTATGGGAGCTCTAGGAATCTCGAAAACACCGCGCTGATATTGATTCTCGTTTTCTCATTTTTTATCCGAAGTCTGCTTGCCATGGTCCATAATGTTTGAATGAAACAACAACAGCGTGCAAATAGACATTGCGAACTACATTGTCCATGTCTGTCGCCTTGGTTACTAGAGGACTCTGGTTCATAGCTCTGGTTACCATGGCAGTACAAGCGGAAACCAGGGACAACGCGGATATGATGCCATTGACTGCGACAAAACGGAAATAAAGAAACATGCCGTTTCTTCGAATTAAATTAAAATTTCTCCTGGTTTGAAAGTTGTTGGAAACAGTTGGGATAATGTAAGTACACAACTAAAAAATATATGTAACATAGATATAGTGATTTTTGCTATTTTTAAAGCAAAAAAGTTACATATTGTGCCTTTAAGTGAACACTCAAGCCATGTCTCCCTCTAGTTGCCAAAACCAGTCATGTATGGAGGAGAGGGGAACAACAGAGAAGCTGTCCTTGCCACAGTCATCTGGGGTGGAGCTTTACTTTTGTAAATGTTTCTTTGGAACATTATATATTGTGAAAGTGCTATGCAAATAAAACTGAAAACCAGCTCACCCAGCACTTCGTTTTCAGACAAACTGCCAACAAAGACTTTAAATTTCATTGAATAGCCTGTGTAAATTGTAAAAGTCTTGTTTGCAGAGGCAGAGTGTTTCTTCATAAATTAATGTTACAATACTATAAGTCAACTCTTTCTAAGTCTTTCAATGCTGCAGGTTTTGTGAATACTGAAACTGCAACAGGTGATAATCTCTTTGGGAATACTCTCACTATGTGCCTATTGTGACTTAAAATAAAATATTTTTGACTCTTCCTAGTTTGGTGAACTTTATGTGGGTGCTTATCAAAAAACAAACAAAAAAAATTGTTCTTGGTGTAACAAGTGCCTTCTGTAGTAATTTAGGCTAAATCAAAATGAATCAAAAACACACAACATGAGAAATTGAAGTTAAAGGACTGTAATATCAGACTGGTTCATTTTGCTGAATGATATCATTGAGGTTAAGAAAGTTTGGTCAAGTGTATATTTTAGTTTAACTACCAGGATTCAATGTCCTTGTCTCCTCCTTCCCAAGATTAATGTGATCATGTCAGAGTGATAAAGATCAGCAAACTAAAAAAAAACTCTCAGCAAACATTAGTGTCACAAAATCTAACACGGGCTAGGGCCCACCGACTAACTGGTATGTGAAGAAGGATAACATCTTGACAGTTAACAAACTGTGATTTTGCTGTTCTGATCATCATGAGAATTAGCAGTGTGAAGAGTTTGTTTCCAGTCTTGTCTGTCGCTGTGGTGTTTCTCTATATGAGTTCTGTCAAGTGGGAAATCCAAACTCAAGAAAAGCAGCTTCACCAAGTCCAGCAGAATTTCTCGTTACACAGCGCACTTCTCCTCAACAAGCTGGACAAACTGGAGGCTCATTTATATGCTGTTGGTGAGTTTCTTTAATCAAATTTGACAAAAATAATTTCTGTTCACCTGTTTTACATATTACCCTTTATGCGCTCTTTAAAGATGGCATGAAATTAAAATTGACCCAATTTATTTTCTTTTAGTTCACCCATTTTGAATATCTATCTGTCTGTCTGTATGTCTGTCTGTCTGTCTACCTATCTATCTATCTATAAATGAAAATTGTCATTAATTACTCACCCTCATGTCTTCGGAACACAAATGAAGCTCTTTTTAATTAAATGTTTTTTAAATAAAAAATTAAACAGCTGTTACTAGGTCACGAATATGACTGGGATATCTCTTTTTAAACATCTCTTTAAAAACATGATGGTAAACATATTTCAAAAGTATTAAAGTATGTAAGAAATCTATTTCAATTAATCATAAAATGGCCCTGATGTGTCACTAGACATTAAGAAATCATGTTCATTTCAAATACTTATATCACTGACAACAGTAGTCCGGCCAGGATATTGCCATTTAAAAAGTGGACTTGCAGCCCTCAACTGATGTTGATGTTGTCATTTTGTGTTTTGGCCTGACGCGCCGCCCTCCACCTATCTGCCAATCACGAAGTCAGTAGTGTTTCGGGATCCGGGTTGCCAGCTTTGCTCTAACCTACTCTAGTCGGATAAAAATGTCTAACGTTACTAAATCAAAAAGACCTCGTTATAATTCAGAAATTCGTTGTGACAAAGTCCGAAATAAAACCAGAATTTGTATTGGAGATGCTTTTGAAAACGGAGAAGAATTTGAACACAGACGCAACGTTGCTAATTTTCTCCAGGACAGGTAAGATTCATCTATGCTTGGCTAACTTGTACTTGATGTCAATGGACATTTCATATATTCATGACAGTCGAACAAAGTTATGCATGTTCGTGCAAAGTAACGTAACATTAGCTCACATGGACGTATGCTAACATTTGCAATGCATTATAGGAGCCCGTTTCTCTGTCATTATGCTGAGACGCTGATGAAAACAACATTAGCACGCCCATTATGGCAATTTGAAACGTAATTGAGACAGAAGCCTAACTTTACCCCAGAAAAATTATTCGTCATTCGTTCTTCACGTACAGTATATCGTGGACTAAGTTACACATGCTGCAAGTTGACCATTGCTAATGTAATTTAGTTACTCTAACAATATTTTCTAATGGGACTGAAAACAACCCTGTGATAGCCATTGGTGATATTGAATTTGTCCCGCGTTATAATTGCTGTGGCAAATGTTTTGGTTATTTGTTAGCCTACCTATGACAAAAACTTTAGTACTTAAATCGAGATTTTTTTTTTTTTCGTATTGAAAAATAAGAAAGTTTTATTTTGTTGTTTATATGTTTTTTTTTTCTTTGTTTTACTATTATCCTTTTTTTCTCAGATTTTTTTCAATTGTAATTGCATTTATATGTTCAAAATAAAGAAATCAAATCAAATTAAATATCAAATCAAAAACTCTTATCTCTTCAGCTATTATGGCCCCAGCAATCTTTACGATTATATTTAACTAATGACAATTAGTAAATTTTTTAAATACATAGTTACTTATCAAAATATCTCTCATGAAGCATAAACATAATTAACAGAAAAAAAACGAACTGTGTACGTCTCGTCGTCACTTGCCATTGGAAGCTCATTGAAGCAGCCTACGTTTCTGCTGAATCCTGCAGCTTATCTGGCAACCTCGAGTCAGGGGGAGGGGGAGGGGATACACCGCTCTACAGTATTTTTAAAGTGATTGCAGTACCAGTTTTGGCCACAATCCTACATACAGTTCCTTTAAATTCGTGAGAAAAAAAGTACTGAGTTCACCTTTAGTTTTACATGCACATCATTATTTTGAAGAAACATGGACAGTTTGTATTAATGTCATTTGAAGTAGACAATGATTTTCAAATAGATAAAACAACAGAAATCTGTTAATATGAGCTGTAAGGTTTCAACTTCGCTGGTTTACCAGAGTAAAAACAGTTCTAATGAATACTACATTACATCATACACACATTTTATTGACTTACACAAACAATTTTGCAGAAGAGAAAACCCTCAAAGGAAGAAATGAGAAGAAACCAGTGAAGAAGCCAGCAAAGAAGCTGTTTCCAAACTCATATCTCTTCAAGAAATGGACTGTGGAACTTTCTGAGGACGACCAGAGGAAGGCTGAAGATCTCTTTCAGAAATACGGCTATAATGCCTTCCTCAGTGACCAGATGCCTCTGGACCGGGAGCTGCCGGACACTCGAGACCACAGGTGAGTTTCAGCCGTTCATGGAAACGCTCTGACATTCTTGCATTCATCCATTTTCCTTTTGTCATTGTTCTGTAGATGCATTGGCCGTGAATATCCGCACAATCTGCCCACCATCAGCGTGGTACTGATTTATCTGGATGAGGCTCTGTCTGTCATTCAAAGAGCCATTTGCAGCATCATCAACAGAACTCCAGCCCACCTGCTCAAAGAGATCATACTGGTGGACGACCACAGCAGAAATGGTTTGTTTCTCTCAAAACCTCATCAAATCCTATAGTTACAGATGCATATTATAAACAGACTGAGCTAGTCATTCTGGATGTATGTCTTCCACAGAAGAGCTGAAGACACAGCTGAATGTTTATGTCAGCTCCATCAATGAGAAGCACCCAGGCCTGGTGAAGATCAAAGTCAAAGTCAAAGTCAAAGTCAGCTTTATTGTCGATTCTTCACATGTTCCAGACATACAAAGCAATCGAAATTACGTTTCCCTCCATCCCACGGTGAAGACAAAAACATGTAGGTAAAACTAGACTAGAGTTAAAAAACAAACAAAAATAAAAACTAGACATGGCTAAAAACTATATGACTATCACTATATATATATAGGCATCGATAAAAATACCTTTAAATTAAGTCTGCAAGTGACATGATAGTGCAAAGACAGTTTCAGTCATAGCAAACATCAGAAGTGTGCAAATGGCATGATAGTGCAAAGACAGTTCGTCAAAAACAGCATCTGAAGTGTGCAGATGGCATTGTAGTGCAAAGACATAGCAGCATCAAAAGTGTGCAAATGGCATGATAGTGCAAGGACATCATTGGGTGGGGGGGGTGGTGGTCATCTTCTTGGCGGCCTGGTGACTGAGGGGAGAGAGTTCAGCATCCTAACAGCCTGGTGGATAAAGCTGTTGTTGAGTCTGGTTGTGCGGGAATAGAGGCTCCTATACCTCTTCCCAGATGGCAGGAGGCTGAACAGATTGTGAGCTGGATGACTTTCATCACTCACAATTGTGGTCGCTTTGCGGATGAGGCGGGTAGAGTATATGTCTTTCAGGGAGGGGAGTGGTGCACCAATGATCTTTCCGGCTGTGTTTACTATGCGCTGAAGAGCTTTCCTGTTGTATTCAGTGCAGCTCCCGCCCCACACAGTGATGCAGCTGGAAAGGATGCTCTCAATGGTGCCTCTGTAGAAAGTGCTCATGATGGATGGTGGAGCACTTGCCCGTCTGAGTCTGCGCAGGAAGTAGAGACGCTGCTGAGCCTTCTTCACCAGAGATACAGTGTTGGTAGTCCAGGAGAGATCTTCACTGATGTGCACCCCCAAGAATTTGGTGCTGCTCACTCTCTCCACATCGGCACCATCGATGGACAGTGGCAGGTGTTCGGTGTGACCTCTCCGGAAGTCAACAATGATCTCTTTGGTTTTTCTGACGTTTAGCAGGAGGTTGTTGTTACTGCACCATGTGGTCAGAAGGCCTACCTCCTTCCTGTAGTGAGTCTCGTCTCCCTTGGTGATGAGACCCACCAGAGTTATGTCGTCCGCAAACTTAATAATGTGATTAGTGTTATGAGTTGTTGTGCAGTCGTGTGTCAGCAGCGTGAAGAGCAGTGGACTGAGCACGCATCCTTGAGGGGCCCCTGTGCTCAGTGTGATGCTGCTTGAGGTGTTGTTGCCAACACGCACTACTTGAGTCCTCTGACTGAGGAAGTCCAATAGCCAGTTGCAGAGTGAAGTACTTAATCCTAGTTTGTCAAGTTTGCAGATAAGTTGTTGTGGAATTAATGTGTTAAATGCTGAACTGAAGTCTATGAATAGCATTCTCACATATGTGTCTTTTTTGTCCAGATGGGTAAGGGCTGGATGAAGGGCAGAGCAGATTGCATCCTCTGTAGATCGTTTGGCTTGGTATGCAAACTGGTGGGGGTCCAGGGTGGGGGGGAGGATGGATTTGATGTGTGACATGACAAGCCGTTCGAAGCACTTCGTGATGATGGGTGTCAGTGCCACAGGGCGATAGTCATTGAAACAGGATGGTACAGGTTTCTTTGGCACAGGTATAATGGTGGCGGCTTTGAAGCATGATGGAACTGTGGCTTGCTTCAGGGAAGTGTTGAAGACATCTGTGAAGACCTCCTTCAGCTCCTCTGCGCAGTCCTTCAATACCCGACCCGGAATATTGTCTGGACCTGTTGCTTTGTGGGAGTTGATAGTGGCGAGTGTCCTCTTCACGCTGGCGGTGGAGAGGCATAGGGGCTGATCATGGAGGGGGGGAGGGGTCTTCTGTGGCCTTGTGTTGTTTTGTTCATCAAAGCGTCCAAAGAAACTGTTTAGGCTGTTTAGGCTGTTAACTGTTTAGACGAACTGTTTAGGATGGTGACCCATCCAGAGCAGAGAGGCCTGTCCCAGGCCAGAATCTCAGGCTGGGAGGCTGCCACCGGAGATGTGGTTGCCATCTTGGACGCCCACATTGAGGTCCATGTCCAATGGTGTGTAATTTTTATAATGTGTAATGTGTAATAATGAAATCACATTCTCAAGTACTCTCTCACTTTTAGGGCGGAGCCTCTGCTTGCACGTATCCAGGCTGATCGTACACTGGTCCTGAGCCCAGTGTTTGACAAAGTGAATTACTATGACTTGGAAGTGATAAACTATGCTTGCCTTTGCTCATGGTTTTGATTGGGCTCTCTGGTGCATGTACGTGGCTTTCCCACAGAAGTGGTACGATCAAAAAGACCCTTCACAGCCAGGAAAGTGAGTGTGTGTTTTGTCTAATAGTGTTTAAGATGCGATGCTTTTTTCCTTTCCCTTTAGTGTGTAATGCATCTGTTAGTACATGTATAAGATCTGGAAATTTTCCACAAAAGGTATTTATTCTATCTAACACAAAACACTGCTCCAGACCTGCCCAAAATGCATCGATCGAAGTCCAGATACAACTTCTGTAAACGTCTGTCACAACTGACTTTCATACCTGTCATGGCGCAGCTCTAAATAGAGTGGTGACAATTGACAATTGTTCTGTTGAACTGATGTTGCTTGTGCTCTATTAAATCCGTTCTCTCCGGCTGTTCTCCAGGAGTCCCTCTGTAATGGGAATACTTGTGGTTGATCGTCTGTTCTTCGGTGAGATTGGGACTCTGGATGGAGGGATGCAGGTGTACGGAGGAGAGAATGTTGAATTAGGAATACGGGTAAAGCACATGATCATTCTACTGAATTATATTAAATTAAACTCTATGTATTATACTATATTCAGTGTTGATTTTTCTCGGCTCAGGTGTGGTCGTGTGGAGGAAGTATAGAGATTGTTCCCTGCTCTAAAGTTGCTCACATTGAAAGGGCGCACAAACCCTACATGCCTGACCTTAGTGGTGTAATGAAGAGAAATGCCCTCAGGGTGGCAGAAGTTTGGATGGACGAATACAAGAAAAATGTCCACATGGCCTGGGGTGTCCCCATACAGGTAGATCTAATGAAAAGATTCAGCCACACAAATAAATTCGGGATGTTCAAGACCAGTTCTAGGAGTCTTGATGTGTTGATTTTGTCAGGTTCGGTTTGAGACCATTAAAGTAAACCGAGAGGTGGGACTAAAGGTTTGAAATGTTAAATTGTTTTGGCTCTTCATTAGATTTATGATCTGTTCTCTCCTTTTTTCCACAGAATCATGGGATAGACATCGGTGATGTTTCAGAGAGAAAGAGACTGAGAGAGAGGCTGAAATGCAAACCATTCAAATGGTATCTGGAAAATGTCTATAAGGCGTTAAATCCTTGGAATGATTTCCTAGGTTATGGAATGGTGAGTGACATATGGTTCACTATGACTCAAGAGAATTTTATATAAGAGAGGTTTAATATAATGTCCTTATTATCTCTCTTACACAGCTTATTAATGATCTGCAAACAAGTTTATGTTTGGATAAGGGGCCATCTGAGGAGAACACTCCCATTTTATATCCATGTCATTTCTTTTCCTCACAGGTATAAAATCCTCTCTTCTCTTCTCTTCTCTTCTCTTCTCTTCTCTTCTCTTCTCTTCTCTTCTCTTCTCTTCTCTTCTCTTCTCTGTATTTTTGAGGAATATTTGACGCACTTTAGTCTCTTCTTACACAGGTATTTTACTATACAGCAAATGGTGAGATACTTGTTGATCCCCTGCCGACCCTTTTACACGATCGGAAGCGCTGTCTAATTGATCCCGGCTCAGGCAGGTTTCCAGAGCTGTCCTGGTGTTCAGGCACTGAAAAACAAAAACACATGTACTGGGACTTCAAACAGGTGAACAAACCCCAAATACTGAGAGAATACTGTGGTATATCACAATCTGAACATTGCATTAAAAAACTTTCTTCATCTTGTTTGATTTTTAGGGACAGGCCATACAGAACAGAGACACCAAACGCTGTCTGGAGATCAGTGCTGACCAGAACGTAAAAAACATTTTTATTCAGGAATGCAGAAACCAGCACTGGAAGATACAACATGTAATTCAGGATTTATGAAACGCAATCTGATGAGAAATTAAAAATATAACTGATACCCAGAAAGAGGATTAAAGAGAAAAATAATGATTTTCACAGTTCAAATAGAAATCGTAATATATGTCAGAATAGTTGCAATTTATTTACTTTTTGGCCAAGTCGTGCAGCCTTATATAAATAATTTTAAAATTAAACAATCAAAATAAAACGCTTCACTAAATAAAGATTAAAATTTGTATCTGTTTACCTGCATGTCATGTGACTGTTAACTGACATCAGAGATTTGTGAATATGCGAATATGCTGTTACATTACTGAAATATTAACTTAACTTACAAATAAGTTTGAGAACTCCTGATATAGAGCAAGTGAACTCAACATAGTTTACAGAAACTTTACTAAATCAATGTTAAAACCCCTAAGTCCTTTTCAAAACCACTGAGATTAATTAGTGTCAGTTTCAGTTTTTCAGAAGTTTCTATGTAAATATATGTGAATTCTCTCCTTCAAAGAAAAAAATAATAATTAAAATAACTCAATGAGCAGGAATACATTGTCAAATTTCAACTGTAAAATGAAGGAGGATTTTAATGAAATGTTGAGCTCTGTACAAGAGTAGGTTATTTTTAAGAAAATAGATGGATGGGTGGATGGATTGTTTCTTTTTTGTTTCTTTCTTTATGAAATCATTGTATGTAAAAATATATATATTTTTAATTGTTTCATGTTTCTGAGTAGGCTAGTCTTCCTAAAAGCTCTCGAAGGTGTATGTTGTCACGAAATATCAGTGTCTATTAAAGGAATAACCAAAAAAACATTTTTTTTTTCATCTTTTACCTGCCATTAAGCCGGGTGCACACTGTGCGATTTTGGCCACAATTTGGCCGTCTGAGACAAATTTTGCAAATCCTAAAAGAATCCTCTGATCCTAGATTCCTTGGGTAAAATCTGAAGTCTTTGATCGTTAGTTTTACATGTTCACCGACAGCCGATAAATGACCATTGTGATCAAATTTGACCTCCGACGAATTTCTGGCAGGGTCAGAAGTTTTGACTCACAGTCCTGCAGTGTGACTTCTCCTACGACGACAGTCAAATTGTCTTTGTTTTTTCAGGACAAGCCATGACCATAATTAACATTAGAGATTGCTTTGTAGCCACCATTTCAATAATGCAGCTCATAGTCAATGTGCCATTGTTTGATGATGTAAAGCTCTATGGAATGCCAAGAGGGCCAAAAACACGTAAATTTTAACACGTCAAAAACGCGTGTGAAACACACGTTAAAATCAGTTTGAACAGGTCAGTGTCATTGGCTGCTGAAGACTTGGGTCTAACCATTTCTGTGAGCTTAGGGGGGTGTACCGTTAATAGTGGTTCCCAAACCTGTCCTGGAGGACCCCCAACACTGCACCTTTTCTTTGTCTCCCTAATCAAACACACCTGATTCAACTCATCAGCTCAATTAACCCATGTGATAATGAGCTGATGAGTTGAATCAGGGGTGTTTGATTAGGGAGACAAAGACAACGTGCAGTGTTGGGGGTACTCCAGGACAGGTTTGGGAACCACTGGGCTAGGCTACAACAATTGAACATGCTGTAGATCAGCCATGACTTTCCCCAAAATTAATCAATAAAGGCTGTGACATATACTTACAACTTTGAATTATATTTTCTCTTGATCTGGTGCCAATAGCATTGAGTTGTTGCAGGGGTTTGGTTCATAGCTTCAAGATCAAAGTTGACAGAGAAAGTTCATGAGCTGCTTCATGGCATCAACAAAGCCTGATTGCTTTGGTTTGGTTTTGTCAACACAAAACTAATCCTTTAACCCTGAGTTTGTTCAGCTACCTTCATGGTATAGTTCCTTGAGCAGTTTAACACGTCTTGACTGTTGTACAGTCTGACATTTATGACAACGGAGATCTTACAGTGTGACATGGCTTACAGCGAGGATCATGTTCGTACAGTCTGACAAGTAACAATTGTAAAGGTCCAAGGACTATAATAAATCGCACAGTGTGCACCTGGCTTTACACAAATAGAGATATTTAGCAGAACATCCTAACTAACTATAATAACTATATAGTTTTGTTTTTGTTTTCCAAACAACAAATTAATGAAAAGCTCCAAAAAGGATAGCATTCGTCCATATGACTTGTACATTTCGGTTTTCTCAAACCATATGATAACTTACTGTGATGAACGGGTCAAAGTTTAAGTCGTTATTCAGTGAAAATCTTCTGCTTCTGGAGCATTTCAAATCTTGAATCTGAGGCATGTTTTCATGTAAATATAGATTCACACTATGCTTTATTCTTTTTGTGAATCTATTATGTTACATTTCATAAAGAAGCTCAAGATAATTATAGCCTACTGAATCTATTACATGCAAACTTCTTAGCTTCTGCCACAGTTGACTAAGCATCAGTGATGCTGCACTTTACAACAATAGCCACAAGCATGGCAGGACCAATGAGTCTTATAGAATAACTGAAAGCAGAAAGGAAACGCCTTTAATAGACCACAGCTACAAAACGAAACTGTCTGTGATGACATTTGTGCTCGAGCATTTAAATCATCATGAGAATTAGCTGTGTGAAGAGTTTGTTTCCAGTCTTGTCTGTCGCTGTCAGCTTCACCAAGTCCAACAGAACTTCTCGTTACACAGCGCACTTCTCAACAAGCTGGACAAACTGGAGGCTCATTTATACGCTGTTGGTGAGTTACTGAGATCTGTTTTGCCTCAATGTTGCTGTAGACTTTGAATACTTGATGACCACAAATTCTTGCAGAAGAGAAAAGCCTCAAAGTAAGAAATGAGAAGAAACCAGTGAAGAAGCCAGCAAAGAAGCTGTTTCCAAACTCTGAACTCTTCAAGAAATGGACTGTGGAACTTTCTGAGGACAACCAGAGGAAGGCTGAAGATCTCTTTCAGAAATACGGCTATAATGCCTTCCTCAGTGACCAGATGCCTCTGGACCGGGAACTGCCGGACACTCGAGACCACAGGTGAATTTCTCTCCGTCTGTTCTTCAGTGAGATTGGGACTCTGGATGGAGGTTGAATTAGGAATATGGGTAAAGCACATGATTGTTCTACTGAATTATGTTATATTATACTCTATATTCAATTGATTTTTTTCTCGGCTCAGGTGTGGCTGTGTGGAGGAAGTACAAGAGCAAAAACCCTACGTGCCTGACGGCCTTAGTGGCGAAATGAGGAGAAATGCCCTCAGAGTGGCAGAAGTTTGGATGGATGAATACAAGATAAATGTCCACATCGCAGGTATCATGAAAGAAATCCACTCATATCTTCCGTCTGTTTGATACATATCAAAAGACAATTCTAGCAGTTTTGTTTTTTGTGTTAAGAGTGAGATATGAAAATGATTTTCTTTGTTGACACATCAGTTTGCTGCTTTAACAACCTGACAATCATGTGATCTACTGGAAATATAACAGATGTTTTCTAATTATTAGACTAGTCAAACAACCAGTGTTCCTGTTCTCGTCTTCTCCTGCAGAACCATTGGATAGACAATAAATAGGATAGGATAAAATAGTAATAATATTTAAATTCAAAATAATGCAAAATAAATGGCTTGGTGAGCATAAGAGACTTCTTTCAAAAAAAAAAAAATCTTTGTGTAAACATTAACATGAACAAGTTCTTGATATACAGTAAATGGAGTGTGCTTTTTATTGTTTATGGTGGTAAAGAGGAATGTCAGCAAGTACTAACAGAACTTCTACGGCAGAGAGCCACACCAGACATCTGTGTTTATGTTCAAATATAAATGCTGTTGAATTGCAGGACACATTGTATAAACCTCACAGTCTAAACTTGGTCAAAGTAGTATGTCACATAATACTCTCAGCATTTAGAAAGTCCTTCGGCACAATGTGCTGATTTTTTATTCTTCATTTTTTTATTCTTCATTTGAAACCGCCTAGTTTTATAAGGTAACCCAGCTAACAAAATCTGTTCTAAAAACTTTTCACTAACATTCCCATTAAGTTGGGAAAATGTTATTTCTGAATGTTCTCTGAACATAGACAATAAGGGAACATTCCATTTTATCATATTGCAAACATTATGGGAAGGTTACTTTTGAATGTTCTCTAAACATTTTGTAAAATTTAAAATATGTTAGTCGAACATCCAAAACGAACATCCAGAATGAACGTACTATTAACATTACTGGAAGAACATTTGTTCATAGCTTTGTGAGAAGCCAAAGGTCTGAAAACGTTTCCTGTTAGCGCGATAATAATAATAAAAAAATACAGTCCTCTCCTCTTCTGTTTGTCATCGTTATGAATTATCTGCTACGAACTTATTCCACTTTTCCTGCCATATCGTCAAAGCTTTATCCTGTAGTTGTGGTGACAAGGAACTGTACCTGTTAAAAAGGGGGGAAAATGCAACCTTAAATTCATCTTCTATAACTGAAATTATTTGTCAAATGAAAGTGTATGAATAAATCTTGCACCTGATTGAATTCATCGCTAGCTCCTTCAGAGTGCCCAGGTTTGCGCTCAGCCCTCCAATACCCACAAAGGCCTGGTAGAAATCATAGGAGAGCCCAGTGGTCCCGAATAAGGTGGGATCATCAGAACTCACCACTATGGGATGACCGTCAGACATTAGTGCCGCAGCGGGGTGGTTTCGCAGATCCGAGACTAGCTTTAGCACCTGGAGAAAACAAAACACTGTTTATTTAACCAGTAACACTATGCTAAGTCTGTCCAAATATCGTTTTATCATACCATGCGAAGTATAACAAATTTTTATTTGAAGGAATATACCTGGTTGGAAATGGGACACAACTCCACTGCCACCCCTCTTGTCCTGGAGAGCTGCTTGGCCAGAGGATGATGTACCAGCGCAAAGCCATGTCCAATGCGGCTGGTGTTAAACAATAAAGCGTCTAAAACGTTCCTGTCCACATCCGTACCATCCAAATCTAAAAGCAAACACCCATAGTCTAATGTGGCAAACTCGGAGACGAGGGAGAGATGGATCCAAATGCAGATGTTTTATTAAAGTATGATCAAAATAGTGATGGGCACTTTCGAAACAAGCCTCGAATAATTTGTTTCAAAATTCGAACCAGCGAGTATTTGTGTTTGTGATTTCGAAAAGCTTCGTTTCTCCCATCACTATATCAAAATACAAATAACTCAGAAACTGGAAAACGGAACACAAGGAGACTGAACTGAGAACAACAACATACAGCCATAGAAAGACAAGACCTGACAAACAACATGGGAAACACAAGGGCTATACTGTATATACAGACACACTAACAAGGTAACAAGACACACATGTGAATACAATCAGGGGGAATCAATGAAACAAAAGGACTATAAAGGGACTATAAATATAGACTCAGAAAACTAGAAATATAACATAAATTCTAAACAAACAGGGAACATGTAACACAGTAAGCATATTCCAATTCAGCTGTTATTGTACAACTACCCAGCTAAAAACATTCTAGTAAGGTTCTCTCAAATTTATGAACAAAAGTTCGTAACATAACATTTTATTTGCAAAAACATTTAGTTGGATAGTTCATCTAACATTATTTTAACGTGTTTCAAAACGTTCCCATAATATTTGCAAAATTAAAACTTAATTCTTTCAAAAAAAATATGCAAAACATTCACGCAACCAAGAAAACGTTTGAATGTTCAGAGAACATTTAGAAATAAAGTTTTCAGAACTCAAATGGGAATGTTGACGAAATGTTCGTAGAGCATATTTTTGTGAGCTGGGTAACTGTAACTGAAAATGAAAATGAAGTGAGCTACACATACTGACCTGTTTCTCCAGCATGGAAAAAGAAAGGTAGTTGTGTTTCCATCTCTGAAATGAATGACAAGGCTTCTCGAAAGTACCAGATAGATCTTCCGGTGTCTTCACGACCTACCTACAGCAATAAATTGATCAAATCGGAGAAAAGTAATACTATTGTTACGTGCAGAGTCCTGATCAAGCCCAATTTCCTTGTGAAAAAGAACTTCCCTTGGTTATTCCATTCTGGTGGCATGGCTATGGATTTTAGCCTAACTTAGGTCAAGGATGAGATTACCAGGTCAAATCCAGCGACGATGTCTGGATATTTTCGCTGCATTTCAATGGCCTCTTGCACGGCCCCCTTCACTTGATATACATAAAGGTTCCTGTGTGTGCATTCAGATCAGCAGAAAAGTATATTAAACCTCCTGTCAAAACAAAATCCTAGGCAATATAATTCATCTTTTTGAACTGAGAGTTCACTAAAATGTTTCTTCTTACTTTGCATTAATTTATGGCATAGGTTTCTTTGCTTTTGTAATCTCAAGTTTATGTTTTAAGGAAGCATGACTATCCATAATCTCATCCATAATCAGAAATTTCACCCCTTTAGTCTAGTGCCATCATAATTGAAAAATTTAAATGCCATTTCTTTTTTTGTTTTTTAAAACGGTAATCATTAAAGTTACTGAATTAAATTATCCAAAAAGGTACACTCTTTTAAAAAAAAAAAAACGGTATAAAATGCCATTTGGTTCAAAGGCTGTAATTCTTTAATGGTTGTAAAAAAGAACATTTTAAAACATAAAACTGAACATACACGTTTCAGTCTCACAACCCTTGGTAACAGATATAAAAATTCTTTACATCAGAAGTAATATTTAATTATTATTTTGGAATGGTTGGTAAATGTAATCTGTTCATGGGAGAAAACAGGCAAGGGAACAACAGAACATAAGAATTTAATGTAATGTAGTTTTACCTGTGGACAGTGAAGATTATACGAGTTCCTATGAAGTCTGGATGATTTGCTCTGAACTGCTCAGTGATGTTTCTGTAGACCTCCAGAGACCACGCTCTGTCATGAGTAGTGCCATCCAATTCATACGCCTAAACATAATATAATTTTACAATATAGTTAGTTTTCAGGACAATATAAAATAAACATGGTTTTCACATAAAAAGTTAAAGGATTTGGATTTAGACAAGGGTAGTTCATGGATTTGTTTACGTGACCAGTCTGTAAGGGACAGTATTTGAAGTGCCCCTACTGTGCTTTGTGTGAATGTAAAAGGTCTGCAAAGTTTCAAAGATCAAAGTTATTGTCTCCCAAAAGAAAGAGCGATTCTGAACTGCCTGAAGCAAGTCCTCAGTAATTACAGTCTAACTTCCTACATGTACGTAGGTTTGTAACAAATTTGCCTATGATTTTCATTGGCTGCCGCGATTAACGTCTACTTTGACCCGCCCTCAAACACTGTAGTTGCAGCTGAAGCCTGGAAGTGTTTGGTTCGTGTTCATGTCGATATCTTTGCATGCTCTTCCAAAGGATGAGGACTTGCGCTGGAATGTATAGGGTAAAACTGACACTATTGTTACTGTCTTCACTTCACTTCACTTCCATTCACATATCCTCTCCTGTGGCCTTATAGGATAGTGAAGTCCATCGAATGCACACTTCAGAATCTCGCCAGAAGTAGTAAGTCATCTGGGTACTTTTCGCCTACTCTTGAATGCTATGAATTCGGACATACTACTTGGCTCACATACTGTTTTTCATATACTGTATAGAATGGAAGTCCGAAGTAGGCATATTCGTGCTTAGCATGAGTCCTTTATCGAGGCGAGGGGATGCTGCAATGTATATTGTGAGAAAATTAAAGCCTTTTTTGGCCTTAAATGCATATATACGAGACCTCCAAAACAAAATTAGGAACCTTTAAAATAGCAAAATAGAGGCACTTTAAGATAAAACATGCAATCTGTTCCCAAATTATTGTTGAATTTTTCATCAAAGAGCACACACTGTATAAACTTAATATTGTAATGTGATTTAATAGTCGCAAACCTTGGACTGTCCGACCCTCAGCTCCACGTACATGATGTTGTCTTTGTAAAGCTCCGTCAGAGCCTCGTAAATGTAGTCCTTAAAAACAGGTGCATAGTTGATCAGCCCAGACAGAGCCATAAAAATCTTCTCAAACCTGTCCCATGCTGCATCTTGTGTTGGATAAGACGTCTCCGGGTCTTCCGTGAAGAGTGTGAGATTCCGCATTAAACTGAGAAATTGAATTCATGTAATTAGTCTAACTCAATCACTGGAAATAAGAAGTGCATAAAAACGTCTCTTATATTGAAAAGAATAATTTGTAGAATTTAATGTTTTACCCTGTACAATGTAAGATCTGTTATATGTTTTCCCCAGTTTCTGTTTGTCTTATGTTTAATGCATATATTTGATATGTCTGTAAGCTTTTTTGAAAGTAAAAAAAAAAAAAATGTAATTAGTCTATTTTCAGTTTGTTGGTTTTGGAACTGGTTATAATTAAATATGAATTTATTAGGACACACACACACACACACACACACACACTGCTGCAGTTGATTATTGCTGTTGTTGTAGATTAATGCTGCTGCTGCAGAGCAAGTACAGGAACTTGCTACTGCTAATACATACACTGATATGCTGATGTGGGCATGTAAGAAACACTGCTTCAGAACAGATAGCATATCTAAAATTACCCGTACCTGATCTACGCAGGTGAAGCTGGGGAAGATGGAGGGTTTCAGAGGAACTCTGATATAAACGCTAACCAGCCATTTAAATGCTGAGCAGCAAGTTCATTGGATGCAAATGTGACATGAACCAATCAGCTTGTGGTTAACAATAAAAAAATCAGCAGTTAAATTAAGGACCCATCAGCCTGCGCCATCTAGAGTTTCATGACAGAACTTCATGAAATATATATCTGTCAAACTGCCACTAAAACCATACTTACAGTAAAATGTATTTGTGGCATTTGCATACAAATGTTGCTTTTCAGTGCAATAACATGTCCTGAATGGCCACTGCCATTTTTGTACCAGTGGTTATTTTTATGCCTGATGTTGAAATAAGTTTGATCACCTGTTATCAAAGGCAGTGACATCACTGAGGCTGGCCCTCAGCACGTCTAGCCGTTTCCAGACAAAGCATCCAAAACGTGGAAAGGGCATAATAGTAGAGAAAAGGAACATCAGTGACCCGTCCCACGTGAAGCAGATGTAACAATGAGGCCTGTATGTTGCATTCAGCACCAGCCATTCCACACTCACCATAGCGGAGCTGTGGATGTGAAGGGCAGCACCTGTAAGGCACAGAGTCATTTTGTCATCTGAAGGACAGATGTGCCCCAAATTAATATTATTTTTCAAACCATCTCAGCGCAAACTTTCAGAGATTTCATTAGTCATGTCAATCACAGTGCTGATTGCCCACACAATGTTACAACAAATCGTAACCCCTAACCCTACCCTACACCTTAACCTTAAAGGGGTATCATTCATTTTTATATCGATTTTAATCGATTTTTTCCTATCGATTTTTACATTCTCAACTTTCTTTAGTTTGTAATGTTGCTGTTTGAGCATGAAAAAGGTCTGCCAAGTTCAAAAACACAAAGTGGTCCCCTTTAATCAATGAAATTGCCTTGGCAAAGATCACACGTCCCAAACATATAACCATTTTTTACCTTTTGGCATTTTCTGTAGTAGTTTGAAGACAGGGCTTTTTTGCACAATGTGCCGCACTTTGAAGAAGTGATTGGCAGGTGGGAAAGGTGAATAAACCATTTCCTTCAGCTTTAGCTGGTGTAGGATTGAATCCAACTGCAGTTCAGCCGGAGTGAGCTCCACTCTGCCCCCTACTTGCTGGGAGATCTCCTGCTTCAGCATCAGATCCCTCTGATGGGGGTCTGGCATTGGATTACATTCTCTGATACACAGTAACATCAGCATGATCAGAGCTTCCCAGCTGAAGATACACCAGAAGAGCCGCCTCATGCTCGTACAGAGATCCTGAGACAAGAGAGAGTGATATTCCTATGCTTGTTAGTTTTTTTGTTTTTTAAGTGATTTGTCTTTATCAAATGTGTCTGATGGTTCTAGATTCTTTTGTACTGTGCAATTTGCACCTAAACCACATTTCACTTTGCATTGGATATATTGTGTTAATACAAAATTATAAGCCGACTAAACTAAAAGCTCGAAGTCTCAAGTTCATAGCTGACAATCTGGAGATTCTCTTATGTGTCTTGCTAAACATCTAAATCAAATTGTTTTCTTATTTACAGGAATGGTTTGGATGCAAGTATTAACTTGTCTATTTTTTGTCCTTTTCCTAGTTTAACGTCTTAATCAGATCTATCCCTTGTTAAAGGTCAGGACAATAGTCTAATGTCAACTTAATTTCTTGGTCATTCTGTGAAATGCATAAAAGGGTCTAAATTCACTTACTGCTGCATTTTAACTCGCTTTGTTCAAAACCAATCTTTGAATATCAATTTTATTACCGTAATAAACAATAAGCATTATTACTATGTACATGATCGAAATGTAACCTACATCATAATTATCATAATATTTAACACAGGTTATGTTAAATCTCACTATTTCCTTAGTATGGGTAATATTATTTTAATATGGTTGCTTGACCCCTAACCTTTGTAATAATCAAATCATTGACATTTCTAACAATCTAATAAAGAAAACCTCAGCAATAAGAAAACAGCATACCTTAAAATATTACTATTGATTATAAATAACAAAGAACTCCTTACCTTCAAGTTTATTTTACTCATTGCTCCCTTTTTGTTCCCTGCTATTTGTCTTACATTCAGAGAGCATGTATTTCAGCTGCCTTGTTTCTGCATGTTAAGTTCCTCATTTTGAAGGACAGCACATGTTGAGAATGTGATGACAATAGAGCATGTGACATACTGTGAAATCATAAATGACTCGTAGAATAAGAGCCTTCAGCAAACCCTTCTCATTATGACATTCCCCAAATGGCTGACATTTACCCGTTTACCATCCACACTATAGACTCAGTAAGCACACAATGGGAGAAGATCTGGTCTATATTGTTTTTCATTGTGTCATTTTCACATCAATATAATCTTTGCAGTGTTAACAGACACGTTTGGTTCTGATATACAAGTCATGCTCTGCACCACAGTAAAGGACAGCAAATAAAAATTCAACTGAACAGATTGTAATAGTCAAGTCTGTGTCACCATTTTGTGGGATGTTAAAGATGTAGCTGTTGTCTAAATGGTTATCAGGTTCAGTTTGCAAACTAATGAGAGCTTTGGAATTTCATGGAATTTCTACATCGGTTTAAGTTTTTACGTTTCTGTAAACATAAACATGTTATATTCCAGCTGCATTCGGAATCAAACACAAAATGTTCAGGACCGGAGATCCTTCAGCCAATCAAAACACTATTTTTTACAGCAATAATGAATCACCACATACAGAACACACACATTCACATGATATTTTCTTAAATACAGACAGACAGACACAGGAATGGAGTCATTAACATCAGAATGAAAATAGAATACAACATCAAACAATGGCGTTCCGCCGTGGTTCTAAAAGGTTTCCTCTATGAATGAGAATCAGTCCATGAACTTGCGATTCTGGTTTGCACCAAACAGGACAACTCGGATTTCAGGCATCATCTGAAAAGAAATCAAAATCAAATCAAAATCCTAGCATTTATTTAACACAGCTTCTCAGTGTTGGTGGTAACACATTACAAGTAATGCGAGTTAAGTAATCAGATTACGTTTTTCAAGTAACTAGTAAAGTAATGCAAAAGTTACTTTTTCAAATAAGTAACGCAAGTTACTTTATTTTCACATTTATTGTCTGACATCTCTTCCTGTCCCCATGTTGAGAGAAATCGGGTGTAAAATGCAGAGGCGCTGTGCGAACATGTGAGCTGTGTGAACATGACGGTTATTGTAGTTTGAAAATAAATGTGAACATGCATTCACTCATCTCACTTGCACAAAAACAGATTTAGTAAAAAAAGTAAACTATTAAGCAAACCTGAAATAATTAAAATGCTAAATAATTCATAATTCATCCATTTAATCCCACTTGGGATGCCCCAAACTGAACTTCGTGTTATTTGAATTTCTTATGCAAGATTTTTATATTTCTTATGTACATGTTGTGATTATTTTATGATTATTTTAACTCCTTTTCTATGTAAAGCACTTTGAATTACCACTATGTATGAAATGTGCTATATAAATACACTTGCCTTGCCTTTATTAACCAATGTCTTTGCTGCTGACCTTCAATGATCCAATTCAACCATAAGCAATAATGACTTTAGTTAAACATCACATTTGTGTTTAATTTGTTTGTTTTTATTGCTGAAGTAAGAGTGTTGAACTTTCTTCTACTGCATCATTTCATTTTGGTGTGAAAGGTTCTTGACGTTTGTTTATTTGTTTATTTATTTAAAAGGGACAATGCACATTAATGAACATAAGGACAATGTCCAAATGTAAATGAGCCAGATTTAGCCGTACAGACTAATTTTCTTCTGGAGTTCCTGGCATGTTGTTATTATAAAACTGTAAAAAACTGTTTGCCAAAAATATAACTTTTTTTTTTTGTTATTAAAAAACAAAAAACCAAGCCCAGCCCAGGTGATAAAAAGTCATGCAAAAGTAACGTAACATTACTTTCCAATAATAGTAACTAAGTAACGCAATTAGTTACTTTTTTAGGGAGTAACAATATTATAACACAAGTAACTTTTTCCAACACTGTTCATAATCTTCTCAGCCCAAATGCTGTATACCTGTTGTGCCATGAGGTCCAGTCTGCTCTCCAGAGTGTTGGACACTTTGATCTTCCCATCAGCATTATACAGCTCAATACCACCAGAGCTACACAGAAAAACACACAAACTTTCATTACAAAGATAAAAAAAAAGAGAGCTAACATCGTTTAAGCTAATTTTATAAAAGAGGAACTGCTTAGGCAGCGTAGATGCTCACATTTCTGGAGAGAGGAAGTGGTCCTGGTCAATGCGCACTTCAAGACTGTCCTTCACAGCTGCCTTGTAGATGGGGATGTTTCTCTGCACAGCAGCCTAATAAAACATTTTTAAGTCGCTTTGAAATAAAAGAGTCTGCTAAATGAATAAATGTAAATTAAATGTAAATGTAAAAGACAAATTTAGCTAAAGTCAGTCTTTTTTATATCAGTAGCTGTGTTTCCATCCAAAGTTGCAAATTTAACTTGAGCGCAAAATTGGAATATCGCATAAAACATTCTATTTAGTTTTTAATAAAATTTGAGTTTAGTACATCAAGTTAAACTAAATGAAAATGAGAAATGTTGTCTTGGCAACTAGCTAAAATAAGTTTGATTTTTTTTATATTTTTGTTTCAGATAAAGTTGATTTTACTTCGTTTTTTTTTTTTTAATGGTTTCAGTAGTCATTGAATATACATCCACAGACCTGCACTATGCCCACATCCTGTTTGCGGCAACGGATGTTCACTTTGGGTTCCAGGAGTTGGTAAAAACCCTGAAACATGAGAATATTAGGGCATAAGACTCACAGAAAGTCTTTGACAGAACTGATTTGCTACACTCTGTATTATATATTGCTCACCTGCAGGATAAGTCCGTCCATCAAAGCAGCGTATCTGGATGGATCTCTGGCTACATTCGCTAGTCGTTGACGTGCGTCGTTTAGCAAATCCTAAAGAGCACAGAATTAAAACTGCTGCATAAACAAACAACAGAAACTCCCAGCCAATATTTTGTTTAAGGATTGATGTGCCACAAAAGAGAACATGAACTAACCGAAATCATGTCATCACGGGCCTTCAGGACCTTCAGTCTGGCCTGGTTCATTAGGTTGGACATTTGACTGTGGAGAGGAAGCAAACCATTTAAACACTATTAGGGACAAAGAATTCACAATCAGATCATTTCACAAATAATTAAATGATTTGAAACCGCTTTACAACATGAAACGCTTGTTTGAGTAACAGATTTTGAGGAAACTGGGAATTTCCACAGTAATGATTTGGCCGTCTAATGGCAAGGAGGAAGTCACACTCACATTTTCTTCTGCTGTTCGATCTGCTTCTCCTTCTTCTCATAATACTCCATGATCTTCAGACGCTGGGTCTGAACCAGCCGACCTTTCTCAATGTTGAACTCCTCCTCTGCCTGCAGGGGGTGTCACTTATCATATCAGTATATTTACACCATTTCCACTATAACATTGCATTGTTCTAATGGAATAATTTAAAGCTAAACAAAAAATGACCTTTGCATCAATCTCCTCTGCTTTTTCATTGGCCTCCTGCTCAATGAAAGCCATCATGTGCTTGATCTGGAAGAAATGGAAAAACGATAGGAGAACAATTTAATATCAATGGGGAAAAGGCTTTAATGGAACCTGAAATCAGTGCAAATACAGTCACATGCATTCTCTTTATCGAAACAAATAATCCTAAGTATGATTAAACAAGTTTACAGTAGTAATAAGAGCTTCTTCTCGTGGCCCCATCACATGGATGTGAAATGTGTCTGTCTAGTGTGTGTGTTTAGTAGGTTTCATGAATGCTGTTACTATGCAGAACATCCTACATCTTCATATTTTGCATCATCTGCATTCTATATCTTGTGATACATATTTGACATTATTCATTATGCATTTCAGCATTTGCCTTTGGGATGATTGATTTAATTTGACCTTATTGATCCATTATGCACAAGTGCGTGTTTCCATATACAACAATTCACTTTAATACACCCATTTAAATGTATTGATATACATTAACTGTTATCATATAGACAGGTCTCGTGATGCTAGCCGTGTCTAATGAATAAATGACGAACAACCTTGAAGGCCACATCGTCTTGTTATATCACGACGCTCCTGTCAGGCTCGTCAAAAAAACAATGCATTTAGCAAAGCACTGAATGATTAATCTTTCTATAGTGTTATGCTGTAATGAAGATTAAATGATGCATTTGAACGCGTTTTCACCTGCTTCTGGACGTCGGCATCGCTGAGCGCCATGACTGCTGCTGTAAGAGGATTTTAAACTCCACCGACAGAAAAAGCTCGTGTCGCGGCAAAGGAAACACGTCTTATATTTATGAAGACGTTCGAATATTTTTGGAAAAGCCTAAAGATTTAAAAACGCACAAAATGATATGCAAGTGGTCGATCGTGAGAGTGTCAGAGTCGTGAAAATAGACTGGAAGGATCAGCTGATTCTCAGTCAACGATGACACATACGTCACATGACGCGTGTTTCCTCTCCGGGAACCAATCAGATCTCAGTGCGCGTGTAGGGCTTTTTATTTTGAACCTTTGACAAAATAATTAATAATAAAATCAAACCATTTCACCCAAAAGTTTTAAATGATAAAATAGCAGACATAAGATGAAATGGAAAATGGACAATTGAAAAAATTATACATTTGGGCACATTCTGGTTGTCTGCTTGATTTCATAAATCGTTTAAAAGTGATGAAATTCTGCTTAAGGTCATTGTGAAAGTTTAATTAAGAAAAACTAACTAGTGTAATTAAGAAAAACCCCAACAACAAAAAATAAATAACAGTAACCTTTATTACAAGGTACTAGACACTAACTTTGTTAAACAAACACGTCAAGCAAACAGGACTATGTCCTAGAAAGTAGGACAGATCAATGTGTCATGGACCAGAATAAGGTTAAATGGGCCGATATGAGTTTTTACTACTTTGCCATGTCCCCATGAGTCGGACAGATGTAATGGGATAGGGGGTGGGGTAGGGGACAGGCAAAGGGAGGCGCTGCATAGCATTCTGTTGCAGCAAAGCCCATAAGCCCCAGTGACCCCTCCTCTGTATTTATTCAAGCCTCAGTCTGCATTCATTTCCTGACTAAACCCTGTGCTCAGACAAGGTAAGATATGTTTTCAATAGCTCCTCTTACAGAATATAAAATGACATATACAGGTTATGATTGGGTGTATTCTCTGTCTCTTACAGAAGAGTGAATGACAGCCAGAATTTACTGTCTTCTGATCTTAAATATAGTCCATGTGCATTTTATTTGTTGCTTCATAACAATTATATGAATTTCCTGAATGGGTAGTATGAGAATGTAAGCTTGGACAGTTTTTATTTTATTTTCATAACATCTGCAGTGCTTTAAGTTATAGCATCTTTTCTATCACAGTTTGTTTTATATGAGGATAGTATCATATTCTATTAACTGCCTTGTTACAGTGGAAATAGAAGGACCTATTCAGCCACACTTAACTAAATATTCCTGCTGGTTAGAAGAGGTTTATACAAAAGTATAACCTGTGTCATCGTCCTCTCCCGTTTCACATTCTGTCCACTGGGTCACATTCAGCCATCTCTACACCGTGTATTTCTTGCACATCTGATCCCTTTAAGCACGTTGACCTTTGATCTTGCTGAAGGGGTTTAGTTTACTATCTCTTCACAATCCGACTGTTGACGCTGCAGATGTTTTCATTGTGCCGTGACTGGTTCAAACTCGAACTGCTGTTACCATCATGTTATGAACTTCATTAACGGGATTGGACACTAAATGAATGGCAGTAGTGCGTCTTTAGCATGTCAGTGGGAGATTTATGAGTTTAAACATTGATTAATCTGGCAAAGTAAATAAAATTTGGTCCTAAAAGAGTAAGATATGTCCTATGTGAACTGAATCATGATCTTGTCATGCCATGTCTGACATGTGAACAGATGGAGATATATATAGGCTGCATAACTGGCCTATACATAGATCAGAACATGACAACAGATAAGGATGTTTGTAATTCTTTTGTAATTTGTCATGGACATAAATGCTGAGGTCAGATTTGGTAAATACTCCTGACCCACATTTATTTTTATGTATTTATTTGCTCATTGAATATCATGTTTTGTTCAATTTGGTGACTGAATTCATTCTGTCCATCTTTAGGACTCACTGAAGACAGAACCTGTGAACATTAGTCAGATTATCGGAGGGGAAAAAAAGATCTTCCATCCTGTCTGAGGACAGGCATTTTGCGGGGCCCGACCCTCCCCAGGATCTAACCGCAAGCCTGGAGGAGAGCAGCAGTGGTTCGGGCCGCTGGCAGACCGCGGGTCTAGCTGAGTCCTGGGCATCTGTTAGCGACATGGAGACAGAGCTCAGAAGTCTAGAAACCAGTGAGATGGTTCTAGTTCAAGAGGACCACAGCGAGAACCACTCCTCCACCTCTGACATCATCCACTTAGAGGCGGAGCTCCACGAGAGGGCGGAGTCAGACGACGAAGAAGACCTTCAGAGCAGCGTGCTGAGCATGATCGGCAGCGATAGGGAGCTGGCGGAGATTGGGTCTGCAGCAGAATCAGATCTCAAGCCTCCACAGACAGGGGAACTTCTGATGTGTGTGGAGGAGCCAGTTGTGGAGGAAAATGAGACAGAGGTGGATTCTCAGCCATTTTTCACTCACAACCCTCTTCTGTCCGAGCCGTCAGATTTCACACTGGCTTCTGTTCCCATACCTGAAATCATCTCACAGGTTTTAGATCCTCTCCCACACTCTGCAGTCACACAGTCAGAGGAGTCTCATACTTCTGAATCTAGTAATGAGCCTAGCGTGTCTCAAGACCACACAACGTCATCTTCGGAAGAGGTGGTTTCAAAGGCAGGCATGCCTCCCACCTCGCCCTTTGAACTCCCGGTGCTGCTAGTTGGTGTCGCCGCCCTGGTGGCGGTAGTGGGAGTACTTACTTATAAATTGAGTAGAAAGTAGCAGGACTGTATATCTCTTTCATAGCTTCAACATTGTACAACAATTCAACATATTCTTTTATTGATTACGTGATATATCAAATACAGTGTTTTTAAATATTATAGTTTGTCTGATTTTGTTTTATTCACACACACACACAAATACATACAACCCTGTCCTGTCACACATAGAACATCATCCTGATTATCAAAAAAAAAAAAAAAAAATACATTAGTGTTTGCTCTAGGCTACATTCTTAAATGTATGCTTCTTTTGATGAAAATAATTGTCGGACAGTAAATAATAATAATAAAAAAGTAGGCTATTACAGATAATTAGCATGTATTGTCAGGATTAGTCAGTATTATCAGCTTAAATGTGTGCTGATTTTACTTACAGTATTTACTTATTTATGCATTTATTTATTTCGATTTTGAGTAAAATGCGTTTTCTAAATAGCAATGTCCATCGCATTTGAGGATCGATATCTAAACATTTTTTTGTTTTTCTTCTCACTGCAGTAGCCAAGGCGACGTCTAGTGTATATATCTATACCCGCCCGCGCCCTCAGATCACTTGGACGCGGCTGTGTTCAAGAGATAACAACGATATAAATACTGTTCGTTTTCTCACACAAACCGCTCGTTTCGTGTCTTAGGCCATCAATGTGTACTTACGATGGGGAATTGTTTAATTTGGACTTTGTGCATGCTCTTTGAGACAGTATCCATAGACCTGCATGAAATGACTGACAGACAAGAACGGTTTGACCTAAAATATCTAAATTGAAACTACTGCGGAAAAAAAGACACCTACATCTTGGATGCCCTTGAGGTAAGCTAAAACATACCAAAATTTATTTTCAAAGTGAACTATCCCTTTAATGAGCACATATCATTTTGAAAGAACAAAGTGTTTTTTGCTAAGAATCAACTAAAAAATGACAGAGTGTAGCTTTAAGATATCTCCGTCAATTCTTCATACTTTCTCCTACAAGCGGATGCGAGTGTTCTCCTGTTTGTTTAGCGAATGTGTGGATTGCTTTGTCCAATATGAAATGTCACCTCTTCGGCAGCAGATGGCAGTATGAATCTCGTCACAGACAAAGAGCCACAAGCAAGAGAGTGATGAGTAAAAGATTTGTGTGCGGAAGTATATTATTCTCATGATTTCTCTTCACTAAATACTTCAGACCTTCCAAAATGAGTAAATCAAGGACGACGAAGAAAGAGAAAATAAGTGTGGCAAGCGAGGTAGCTAATGCTCGTTTATACCATGCCATGTGTATGAAACCATAGATATGTATAGCCATAGGTAAATTATTCTGTATGTATATCTATGTATGAAACAGCTGACAGGTATTGGAGTGATGACGCTACATTTATGCCCAGATATAATTTATTGAAAATTTTGAATGTCTGTGCTATCCCGTATTAACTGATAAGTCCTATCTGTTTTCATATTGATTATGCTTTTTTGCTCTCTTTAGATTGACCGCATTGAAGAGCGCAAATCACACTGTAAAAACAACCTGGAGAGGTCAGAGTTCAGACAGAGAAAAGAACAACTCTCGGACAGTGAAAGGTGGTGACAATGTGATGATAAACATCGCTGTGCTTTTTTTGCTGCATAATCTATTGTAGAAACGTAGCAAACGAGTCTTTTCATGTACTGACAGGCTCGCCCTTGAAGATGAGATGACCATAATGAATATCAGAATACAGAAATATGGTGAGTCACTTTTATGGAAAGATTAGGGGTGTAAAAATGCGTCAGTCTGACAATGAAAATTTAGTACATGGGTTATGGAATTTAAAGTAGCCGTGAAATCAAAATGAACAATTATTGTTTTTTTTTTTTTAAAGGAATATTGCAGTATTTATTTGAAATAATTCATTTACATGATTTAAACTTCCCCTACCTCTTGCAACTTGACTGTTTACTGGGTTGAGGGCAGGACAACCTGTCACTCAAATGAGCTCGACCAATAGCAAACCACAACCATCCAAACAATTCCTAATGAACTAAATCAAGTCCCACCCTAAATTTTTTTCTTGTTCCACGTGGATGCACATCACAATAGGAAATAAATCACAAAAATGTCTTGATGCATCGCGTCATTTGGTATTGAAACAAGTTTTGTGAAGAGCAGTTCTGTATGATGATGCCATTTTTGTTTTTTCTTCAGAAAAGGAGCTGCAGGTACTGAGAGGAGAGAACAGGAAGAACATGATGCTGTCCGTCGCTCTGTTAGCCATCAGTGCTCTTTTCTACTACACATTCATATATTAAAGAGGTATTTTCTGTCATGCCAAACACGGACTGAGAAAGAGCAATGGGGAGACTGATGTCAATTCATACCATCAGTGTCCACTCACTGGTTTGTTCAATGGTTGTGGATCTGTCAGTGTCGCTTTAGCCATGAATACATTGTGCCATCTTCATCTTGGCTTCGGCATCCTGGATTGTCTGAACACTGCTTTATGTTTGCTGTGTAACAGCGTGACATAAGATGCTTGTGCATCAGAGAGAGAGAGACACACACAGATTGGGGATTAAATATATGTTTATATGATTTAAATTGTTTGGGAGCTCTTATGAACTTTACGAGATCAGTGTAAGCACATGCATTTACCCAATAATTACACGGTGGCGTTTCTCTCCAGATCACTGTTTATTGCATTTCAACAGGACTAACATGCACAAAGGTGGGAGGGGCAAAGGGTGTTATTCCATCCAAAAATAAAATTTATCAACAAAATGTTCAATTGAAATAAAAAACAGCCATCAATAAAATGCAATACTGTCCCATTAAACTGCTGTTTGTCCCTTTGATAGCCTTGATACTCACTTGCAACATTGCAATACAACAAAACACCAGGCAGCCAGTTCTATTCAGTCCTGTTTTGAGACTGGCTGATGAACTTGCTGCTGATATAATCTGATCTGGCTCAATGGCGCCCCCTTTACACAACAAAGGAATTACATGCTGTGATATTATATTGTACGTACAAGCAGGACTCGATCGGCTCAGACAGTGTCTTTTGATGGACACAGACCTTTGTACAAATGGGATTTACTAACTAGCCATGTAGTTTGCAAAGTAAACTTCTGACATAACTAAAATATATTCAACCTTTTTATCTCAAAATAAAGACTAAGGATATTCAAAACAATCTGTAATTTAAAATGTTCTAAAATGCATATTTATTTTCATGAAATGGTCACATGTTGCATGTAACTCACAATCAATATAGATACGAAAAAAATAATAAAATCAGGGCATTGATAAAAAGAAACAGTGCGTGAGACACTACCTTAACTCGTAATACGTTGATATTGTTCCCACAGAAGTTATTCCATGGTCAATAGATGACTAATACTCGACTGATGATGACACATACCGGCCCAGTGATATTTACCACAGCAAAAAAACATTTTCCACAGAAAACGTCACACATTTGATTTGATTTCCCACGGAAAGCGAGCCAGGAAAAATGAATGCACATCTATCATTAAGAGACCCGCAGATGCACGTTCAAGAATGCATCGCCCATTACTCTTCATAGTATTTTTTTTTTTAAATATATAGATCTGAAGTAACTGAGAACATTGAAATACAAACACACGTACACACATGTACTTAGTCACGTTCACGGTTTGTGCTACAACAACAGACAGGGAGGGAGGGAAAGAGAGAGAGAGAAGGAGGGACTGGAGGCCCTGAATGTGATGAACGGAAGAGAGTACACACGTCTGATTCATCAGGGCTGCACAATAAGTGTGACAACTGCAACAGAGAAAAAAGAAAGAGGTTTTAGTAATTTGTATGTATTTGTGTTTGAATATATATACACATAATTACATACATATGATTATTGGAGTAATCTGATAATATTTTTTGTAAAAAATAGATCTACGTGAACAATAGCCTTTGGTTCAAATAAGGTATCAAAAGCAGGACATTTTATGGTTTTATTGAACAACTATTAAAATACATAATGCAATATACAAAATGCGAATAATCAACTTATGCAAATTATGCCTGCAGAGGGCGCCAACAGCCTGGTGATTGTTGGTCAAATCCTTATGTGTTATCCTTGAAATTCTTTCAAATGTCCGCCTAATCTTTAATATTTGGCCACTTCCTTATAATAGAAATGCAACAGCCACCATCATTTCTTGAACAAGAACATGTGGACATCAAATTATTCAAACTCAGATTGAGGGTTTTAACGTCTCTGAGCCGCTGGAAGAAACCTGCATGCATGTAAATAATCAAAGCGTTGAGCTTCACTCTGAAACCTGCAGCGCATATATTTATTTAATGAAATCTCAGCATTTGTGATTTCAATTGCACTACGCTATATTATGATATTTAAATGGTTTTAATATACCGTGCAGCAGCCTTAGAAAATGGTCTAATAATGCGTTCAATATAATGCAAGCACTGTAAAAGGTTTTGCCACAAACTCAACTCGATCATGCTGATGTCATGAGACCGCTTTTCACCTGTACGAGAAATACATGACGTTTTAATATCGCTCCTTATACAGTATATATTAATAGATATTGATTGATCACTATATATTGATTACATTTTGATCCGTGTTCCCCTTATGGTTACGGCCCCAGATGATACTATTTTCATGTAACTCATGTTTTTTTAACTACATTCTTCATATAATATTAAAAACGAGATCCATCAGATGCAGAACATAATTTCCGCTTGTGTCTCATTGTGTTTCCTGTCGTCAGATTTCACATCTGCTGTAGCTGTAGTTAAACTTACACCAGCTGCTCATCTACATGAAGTCTTTGATATTGAGGTCGGCGAGAGGATCTTTAGAAGGTGGAGGCTTCCTGGGACTCTGGGCCATTCCCGGAGACATCTGTAGGGGAAACGCACACATGACGGGAGCAATAATTAAGTACGTGTGTCTGCATTTCTTGTCTAAATGACTATTTTAATGTCTAAGTGAAAAATCCAACTGAATTCATGTCTAAAATACCGATTGTCCAGGGGCTCCTGCTGCCGGAAACTGTGGCCTCATCATTGGTTGTTGGGAGGCCATCATCGGTGAGCCAGGCATCATGGGAGAAGCTCCTGCTCCAGGCTGTGAATCACAGAGAGACACAGTAAGAGAAACAAACACAAACGGCTTCACACACACACATAAACATAAACACACACTCTTACCATGCCAAATGGTGATGGGGATCCCATGACAGGACAGTTCTAAGCGGGTGGGAGGGATGGGGAGGAAAGGTTAACACCAAACAACACAGAACAGGACAAAACCTAAACAAAATGACTCTACGACACACAGACGGTGAAGGGAAGGGAATGTGCATAGTGGGAACTGGGATGGTGGTTAACAGTTTGATTTAAGTGTGAATTGAAATATTTCAGGGAGGATGTACATGCATATATGTTTAGTATTATTATAATAATAATAAAAACAAAACAAAGAGAAGAGAAGGAAGCGGCTGTCAAGCCAAAACAGGTCTGAAGCTCTAAAGCGAGACTGAATCTGAATCTTTACAGATTCATGAAACTTTATGAATCTGTAAAGTTTGATACATCCTTTTGTAAATATATGAGCAATGGTAACAACGAGCAATTCCAGTTACAGTATTTATTCATCTATGTTAACATTAGTTAATAATAAACTAGTAATAGCAATGTAATAATAACAGATACAACTTTTGATTTAATATTGTATTAGTGCATTTTTTAATTAGCATGAACTAAGATTGATAAATGCTTTAGAAGTATCTTTCAGTGTTAGTTTGTGTTATCTAATGTAGTAAACGTTAACAAATGTAACCTTATTGTAAAGTGCTACCAGTGCAGTTTATAAGAATAAGTTGAAATAAGAAATGTACAGTTGATATTTCAAGAGTTTCAATATTTCAACCCTAAGTTTCATATATGAGAAAGCTCCGCCTCTTTAGTCCTGCTCATTCAGCTGATAGGAGCCAAGAGAGAGGCGGGTAGAAGGGGAAGCTCGTGATTGGCTCCACGCCATGCTGCTCAAAGCCATGCTCCACCCCCATGCTCCACATCTACAGAACAACACAACATTTACCATGGCAACGCCCCAGCTAGGGGTGGGTACCTGCGCTTGCCAGTTCGCCCCTCCAGCTGCTTCACCCCTGAGACAGAGAGAGACAGAAACAGAAGAGGAACAGATACACAAATATATATTTAAGGGGGCAAGAAAATATGGTGAAATCGAGAGTAGGATGTTACTGTATCTTACGGTTTCTGGTTCCCCATTGTCAAATCTGAAAGCACAGACAGAGAGATATACAATTTTAGATTCTTATAATTGTTAGCTCTTACACTCTTAAAAATGAATAATTATTTTATTATTCTAAAGAACCTTTGTTTAATGGAAAGGTTCTATGAATGTTAAAGTTTCACACTCTTACAAATAAATGTTCCAAAAGGGTTTTTTTGTTCCGCAGCGATGTCATAGAAGAACCATTGGGGTTCCGCTAAGAACCGTTCAGTGAGTTTTTTTGTTCCGTTTTTTTGTGTTTGTATGAATAACACGAAGAGGCTCCACTATACCCCAATGGTTCTTCTATGACATCGCTGCGGAACAAAACCCTTTGTAACCTCTATTTTCTATGGTTCTATGGAATTTTAAGGTTCTATGAATGCTAAAGGTTCTCAGTCTTAAAAACAAAAGTTCTTTATTGGCATCAATGGTTCCATAAAGACAGCCATGGAACCTTTCCATTGCACAAAAGTTTCTTTAAGTGGAAAAACGTTCTTTAGATTATTAAAATGCTCTTTACACTGAGAAAGGTTCTTTTAAGAACTGTTCACTGAAAGGTTGTTTGGGCAACCAAAAATGGTTCTTCTATGGCATCGCTGTGAGACCATAGATGCCATTAAAGACACTTTATTTTTTATTGTATTTTGGCTACACCAAATAAAAAATGTATGGGAACGTACTGCTGGCCATGTTGGCCATAGCTGAGTCCAGGTTTCCTCCCATGGGTTTGACCGGTGAGTTGGTCATGGGTGACGCCCCTGACGCCTGGGGAGCCATAGCTGGCATGAGCATATCACCCATTCCATCAAAAGCTTAAGGGGGAGTGAGAGTAAGACAAACATAGTGAGTGTTACAGAACAGGGACCCGGAGACAGAAGAGCAGGTGAAAGAGTTTATTTAGCAGCAGTTGGGAAGACAAACAGGTAAATGGCAAACACAAGGTAGAGGAGAGCACAGGACACAGACACTGGAGAGGATCACTTGGAGAGGAATGCTAGGGATGAACACTGGAGGAATCGCTAGAGAACACAGGAGATCACATAGGTAAAGACACGGGAGGTATGGGTCCAAACGTTCCACACACTCGGGATAAACAAGACTGGACAATGAGGGAACACAAGGTGAGTGGTTTTATGGTGAAGTTAATTCACATATTAACAACACCTGCAGGTGATTGTGAAGGAGGTGTAGGTGTGGGCCAAGGAGGATGCTGGGAAATGTAGTGAAGGAGGTGGTGACTAGGCTGGTGGCCGTGACAGTGAGCTTTTTTTTCAGTAATAGTAAGAAAAGGGGAGCTAAACTGTATGCTAACAACCCTCATGTAGGGTATATCGCTATGGCAACCAGTACAAGAAAATTCTTAACCCTGTGTCTACACCAGACACGAGCGGTCTCGTGATTATAATCAGTGATGTTGTCTAAACTGGATGTGGCACGACACAACAAATTCCTGGCGGTAAACTGATATCCCGTTCTATTCTGACGTACTTCAAGTGCTCTCGCTTCTTCTGATATGAAGAACAAATTGATTTGCAATGGTCACTTTGTCACATCCAGTGTGGACAGCTTCTGCCTGTTGTGGCACAACAACGGTATAGTCCAGTGTAGGCATGGGCTGTGTCCGAAATCGCCCCCTATCCCCTTAAATAGGGCACTATTTGAGGGAACAGCCATTTGTATTGGTGTCCGAAACCATAGTGGATGTTATTGAGTGCACTCATTCAATCCCATAATTAACCGCAATAACGAGTCTACACTCAACGACTAGAGAATACCCATAATGCACTGTGAGGGTCAGGCCGAATGAATTCCCGCGTCTCACCAGAAGATGGCGCCCGCATCCTTTTTCCAAACCGCTGGTCCAATGTGGCTACATATCATACAGGTATAAATTACTTTTTAATTGATTATCAAAATTTTTAATTAAGGTTTATACATACTAATTCCCATGACAGAGTTCAAGATAAATCTTTTCATTACTACTGGTACTGCCAGTTTCAAATGATTATTAAATGGCAAGCGCAAACTATGCAAAAGCGGCAGGCCTTCCGACGCACTCAGTGTCATTTTCATTCACTCCTTCAAGTGGAGTATATATGAGTGGAGATATATTAGTGGAGAAATGCAGGGAATAGTGAATGATGGTATAGGGGGTGATTTCGAACACAATTACGGTGTAAGAATGAGAGCATGAAGAAAGAGAGCTGAGCGCTATCAAGACACACCATGACTACACACACACACACTGACACATTAAACATTCATTCAATCATAACATTTAACAGCTTTGAAACACCTGTAGTGTTAGACTTGTTTCACACAGCATGCATAAGCAGCACTTACTACTATGAAAAGCTTGCTGTGCTTTTATATTGACGCTACAAACTACGGCTCAATCCTGAAATAATATTTTCTTCTCAAAGGTTTTTAGCGTAAAAAATGCTTTTTGTGTGCATTGAGCTGCATGTGGAATCAAGCCTGACATTCATCTTTTTTCCAAAAATGGGTGATTAATTCCCTCCATTATTTTATGCTGCTATATTGCAAAAGATTGTGTTGATAAATAGGTTTATATTGCATTTTCAACATATTTTCTGCCCACTAAACACAGTAAAAATAGGCTCAGCATCGTAACCTTTTAATATGGGCACCTGTAACAGTATGCGCCACTGCTTACGCATGTGTTGTGAAACAAGCCTAAAATAGCCTACATTACTGGACAGCTTTAACTAACCACTGATTTTTTATAATAACTTTTCAACCATTAGTTTCTATTATAGCACATTAATGCACAGGATCTAACACTGGAGATCTTTGCAAAACATCCAAACTTTCATTCATTCATTCATCCATCCATCCATCCATCCATCTTATACTTTTCCTATAGCTTGGTTAGCAGTCTTTCAGTTTTCACTGAAGCCCTATTCTGCAATGCAGCAATGCATTGTGGGATTGCAGCTGGTGTAGGAGCATCAGAACTCACCAGTAGCACAGGAGGAAGCAAGCAATGACCCAAGAGCCAGATGGATGGGAAGAGATATGGAAAATGAAGAAAAAAATAAATAAAAAGAGGGAATTTGAAACATTGGAAGAAGTAATAGAAGAAGAACATACAAAAGAGAACATGATCAGGAAGAGGAAAGTGTCGTCAAGCAGAAGAAACATCGGATGAGCACAAAAGAGAGTGAGTGAGTGAGTGAATGAGAGAAAAGAGAGAGCAGAATTAAGCAGCAAGGCATTGGGAAGAAGGTCCACGTAGAGCTGAGATGAAAATAAACGCCACGCATGAGAGAAACAGATGGAAACACGGATCTCATCTTAACATGTGAGTATCACCACAACACAACTGAGATATATACACCAGGCACACACACATCACTAAACTGACATCAACACACATAAAAACACCTCTGCTATGTTAAAAATGACACATACACCCAGAAGAAAAATCTTGATATATATAAACAAATAAATCATAGCTTAATTTGAGTTCTCCGTTATGGTTCATTGAAAAAAATGTGGATTACATAAATATATTGCATATCTGTAACATGTATTTAGAAAATAGGATTTTCATTTTAATGTTGACTTTAGGTGCATAGTTTGCTCCCCATCTCATTGCTATCGTTGAGAAACGACTGAGATCTGATTTGGGATTTGTCTTTCCTAAGGGTATGAAAACATGCTGCAGTTTCCATGCTATGGACTATGAAGATTGTAAACGTGACTGTTTTGAACACCAGACAAACCATGAAAATGTCATGAAGAAAGAACAAAAAGTCATGAGGGCTGCAGGTGACGTACCCGACATCAGATCTCCACCTGTGGTTGCTGTGGCTGGTTTGGCCTCACCGGCACCCGCCGATTCTGATCCATCCACGCAGCATGAGGGTAAAAAAGTGAGCAGGTGAGTGAGCCAAAGCCATTACACTGAGAGTCAAGCCCAAAGAGAGAGAAAGAGAGAGATTGTTATCACCCAGCTAACAGAACTTATGTACAAACATTCTTCTAGTAACGTTAATAGAATGTTATCTGGTCTTTAATAACATTCTCAAAACATTAGCCCAAAAACATTATTTATACATCATTTATGGAACGTTTTAGTTGGACATTCATCTAGTTCTTTAAATGTTACTACTTATTAGGTTCAGAGAACATTCAATAGTAACGTTTCCATAATGTTTGCAGAATTATAAAATGGAACATTCCCTTAATGTTGTCTCTAATGTTCACATAACCAAGAAAAAGTAAAACCATTTAAAGGGGCTATAAAGAATTCAGAAACCCTTGTTATTAGTGACACCGGTGGGCATAAAGTGAACTGCAGCCACAACTTACTGCAGGTGCTCGCACTTGAGCACACGTAACGTACAGGAGACTGAACGTGATTCAAGGCCAGTCTACAGTCTAAAAATCAGTCTACAGGCTTTCATAGACAACCTAGGAAGTCTCGTTTTTTTTTAAGTTTTGTAACAAGCTGTTCACACATTGGCAATAAAAAATCAATACATACATTAAAATTCTTACAAATAGCCCCTTTAAAAAACTGTAATGTCCAGAGAACATTCAAAAATAACGTTTTCATTCACTTAATGGATGTTCTTAGAACAATTGTGTTAGCTGGGCACACAAATACAACCCACAAAAGTGTTAAGAACCATAAAAGCACACACATACACCTTATTAAAGTCTTTTCACTTCTTCCTGTCAGGTCAGGGAAGCTCTCACAACTGCTGTCTGCTGTCCATCAACCATCAGAACAGCTTTATTTCCCAATAACAGAATCCATAGCAACCATCTGAGCAAAGCATGCAAATCAAACCATTGCAAATCATGCACACTGGGGTTGTTACCAACCCCCAAACAGGTCCAGATTTGCCCCACTGTCTGGCCAGCTCATGGGGGCAGATAGAGCAGCGGCAGGAGGATGAAACACATCTGGAGCACAGGAACGAGTTTAGTTGACATCTGAAGTCTTACTCGTTTAACATCCATTATTTGAAGAGTAACTTTATGCATCTATCTATGTAAAAGGAACACTAAAATATCACAACTAAACCCGTAAGGTGCATCAGTTTTAGGTCAGAACCCGTTTACTTCATCGATAAAGCCCAAGGGTGCAAGTGAAAATAAAAACGTCTCTAAGTGGGGATAATGTAACTGGTGGGTCTTGGAGACATTTCAAGAAAAACACAGACAGAGAGATTGGGAAAGAAAAAGGAGTGAATGAATGCCTAAGGGAGTGAGGGAGTGTGTCGACTGCCCTAGGAGAGAAGCATATTTGGCTCACCTTGAGCAGTCAAGGACAGAATGGAGAAAAAACAAGCGAGGCAAGGAATGAGTGGATGGATGTACTGTGTGTACCTGCTGAAAACAGGTCTAGACTGGGGTTAGGGTCTATTTTGGGAACAGATGAATCTGGCATGGGATGAAAAAAACCTAAAGACAAGAGGACATTTATAAAGACAAAAACATAAACCATAATAATAATAAAAACAAATAATAGTAATAATACACAACACAAATCAAACCAATCAAAATCTAGAAAAAAAAAGAAGATTTTCATGGGGCATGCTAAATTTCTGGCCTAAGGGTTTTACCAGCAAACAGGTCTATCGTCGGTGCTGGGGAAGCAGTGTGGGCTACATCGCTAGTGGTGGTGGAGACAGATGCCGGGCCAGTAGTGGGCGCCACTGAGCTAAAGAGAGCGTTACTGTCATCTACTGGCTGCAGGGAGAACAGGTCCAACTGAAGGGAGTTATCAGCAGAACCAGCCGCAGGAGCGAAGGGATCTATACCGGGAGAAGAGGGTGATCGAAAAACATCTTCAAGGCTCTGAGACTGTTGTTATTTATTATATCCACCTTATTTTGCAAAGCGGGAATTAGCTATTTTCTGCGAATGTGCGAGACTTCTGATCCATTAGCATCTACACTAATAACAAAAATATATTTCTAAGAATGTTTTGCTAAAGTTCTCATTATGTTGAATGTTCAAACAAAACGTTTGTTCATAACTTTGAGAGAACCTTGCCAGAACGTTTGCCAAAGGTCTGAGAATGTTCCCTGTTAATTGGGTATAATTTAATAACTAGAAGAATAACAAAGTGCAATATTGCGCCAATGTGTTTATGATTACAATAATGAATTAAGTTTGCAATAACAGCATAACGGACTGTTTTTGTGGAACTGGAAGCGAATGACACTGGAAGCCTCGCACATTCAAGTTACAAATAGCCGCACCTGCTCTTACATTAAAATAAGATGGATAAAGTCAACCTGAGGATGAATCTTCAGAGAAGGAAGAATGAGAAAGAAAAATAGAAGAACTCTCCTCTCTCTGTTGAAGTTAGAGCTGATTATTCTGTCAGTGTTGCGCGCCTAACAAGTCGACATCTGCTTCTGCCCCCCAGAGAACCGAACTTCCATGTTCAAAGACTATTGCCCTGGCAACACAGATAGCAATCTCCACGGCAACACCGATGCCAGTTCAGAAAACTCAACATTGACCAGAGGAGGCTTCATTAGGGAAGAGCCTGCAGAAGAGGCTCTATGTGGTTCTTAAAAGCGGTAAATGAAAACAGTCACAAGCAAACACACTCTCTCTCTCTCACCCATTCTACACCGACATTCTCACATACACATATATGCGCTTGAACTGTTGTCACCCACCAGTTGCCGCGGTGCCATCGGCAGCAGAAGTGGGCGTGGCTGCGGTGGCCCCGCCCTCTGCAGCAGCAGCTGTTTCAGCCGCAGGGGCCGCAAACACATCTGGAGTACCGCACACAAGGGCCAAAGGGTTGACGTATAATAGCCAAAGAAAAGGATGAGAGGAGGAAGAGGAAATAGAGAGAGAAGATAGCATAGAGAGAAAGAAACGACATGACTTCAGTGTCATGCAAAGTTTGGAAAAAAGACATTTATTGCATTTGAAATATTTTAAATGATGTCCTGAATACTTAAAATAACATGCACTCTTAAAAATAAAGGCTGAACCTTTAACATCCATGGAACATTTCCATTGCACAAAATGTTCTTTATAGTGGGAAAAAGTTATTTAGATTATTAAAATGTTCTTCACACTAAGAAAATTATGATTTTTTTAAGTTTCTTTGAGAAACCAAAAATGGTTCTTCTATGCCATCGCTCTGTAAACACCCTTTTGGAACCTTTATTTTCAAGAGTGCACTATATAATAATTCTGACCAATTTTGTTAATATTAAATATTCGTAACCTATTTTACTTTAGTAACATGGCATGATTTCCAGGATATTCAACCATACGAAAGAAGGATTGAACTTGATCTTATCATTAAATCATTATTAAATTAGTAAGATTTTTAGAATGGCTGCATTACTCACAAAATATTTACTAAATATCTGTTGATTAACATTAACTAGTAGCCCATTCAGCCATGCAACCATAAATTAGAGTTATTTCAGAGGTTGTTTTCTTTTTAACTCTTTCCCCACCATTGGCGGAATTTCCAGTAGCACCTCAGTGCAGTACACGAGATCCAGGGGGCGGAGTTGGATCCAGATCTAAGGGGTGGAGATTGGTAGGTTTATGGTTGGGTTTAGGTATCAGGGGGTGGAGTTGGGTCCAGATATAAGGGGTGGAGATTGGTAGGTTTATGGTTGGGTTTAGGTATCAGGGGGTGGAGTTGGGTCCAGATATAAGGGGTGGAGATTGGTAGGTTTATGGTTGGGTTTAGGTATCAGGGGGTGGAGTTGGGTCCAGATATAAGGGGTGGAGATTGGTAGGTTTATGGTTGGGTTTAGGTATCAGGGGGTGGAGTTGGGTCCAGATATAAGGGGTGGAGATTGGTAGGTTTATGGTTGGGTTTAGGTATCAGGGGGTGGAGTTGGGTCCAGATATAAGGGGTGGAGATTGGTAGGTTTATGGTGGGTTTAGGGATCAGGGGGTGGAGATGGGTAGGTTTAGATCCAACTCCTCCCCCTGGATTTCGTGTTCTGCAGTGAGGAACATCTCGGAATTTCACGGCTTTTCGTGTTTTCACTGTTCTCAAGGTAGGGGGCGCTATAACGCATCTTCTGAAAGAGTACTGAATCTCCAGATCAAAACACAGGCAAAAAAGGAGCAGAAACAAGTGATAAAAGCATTGCTTATGCATGTTGTAGTCTTTGAAAAAAACTTGATTTTCTTAGCTTTTTGTTCAAAATGTTGAAAAACCCCATTCAAGTGTTGTTAAAAAAAGAACACATGAAGCTAGAACAGCTTTTAAATAAAATGGGCTTTTTATTTAAAAGCAGAGGCTCTGTTATTTCTTTCTTCTTATTCAGGTATTCATACAACAAAATATTCTGGGGGCCATGAATGTTTTGTGAAAATTATAAAAAATGCAGGCCGTGGCTGGCAACTTTTTTTGAAAACGCTGGCGTGGAAAGAGTTAACAACTTTTTCTATGAGCATGTATTAGAAAGCAAAATGTGTCAGTTTTGATTTCATGCTCACTTTAAAACGTTTTGCATTCTCTGAATGTAAAACTGCAACTGAAAACCTGATTAAACTTACTGTGCAGTCTGCAAATGCAGCTACACATAAGAATAATCAAATGATTATAATTCATATCTGTAATTTTAATACACAAGATCTTGTGGAGCATTGATGGCAAACGAATGTCAAATACAAAATGCAGGATGGAAGATATAAAGCAGAAAATGAAATGAGAAGCACTAGATTTCTACTGCAGACAGAAAAGGAGCATTGATGACTACAGACTTCACAAATCACAAATGAAACACCGCAAACTGTGATTTTGATCTGATCTTTAATCTCTGTGCTGGGATGTTCCTCTGTTTCAGAATGTGCCACAGCCTTTACATCTTCTTAAGGAAGAAACCTCACTACTGACCTCCGAGGAGATCGGCTGAGCCGGAGGAAGCACCGGCAGCGGAAGGAGGAGGAGCCAATGAAACGGCTGCCTCAGCGGCTGTGGGCGTGGCTGAGGAGTTGGAGTCTACGGCAAGGGTTGGGTCAGGAAGGAGAGTCTCTGAAGTAAGGGAACCCATTTCTGCATAGCCACGCCCCCAGCAGACCAATATAAACACAACGTAAATAAACAGATAACCAGGAAAGGAACCAAAGAAGAGGGCAAGAGCATAAGAGAGAGAGAGAGAGAGAGAGAGAGAGAGAGAGAGAGAGAGAGAGAGAGAGAGAGATTCTACTGAGCAAAGACTGAGGGATTGACACAGAGATGTAAATGGATTCTCACTCTAAAAGGGTGGTTTGTCATATATAGGACTGTCATATGGTCATTTTAAATTTCCCAGATGAGCTATAACAAGTGTTCAAAATGTTTAATAAAATGCATGAGACATTTAACACATCAAATCACATGAAAACACATCTAACATAAAATGAAAAGCCAGCAACGCTTACCTGACCCCAGCAGATCTGATGTGTCAGCGGCCCATCAGAGACAGATAGAAAAAGAGATTATCAAATTAAGTCACGCATTCATTAAAGAGTTTATAGTGAGAAATGTAAAACAGGCGCTTTAAGGTAGAAAGTTTGTGTGTTAAAGGTCTGGTTTTGGGTTTTGTTCTGGGCAGTCTGTCATATTATTTTGGGTTTGCGGCAATTTTGGTTTTGTCATGGAGCAATATGAAGTTAAAATAGCTGATGTCATTGAGACCACATTCATGGTTTAATCAGTCAGCCTGACGGTTTTCTTGCTGGATGACCTATTTCACTCTAAAATATGTCACATTACGGAAGTGAAATGGGTTGTGAATGCTTTTTCATGTTGATAAGATCAGTTATGATCATAAATATTTTATGGTTTCATATTAAAGTAACCCAATTTGAGCACGCTGGCACATATACTCCAACATCTTTGAGTCAGACCTCAGCATAGCCATGCATCTGAGCTTACTCATTCGGAAAGGTCATTTTAATATTTTTTTTGCAATTTCGGGTTTTGGTTTGGTCTGGAAATTGTATGTGTGTGTGTATGTGTTTGAGTCTGTATGTGTCTGTACCTCCCCAAGATGTGGGAGCAGCTGATGCTCCTCCTGCAGAAGGTCCAGAGGAAGACAATGGGTCCAGATCCAGAAGAGAACTACGGTAAGATAGAGACACTCACTTTTATAAACATGAAAACTGTACAGTCAGATATTATCTTGTGTTCTGATTAGCATTTTATCCGACAGGAAGTGAGGTTACATTACTCACTCAGTGGCAGTTTCGGCAGCTGGCGTGGCCTCGGAGCGTGGCGGCTCCAAAGTGGGGACGGCAGCAGCAGATTTGGCGGGAGTGGAGGTTGGAGACACGTTATTGGTGGGTGATCCCTAAAACATAACACAGAGCTACAGGTTAAGCATATGCGTGTGAGATCCATGAACAAAATCAAAACAAAAGTGCCCACTTACCTTTGTGGGTGACCTGAAGGACACAAACAGAGACATTGAGATTATTTTATATAAAAATAACAAAACTGATAAAAATGTCGACGAGATTATTTAAAACATACTCACCCTTCCCTGAACAAACCATTGCAGGAGGAGGAATAGAACATAAATTAGTATTAATATTTACTTAGTTAGAGACCTTCTATTTCTTATCTAAAGAGACGTACAGTACAGTAACTGCAGAGACAAGCCACGGTTGGTGAAAGTGATTTCACCAAGTAAAATATTTTCCTATAGATCAACATTACAATCAACCAATCAGATATGAGGGACATTTTTACAGTTTATGTCAAGTTTAGACATTTTAAACATTAGTAACATGCATTTACATCAGTGTTGTTCACCTATCATTTCACCTATGAGGTATAAGTTATGGGTAGGGTTAGGTTTAGGAGTAGGGAAAGGGTTAGGACTATGTTTTCGGACAGGAATGTTGTTTCAGGATCAATTTAACATGTTTTACTTGGCAAAATCACAGTGAGCAGCCATGGTTATGTGCCCTACTCAGGCTTCTCTATTAAATCTAGCATGCAGCATTTGATTTACAAGTTCAGAGTTACTTCCTGTCTGACATTTAAAATGATTTAGAATGAGTTCAGGGGTCTCGTACCCTTTCTTCCCTTCTAGACTGTTCATATGTGTCTCCAGTGATTCCAGAATACTGGTGGGAGCCTGAGAACAGCAAAATAAAACACACACACATTATGAGCAGTCCAAAAACCGTCAGAGCACATTTGATGTCAATATCTCTCAAGGTTTCACTGCAAATTCAAACAATAAAACACCACATCAAAACCAGCTGGGAACCTGTACTCAAACCACTCCTCACAGCACTGCAAAATCAGCTCACTGCACAAACTGTGGGGCGGAACTGGACTTCAGTGCATTGCTTTACCCAGCTTCTGAACAAAAAGGCTAATCGCAATGTGACCTATTCATTTTTGAGAGAAAGTCAAGCCATGTTTATTTATGTAGCACTGTATACAATACAGAAAGCAGTTTCACATAAAAAAAAAACAGAAAAACAACAGTGTTGATTTAGCAAAATTCATCTGTTTTGAAAACTTTAATCACAGCTAAAAAGAAGCTCTACGGAAGGCTCTTTTCTGCTAGTTTCAGAGTGGTCAGATCAATAGTATTTTATAGATATTATTTGCCTTTTAAGGACACCTTTTTGGAGAGGAAAGGCAGAAACGCATCTTATATGAATTTTTAAACCACAAGCCCATACAAAGAAATCCACTGCGTCCAAATATGCCAACTTCTGTACTATATAGTAGGCAAAAAACAGTATGTGAGCTGAGTCCGAATACATAGTATTCATAAAAAAGCAGGCGAAAAGTAGACCTACTACTTCCGAAGTGCTCATTCGATGGACATTTTACTATCCCATGCGGCCATGGTAAAAGCAATGCACTGAGATGCATACTGCGTCCCATATCAGTCAACATGGTTACCGGCTCTTCGTTGAAGCAGTCTTTAAAGGGACAGTCTTCATTGTCTGAATCTGCCATGTCGGCAACTACGCCTGGATGCAGACACTGAGAATTCCCATGGGAGGGTGATTTAATAATGATGCTTGGTTAGGACAGATGAAAAGCTCTTTCACACTCACACCAGCTTTACTTCATTATTTTAAAAGGAAGACAACCAGTGCTCTAAAGTTTTTACAATCCATTGACATCAAGGAATCAATACTTGACCTGACTCTAATATAAATTAAGAGCTACACTATAGTGACACGCCAATAAATGTGCATACGTGAAAGGACGAATGTTTGGGAATATGACAGTCACTGAGTACAATAGTAACTTACATAAGAGATGTCAGGGATGTCATTCTTATCCACTCCTATTTGCTGCAACAGAAACGCAATAATCATATTCTAAGTGAATTGGTATTCTGTAAATATATTTGACTTTAAATATCTCTTCTTCTGGCCTTACCTCAGCAATTTTCATGAACTCTGCAATTTTGGTCACCCGGGTCAGAAATTTCTTATAAATGTCCAGAGAATCCTTGCATTCAGACTTCTTCATTTTGAAATATTTCTCTGTAGAACCAAAAAAAAAAAAAACAGATCACAGCCCATTGTTTAAGGATAGAAGATTTGGTTAACACTTTACTTAAGGCTTTAGTTTATATATAATCAATGATGAGTAAGTTACTCTAAAAAAGTAATTAATTACTAGCTACTCATTACATCTTCAACAGTGTAATTACAAATTACTCTCTCAAAAAAGTATTGTATTACTTGTAACTAATTACTTGAAATCCAATATCAACCTTGACCAGTTGAATAAAAGGATAGACATGAAATGCTCTTTTAATTCTTTCAAACAAATAATCTAAAATTGCATACATTTATATTTCTGCATTAATTAAGCCTTGTAATGCAACTTATAATGCATCGTATTGTCATGAATAATTGTAATACAGTTATAATGTATTATAATACTCATCTATTCATTGAACACACCTTTAGAAAATATAACGCATTAAAACACACGACAAACAACCAATTGTAGATGTAACCAGATGTAACAAGGAATCTGCACATATTATAATGCATTTTAACTTTAAGGCTTTAAGAAATGTATAAAATATAGTAAGATGTATTATAGTTCAGAGATTGAGATCATCTATATTAAATTATTTATCACATGCCTAATAAATTGATGATGCCGTCATTGTAGGATGCGAAGAGCTTTATCAGATCCTTAAAGAGAAGCAAGAATGCTGCGTTTATGATGCCGTTGTTCAAGTCTTTAGGATGAACCTGGGGGGGGGGAGGGAACATTTAAAACATTATTGTGAAGAATGGAGTTAAAAAAAAAACTAATAATGATAAAGTACAAGAACAATCATTGAAATAAAGGGATCATGCCTATGTTCCCACAGCCCTATGTTCCCACAAATGGCCTACCCTGACCCCACCCCTAAACCTACCCGTAACTGGGGTTTAGACAATGTTCCCACAAATGGCCTACCCCTGACCCCACCCCTAAACCTACCCGTAACTGGGGTTTAGACAAATCGTAAAAAAAAAAATTCTTAGAAATGTGGGAACATAGGGCTGTGGGAACATAGGGCTGTGGGAACATAGGGTTGACCCCGAAATGAATACAATCTCAGTTAATGGGACGGCTTCACAGAAGGTCCCAGATGTTGTGGGAGGTGTTACTCACATCAAACTCCAGCAGTGTGTCCACTTGAGTCTGCAGGGCAGGCATGGCCTTCAAGAGCTTGTCAGGAGCCATAGTCCTCATCACACCCTCAGCTCTGAGTGCACACACACACACAGGAGTAACAGTTCAGTGCATGTATTTGCTGATTCCTGAGAAACCATCCTTTTTTTCGCTCTAACTCAGAGATGACATTCCCTTTGTGATCTGTAAATGTAACAACTCTGGGAGAAAAGTCTGAAGCGTTTCTAACAACATCATGCTATCTAAAATGTACTCTGATGTAATATTGAATAACTTGGAGTAACTAGTGTCTAAATGTTGCCAATGTGGCCTTCTATTCCCAGAATCAATCGACATACCCCTTTTTAACTCGAGTGAAGTCGAAGGCCATCGCGCGGTAAGCATATGCCTTCTCATTCAAGTACCGTGCATATCGCCTGATGAATGTCGACATGTCATAGCCTTGGGGACAGAAAAGATATAAACAGCCTTAGTTGATCACATTTAATGGATCACACTTCAGATCACACTTCATGGAATTAGTAAACAAGTTAAGATAGATGTTTATGTGACTTTATTCATTTAACTTATACAAACTCACCATGGGAGCCTGTTTTGTCAATAAAGTTGCTGAGATTAAACAGGGAAGTTCGGGAGGCCAAATACTGGATGAATCTCTGCAGGGATTTAATCAGGACAAATCTTGAAACACACAGTATTTATTTTATTTTTTTATTTACCAAAATGCCTTATGAACTCTGAACTTAATAAAAGCGAATGCAATACTGCACGCAGTTTTCTACGGAGCCCCTAAAGGGACATGGTGATGGAAAAAATATAGGATGGGAGATAAAACATATTTCAATGCTTTTGCGTTCTCTCGCAAAGGTTTTGCGTTCCCCCAAGAAACTTTGCGTTTTGCTTGTGAAACTTAGAGTGCGTCTCAATCAGCTCCCCAGTTCAGTGGACAGGGCACTGATCAGGTAGTCAGCCATTTTAAGGGCTTTCTCAATCCAAAATTCTTACAGGGCACTGAAATGTGACTACTGAACTAGGGAGCTGATTGAGACACACCCTTAGTTTTATAGTAAATCAGTCATGTATCCCTCACCTCATTGCCGTCGATGCAGATGTGGTGCATTTTATTGCATTTTTATAGCATATTCTCAAAACGTCTAATGAACTCTGAACTTGATAAACGCAAATGCAGTCCTGCATGCAGTTTTCTTCTCTTATGCCAAAAGAAACTAGCAAATGCATCTGTAAGATTGAGTTTAAACTTGATAAAAAGACACTAAAAGGAATAAAGTTTAAAACTGTAATTTATTGCTTCACCTCATTGCCGTAGATGCTGATGTGGTGAGTCGTGGTTAGAGCTTTGAACACGACCACCCAGCTGGCGTTAGTGGATCTCTCGAATAGTGTGTCAGCCATCTGAGGGATGTTCACGTTTGTCTCGTTGGTGGCTGAGATCAGATCTGCACACAAAACACACGCACGTTTACCACCACAGCGCTACGTACTGCAATATGGATGAAGAGTTTTATGATTATTAATATCAGCAGACAGATTCTTTAAGGGGCAAAATTCATAACATGCAATTTAGAAGCAAGAAACAGTCCCCACAGAGACAAACAACATTATGCCTGTGCATTTTTCCTGCATACTGTCATCAGCTATCACCCTGTAGCTCAAGAATGGTAGCCCACTAAAGCCAAGCAGGGTTGAGCCTGGTCAGTACCTGGATGGGAGACCTCCTTGGAAAACTAGGGTGCTGCTCACACTGTGGTTTGTGTGGGTCCTAACTATAGACTGTAAAAAAATATGGACGTAGTTTCCGTGACGTCAACCGTAGGTTTCTGAAGAGCATTTTTGAAGCCCAAAGTTGGCAGAGACAGTCACTGTCATCTTGGCGGCGCGTCACCGCGCATCACTCTCGGATAACAGAAAATGGGCAAAGAGGCGGGTGGAACTGAGGTGCAGACAAACGGCTAGTAGTGACAACAGTGACAATCCACCTGTCACTCAAGTGGCCACGCCCTTAATTATGCAAAACTTTAAGGCTTAATATAATTTAAACGGATGAGTTATAAAAAAAATTCACCCCCCTCACAGTTGTCATGAAGGGCAAAATTAGCTATATAGACCAAAACCAATTTTTGTACCAGGCTATAAACATTTTTTTCTGCTGCAAAGTTGGGCATTTTAACATGGGGGATATATGGAATTGACTCCCTTTTGGAGCCTGTCTCTAGTGGTCAATCGATGAATTGAAGTTTCAGTCACTTGAAGCCGTGTTGGCTTCAAGAGAGACCAAGAGGGGGCTCGGTCCTAACGCCCCAGTATAGTGACGGGGACACTATACTGTCAAAAAAAGCACCATCCTTCGAATGAGAATTTAAACCAAGGTGTCCATTTCACGTTCATACAGACAGTATTCAAAACTCTACTGTAAATTGCTGTTTGAACGGGACATTTTGAGACTTGCACCTTAGTGTCAATCCCAAAAACTGACAGAGTGAACGTAGCGTAATTTCCAACCACACACAAAGTAGAACTTTAAAATGAACTTCTCTCAGACTGAATATCAGTTTTCAGTCTCAAGCAACTACTGAAAAAGTAGCAAATTTTACCCTCAAAACCAAAGACATAAAATAAAAGATTTTATAAAGAAATAAAACTTGTTTTGGGACCATTAAGATTTCTTGCATTATGACTTTGTCCCTAAATACTTAATTCTCATTAGATTCACAATACTGTAATGCAATGAAAACTGGAATCAGCATGAATTAAATGCACTTATAATTTAAATGATACATCATTCTTTCGTTGGGAAATCTGGTGGAAAATGTGTTTAACTGTCATGAAAATAATGTAACAAATGCAAAACAAATTCCAATAGTCCTAAAACAGGATTGATTTTCTTTAAACCAAATATAAGTATAATATAATATTGTTTCTTTGGGAGTGCAATATGTCCCTGGCATTCTCTGGACAGACTTCCCGACAGGAGATCATCTTAAATTCCATGTAACGTTGTGCTCAGGGTGCCAATATGTTAGTCATGGCTGCTAGAGAGCACACTGCAGTGGAGTTAAGAAGCCAAGAATAGTCCAGATTAGAACACACTGAGATATAGTGTGAGTTGCGTTACCACTAGTGCAATTTGTTGCTATGTAACGTCTCTATTTATTGAAGTATATGGCATAGCACTGTTTTGGGAGTCTGTATATATAGGTTATGAATATGTGAGCAGGTGCAGCTCATTGGGATTATGGAATTGCTCATGTGACTGGATTACAGACAGCGTAAATACAGACACATTGCAAACACACACACGCACCATATGTGTGAACACATGACTAAACTCTACCGATCAGTTGCTTTTGTCTCTTAACTACATGATGCAAGATCATACAAATCAATCCAAACAAATGTATCTAAAAAAAGACAGTGATAGCTTTGATATTTAAATAATATTCTATGAAGCAGCACAACAACATTGACAGAAAAGACCACATTAAACTAACAATCTGCGACTTTAAATTCAAAGCAAATGCTGCCTCTGTATTGGTATGAAGACCCTTTCATGCAAACTGGTACCATGTCATCATGATGTCACTGACTCACCCCTCCCCCTTCCCCAATAATCTACTTCAGTTTCCATGACAACCTCACCACCACCCCTCACGCCTTCCAATTCAACAGACAAATGGCTGGAGTTATGAGATAAAAACTCAACAAACACATTTCTTGTCACAAAACACCTGATACTACAAAAGTAAAACAAGTTTGTGTCTGTAGACAGGCCAACAATGCTAAACCTTGCCCAGACAAAGCGGATTTATGAATCTATGGATTTCGGGAGTGCCTGTGAAATCACACATGTGATTCCCTGATGAAGGGATTGCTGATATTAACACACAACAAGATTCCCCAGCTTGCATACCAGTGTCTTCACCTTTGGCTTTGTAAATAATACATGCATGCTTTGGCTGATCGATTTATAATTCAGAAGGCCTTCTCCTGCAGGACACAGAGCTCGAGGGCGACACGAAGATGCTTTTGTAGCCTCTCCGTCTTGTCTAAATGCAGTTGATTTCCTTCTGTCTTCTCTTTTACTGTCTCTCCCTCTCAGTTCCAGACCACACCACCCACATAAAGACACTTCAGGGTATGTTCTGTGCTGTCAGTTAAATGCAATCAGCTACACACACTGACACGCTTCTTAGAATTTAAGCTCCTTATATTACATGCACCCTAAAAGGCAGGTTTTCCACTGACAGAATTGCAACTAGTAGCAAACAACCTCAATGAGTACAAGCCATGCATGTACACAGCCACGTTACTCTACGCATTGGACAGTGCTGTGGTGCTGAAGTGGACAGCGCCAGGTCTGAGTGAGACTGAACACGTTGAGGAATGAGGGTGAGTCAAAAAATGTCTCACTTACAATCCAGGTGCTTCTTCTTGGGCGCCATCACCTCGTGCGTGGTGGCTTTGCAAACGGCACGAGCCACCTCGGATCCGGTGAGCTGGTATTGCGCCGCGGCGATGCGATCCGTCAGAGTCTGTCCCGACATTTTCTCCCGGTAGCGTCGACAACCACCTCAAGAATCAACTTCAGGGGGAAGGACAGTCGAAATGCATATGATATTCGCCGACAAAAAATGAGACGGAATCCAAGGTGGCTCTACAGAAACTGACAATGTCGATTTCTCCTCGAAAGCACAAAAATATATGTCTGAAGTTTATTTCTAAAATTTGGTCGATGTAGGCGTCTATGCATGGGTTGGTTTCAGCACCATGGATAATGCTCCTATTACGTAACGCCCTACGCCGAGCTATTTTCTGGCTCTTGTGGGAAATAAATAATCAAAATAATACGGTAAACTGCCACCTTTGATTAGTATATGTATTTAAAAAAAAAACTAAAAAACATCAAACCGAAATGACGGCGCGTTTTACGTTGAACCGGATCTTTTTTCAATGGAATGAATTAAATAAACGCACAAAAACGAGCTGAAAAAAAAAACGTTCCGTTGATTAATCCTCAACCTATAAACCTGTTCGGGATTCCGGAGCCTCGGTATTATTCGGTCAAAGCCCGTGTGTCCTTCCCGTCCTGTCGGATGATGATGGTGATGATGACGCGTCTTTTTCAAGCCTTTTCAAGGGCGTGAGTATGAAGACAAGTAATTGTTCACGCTTCAGTGATATATCGGGTAGATCTTGGATATTTAGTTGCTTTTTTTCTGGTAATGAAGGTTAAGGTCCTGCCTTTTCGGTTGTCGGTGGACCTGGTCAGGTGACGCATAACGGGCTCTTAAAGGGAAGCGGCGTCAAGCTGTCACGCGCCTTTAAGGGGTCTGTGCGCGTTCACGGTTCATCTGTCTGCATTCTGCTCCCTGAGCACAGAGATACTTTCTCTGTCACGAGCTTTAAGTGAAATTAGCTGAACGGAGGAGAGTCATACACTTATTACATGTTTGGACTTTATTGTGTTATTGTTTTTATATGTGCTCTGTGAACAGGCTACAAGCTATATTTCCTTTCCTATATTTCGTCAAGCTACTACACCTCTAGTGACTGAATGCAATTCAGCGGTTCACTAGGTGGAGACACTTCAACACTATTGATTCCCCCACCCGCCTATTTTTAGAACAAAGGTTTTCAACTTTTCAACTGCCATAACAATTTAGTTTATCTACAGTACTTATTTACCAAGGAGACAATAGTGTCAGGGGAAAGCATGACTGATATAAAATTATGTCCACTTTAAACAATCCTTTGAGTATTTTTATTAGCTAGGCTATTTATTGAACAACTAGTTTAACATTTTAGCGTTTTAAACATGATTTGATTGCAAATGATTATAAAAGCATGATTGACATTTAAAGATGATATGGAACGTTCTCAGAACTTTGGCTAACGTTCTAGTAAGGTTCTCTGAAAGTTATGAACAAACCTTCTTCCTGGAACTTTAAAGGAATATTTCACTCAAAAGTGAAAATTTTGTTATCATTTACATAATTTTTAAAATAAAGATATTTTGAAGATTGTTGGTAACTAGACAGTTGACGTCACCCATTGACTTCCATAGTATTTTCTTCCTACTGTATATATATATATATATATATATATATATATATATATATATATATATATAGTGTGTGTGTGTGTGTGTGTTTCACATTTTATATATATATATAAAAAAAATTCTTCTGCGAGATTATGATTTCTGCTGTCACCAGCACTTATGAGAGTGTCTGCATGCTGTTCAAGAGAATTTTGAATGAGAATTGTGTGATGCCAGCTGTATTAAAATATTTATTATTAAAGGGCCATACCTATATTTGTGATTTATTAACTGGGACATTTTAATTTTGAATTCTTTTTCTGTTAGAGAGAAAAATGCACATCTTCTTTTCAGACTTTAAAGGCACCATGAAATCAAAATGGACAGTTCTCTTTTTTGTGTGTGGAATATTGCGGTATTTATTTTAAATGATTTATCAGTGTACATAATTGTTTTTAAATTCATGTGCCCTTGTAATCTTTATTCAAAATATCTTCCTCTCCCTCTTGCAGCAGCAACATCTCTTCTCTTCTCTGATGACATGTTTATTGGCGTGAGGGCGGGACAACCTGTCACTCACATGAGATCGACCAATAGCAAATCCAATAATTTCCTGATGGAAAAAAGTCCCACCCTAATTTTTTTCTTGTTCGAAAAGTTATGTCACAATCAGGAAGAAAAGACTACCGTAACTTCCGCTTCCGTTTCGTGAAGTTAGTCATGACCCATTTTAACCAATATATTTATTTTTAGTATTTTTTTCAGTAGTGCCAAGCCCTATTCACTTTTCATCTGCAACCTCTTTCCTCACTTTCTGCTGACGGTGTTGCTTCAGAAGGTCGACTGGGGTCATGTGTCTCTTTACTTCTGTCCTTCAGTTCCTCAAACATTCTACTACAGTGCCTGATGCTTTGCTTCAGCTCCCGCAATTCTCTTTGAACTCCCTCCAGGATGTCAAGTTTTGACAGTTTCCTGTCAATCGAGGCCAGATGTCCCTGAGCGTTCTCACTGATGCCTGAACTCTCACAGTTGATTGTTGTCATGCTGCTGCATTTCTCCTGCCACACCATCTCAAAATAAGAATCTATGAATGCCTCCAGCTCCTCAATGTTACTGTCACCCCATTGGTCAATTAGGTTCTGCAGGCTCTCTGATTGGACAAAATCCATAAAGGCTCTTTCTTTTGCAGTTTGAGCTGTGCAAGGTGTATTGCTGTGGTAAAATGGAAGGGCTGGCCCACAGAACCTTTCCTCCTGTGATTCATCCCTGAATAATCGTTGTACATTCACTGGTTGCTCAGTTGGTGAAACATGGCGCACAGCAAGAGACCCTGTTTCAGGTCCATCTGTCCTATTCACACCAATCCATGATTCATTTGGGTGAAACCATTCTAAGCTGTTGAGCACCACTACTAGTCCTCGATGAAAGTTTCTGGGTAACGAGGTCCGACATAATCGGACACTCCAGCAGGCCAGTGATTCATTTTCATTTTGCGAAGGGCTGGAATCGGTGATGGTAATTCTCGGATCACTGGATGTAGAGATCCCAAACATTTGATGCTCTCCTGGAATGTCAGTGTCACCTGATACAAAAAGAGTTACAAACATTTTAAACATACAATGCCAGAATCAAGCAAGTATATAAACCTAAACTCACCATGATGGATGTGTGTAGAGCTTCTGAGAAGGGTTTGCGCTTCCCCAATCTGTATCCTTCCTTTGAACATCAATTCGCCATGTACTAGAGGTCGTTTAATGTTCCCTTGGTTTTCTGCACTGTTTAGCACCTGCTCTAACACCTTCTCCTCTATCTTCTGCATCAGTTCTGCGACCTGAGTGCCATTGTCTTTGATCTTGTTGTTGAAAACCTGGTATTTATTTCCGCATTTCTCCACCAGTGTCTGAAGTGCATCTCCTTCACTTTCAATGTACTGCTCCACGCTAACATCACCGAGCCAGTCTCCATTCGTGAACAACACAATGGTGCTGCTCCATGCTTTCCCTCCCAGAACATGCAGATGGTCCTGAGCTGCTTTCAGGTTTTTCAGCGTAAATGAGGAACTGGCATTGACAACCAGCAGGAGGATGCAGATCCCGCTGGCTGAACCAGAAAGCCAGTCATGGAGAAGTTTCCTGCTGAACTCTGCATTATCTGGATACTCAGTTGTCCAGCCTGTTGTGTCAATGACCTCAACCTTTGTCTCGTTGAACATTACCGTACCTCTAATGGGTTTTTGGCTGTCAGCCTCTTGTCCATCATTACCCAAAATGCAGCATGCAGATGATGTCTTACCAGAGTGCTTGCCGCCCAGGAGGAAAACTCTTATGGCTGAGGGCAATCGCACCTGATCTGTTAAGAGAAAGAAATCTTAAAGGGTTAGTTCTGTCATAATTTACTCACCCTTGTGTTGTTCAAAACCCATAAGACTTAGATATATATTTTTAATGAAATTAGATTCTCAAATCAGTTTCTGTCCCTCTATTAAACGTCCATGCAACCAAAACTTTGAAGATCCAAAAAAGGTCATAAAGGCATTGTTTAACGAAGTCTGACAGATTTAATTTAGGGGGTTACTTGACTTCATTTATTCATATGGATTAGTTTTAAGATTCCTTTATGATCTTTTTTGGATCTTTTTGGATGTTTTAGTTGCAAAACCTCTCAGGTTTCATAAACAATATCTTAATTTGTGTTTAAAAGGTTAACCAAAGTCTTATGAGTTTGAATGAGGGTGAACTTTTTTGATAAAAAAAATCAATACATCATCAATCCTTCTTCTAAAACACATTTTTGTCTTTCCCTGATTCACTATGGAAAGCCTATTATAAGTGGCAAACACAGAACAGAGGAGAGTCTGCTGGTTAAAAGAGAGCGTGACAGAGCTCGTAATAAAACCAGAATCAACATCGGCTTGGCTTTTCAGAGATGGCGAGAACTGAGGGATTTGAAATGTTGTAAAAGTGACACGGAGAGGGCGTTTTTATTACTCATCAAGTGAGTATTTTATTGAACAGAACAGATAAATTGCCATTTGCAGCTCTCTAACAGAGTTCATTGTAAAGCATAATCTATTGTGAAAGGTAATTTCATTATAAGTTGTTGCGCTGTGCTGGAATTTATTTTCAAGGAAGTACCATGTCTATTAATGGGTATAGCTACAGTAGTCTTCAGCTAGTCCGCTTGAGATCCATCTAAACACAGTCACAGAGAGCCGAAGCACAACCAGAACAAAGTTCTTTTGCAAAATGCCTGCAGGGACCAAAGTTGCATAGTGTACATTTGATTCATACTAAAATTTTGTATTGCAGTCTAATTTATTAGATGATTCTGGAAGAAAAGGTTCTTGACTTACTCTTAAAAGCTCTCAAACTTTCTCTTCGTCTCAGCACATTTTCACGCCGAAGCTTTGCCATACCTTCCTGTACTTTCCGTTTTCTCTCAATCTCTTTAAAAAGACTCTCATCTGTTTGAAAGTGTCTCATGCTATTTCCTGCAGTCATCTCCTTTATCTTCTCCAGTAGCTCTGTTATCTGGAACTTATTCCCAAGGCTTTTGTTGTTTATCACATGGTAGCGGTCTCCGCATCTCTCCACGAGCCACTGGAGGGCCTTTCCTTCGCTTTCAATGTACTGCTCAATGGTTGTGTCACTAAGCCAGTCACCAAAGGTGAACAGCACTATAGCGTGATTCCAGACGTCCTTACCAACAAGCTCTACGTGCTCTTCAATGGCTCTCCTGTAGACCTCTGTGAATGACCTGTCCAACCGCACCACCAAAAGGAAAGCATGGGGACCGGGTGGACACAAATAAACACTGTTGACAATTTCTTGTTTGTCAAAAGCTGAAGAATCCTGGGTAAAGTAGTTCATCCACCAGCCAGGTGTGTCCACCACTGTGACCATTCTTTCCAACATTGTGAACGTTTTCTTCACGCACCGCGTGGTCCGCTTCTTTGCTGTAAAACTTAGGTCACTTCCTGCTGCTAGAATGCTGTTTCCTGTCAAGCTCTTCCCTGAGCCCTTTGCCCCAAGCAGGACGAGTCTTATGTTATGGTGATGAGATGAGTGCACTGAAGGGAGGAAGAAAAACAATTAAGTTTTACAATAAAATGCATAAGATAAAATACTAGTGTAAAGTCACATTTATTTATATAGCACTAGATACGAAAACTAATGTTGTAAAATGCACTCTCAGAAAAAAAGGTACAAAAGCTGTCACTGGGACAGTACCCTTCAAAAGGGTTCTAATATGTACCATTTAGGTACTAATATGTACATGTTTGGTACCAATATGTACCTTTGAGGGACTTATATGCACTCTTTAGTGAACCTTTTGAAAAGGTACCGCCACAGTGACAGCTTTTGTACCTTTTTTTCTGAGAGTGTGCATACATTTTAAAGGTTCTCTCAAAGTTATAAACATTCAAAAATAAACATTTTTAATAACTTAACATGAACATTAGCGAAACGTTCTTAGAACATATTTTACGTTAGCTTGGTTGCAAAGTTAGTGTCAATACCCAGCTCAATTTAGTTTCCTACATCCTAGTGTCAGACAGTGCAGTTAAATCGATAATATTACGGAATTGTCTTTTAATGGCACATTTATTGTTTTAGTGTACCTTATCTTAAAACTCACCCTTCAGAGTAGATCTCTGCTTCTGTATCTTCATCAGTCTCTGATGAGCCTTGAGCTCCACTTCCCTCTTCCTATCCTCTATCTCCTGTAAAGCCTTTACATCCATTTCAAAATGTTGTCTTTCATTTTCTGCAACCATCTTGTCGATTTTCCCCATCAGTTCCATTACTTGGGTGGCATTGCATGTTTTCTGGGTATCAAGAACGTGAAACCTGCCACTGCATTTCTTCAGGAGCCACTGGAGGGGTTTACCTGATGCCTGAACATGATCCTCAAATGATTTATTTTCTGAGCTTTTGCTTTTTGTGAACAGCACCAGAATGTGACTCCAAACCTTTTCTCTGAAGAGCTCAAGATGCTTTTCTACGGCTCTCCTCCGCTTTTCTATGAACACTGAGTCTGTTTTCACCACTAGGAGAAAGACATGAGGCCCTGGGAGACTCAGACAGACGCTGTGTCTGATTTCTCTCCTGACCAGCTCTGGTGTGTCTTGTGCTGAGAAGTCACACCACCAACCTGGGGTATCCACCACCGTCACACTTCTCCCTTGTACTTCCGCTTTTCTTTTTAGGCAAGTGGTCCGTTCATGGAGGACAAACTCTTCTTGGTTTAAGATAGCATTTCCCACTAAGCTCTTTCCAGAATTTCGGCCTCCAAGTAGGATGATCCTCAACTCGAACAGATGCTGCTCATTCCCTTGATTAAGAGACAAGTGTGATATATTTTCAGTGTTTTAGATTAGAAGACATATTATTCAGAGCTCAGGATAATACCCAACAGGGATGTTCTTAGAACTTTAGCTAACATTCTGGCGAGGTCCTCTTAAAAGTCATGAACAAACATTCTTCAAATAACTTTAATAGAATTATCTGATCTTTAAAAACGTTCTCAAAACGTTAGCACAAAAACTTTATTTTTGAACATTCAGAAATAGCGTTTTTATAACTTAATGGGAGCGATAGCAAAACATTCTTGGAACATATTTTTGTCATGCCAGTCCTGGCATCTTCCAAAATGCACGTTATGCAGTGCTTCTATTGTCCTCAAGGCTTTGCAGATTAATAATTCAAGAAAAAGACAACACTGTGAGACATGAAGTTAAAATATAACCTGAAATTACTCATTGAAGTATAGTTTATAAAGACATACCCAATATGACCTACAGCTGTAACTTGCACTTCTAAAAGATACAAATACTGACTCAAATGGTGAGTACTTACTGTACCACGGTATAAATATAAAAACCTGTGGGGTACATGAATCACTCCCCCCCCCCCCCCAATAACCGTTAATGATTGTGAACATTGTCTGTGAGGACATTTGTAAATAAATATTAAGAAATTTAAAACTTACTTTGATCCTGTGAAGTTCCTTTTAGAGCCATAATAGTCATGGAGGTGTTTTATATATTTAAAAATATTTTTTTATTGAAGTTTTCCAGTGGAAATAGACAACACAAGTGAATCATCGTTAGGTGTAATTGTAATGTCAACCTTTTCCATGGGTCCAAAGTTTATACTGTAATAAACCAATCCCTAAAGTGAAATACCACAACGCCACTCCCTCAGAGCCATTTACTTTTGAGGTTATGCTTCGTTTCTGTTTAATTAGATCTCTCCCCAAAATGTTTTTCTTGCTCTTTATTATTAAAATGGGTGATGAAAAAGAATTATGAAAGCTATTCCATTGTAGAACTATTGCATTTATTATTGTTACTGTCAGGATATCATCAAATCATGAATTTACTAATCAAACTGTAGTTTTATCTTTGTTATGTTACATTTTTGTCGTTGTTTGTGTTTGTTACAGAGAGACTAATCACAGAGAGAAGGGCAACGTTCACAACAGTTAAAGCTTAAACCAAATACCACAAACAATCAGCAAATCTGAGTGTCCTCATCAAGCGAGTGACGAAATACAATACAAACAGAAAAACACAGATAAGCACTGAGGGAAAGCAACAAAAAATCTGAGGTGATGAAGACAGGAGATATTCATATGAAGAGACCAGGAAAGGCTGCAAGGGAAATAACCAGAAACTTGAGGGAAGAATCAGAGAGGAAAGCAGGAGTAGCTCATGGCACACTTGCGTCTACAAAACAAAACACATTGATTAAGTGGACAGAATGGACACTGGCGGTGAGACAAGGTTTAAACTCATGCATGCCGACTTATTGTGTAGACTGACAGTTTTGTTCTTAAGAAAAAAAAAAAAAAATCTCTTTCCTCAAAGACCCCATGAAGGACCAGTAGGCTGTAGTAGGTATACATCTTGCAATAAACCATGATGTACTAGCTAGTCAGTTGCATTCTCATTCTAAAGAGCATTTTATTGAACAATAATCTTTGTAGTGCAGGATGAGCCATCAACATTTTTGGTCCATTTGTTTTGGTACGCTATATCGCATGGCCATTGCATGGGATCTGTTTTGTATTCCTTTCTGAGCATAAAATATAGCCTACTTTATCCTTTTTTCTAAGATAATTTTAAACAATATTTAAACCTATAATATGTTAATCCCGTTTAATCAAATTATATGATTAAGTTTAATTGTACATAAATATACTTATGGTTTAAGTTTGCTTCTAATGTACTGGAAAACTACATGCAAATCAAGATAATGGCCAGATTTTTCTAGTTATCATCCATAATATAATTTCAAATCTGCTCACGAGCCGTTCCCTCTCTTTTTCGCGCCATCAGCACACCGGAAATTGTCATCGCCCCCATTTCCCCCTGGTGACTGTCACTTCCGTATGATCGTATTAAGCAACACGCCGCTGCGCGACATACTCACGTACACACACAATAAAGTCCAAACTGCTCTTAAAAACCGGATTTACCACACCGAAATGCATATCAAAACAGGTAAGTGTCGTCTTTAGATTGTATTTTGCTTGATTTGGATGTTAAAGTGCGAGAGTGTTTTGCAATATGAAGTTAACGTTAAGTTGTTTGTGCTCGAGCGGGACGAGACTTATGAAACTTTTGTTTCTGGATCTTTCCGAGGTCACTAACATCTTTCTTTGTTGTCGTTCAGATTTTGAATGATCTGAAATAAAAGCAGTGGCTGTTATTTAATCTGACGCTTCGGGTTTGTTCTGCTGAAGGCGGTTGTTATGGGCGCTAAACATCCAAACATAAGCGGCCTGCTGTTAGCGTTAGCAATGTCGACACACTTAAACATTCAAACGTTTTGAATGATATTGTGAAAAATATTTAACGATATAATAGTGGGTTAGACTCACAAACGCGTTTATTTAATTCATTTAGGCTGTATATCAAATGTGTGCCAATGACTGCGTGTTAGTGTCGTTTCTAGACCAGTGCTGTAAAAAAAAATCGTGTATCCAAAACGTCACTATCATCTGTAATGAGATGTTATTAATAAACGCTTAGTTGGAGATATTTTACTGAGCTGTCCTAGTTTCTCCGGTTAGTCCTCTCCGAGTTTGCAGATGTGTGAAGGAGGCGACGGATAGAAATTTCCAGTTACTTCTTGCTACGGCTCACTGATTCAAGACTCATTACTTTGCTTTGGGCATTTGTTTGCTTTCCTCCCATGCACTGTTTTTAAGATTTATATGTTAAACCATAACACAGTTATTAATTTAATGGAATATTGTAATGTATTAATGGTTAGGGTTTGATATGATCAAATGAACATTAGATTAAAACTCTAGATTTTGGACAACTGAATATGTTTCGTGATTGAATAATTGGATTTGATTTATTTTTTAGGTACTTGGGAGTCAAGCAATGCAGTGTGCGAGTCCGACCCCTTGTGTGATCCGGCTGTCCTAGTGTCACCCCCTAAATCAGAACCACAGATCCGAAACCGTCGCCTCTCTCCCGGCTCTGGCAGCTGCGGTGGGGGAGGAGGGGGCTGTTCCTCTGGGATGGATAAACGTCAAGCCTCACCAAGTAGCCTGGAAGGTTCTCTTAACGGGGTGGGCCACACCCAGACCTTCACATCGAGCCGCGACAGAGAGCGTCGCACCCAGAATAAAGCAAGAAGCTTTCGACGAGACGGCCCGAGAGCGGGGCCACGTTCAGACGAGAGACACTCCAGAACCGGTCTGAAAGAACGATGGGTGGACAACAGCTTGTCTTTGCTTAAACCTCCACCTGCTTTCCCTGTGAAAGACAGCCCTGCCAAACTGCAGCCGGCCGTCAGCTACGCCTCCAAGGTGAAGGCAGGAGGAGGTTCTGTTGGGGCGGCAGAAGAGCCACCTGGTATCGGGGTTTTGCTGCAGAACCAGTGGGGACTGAGTTTCATCAGCGATGGCCCGGAAGCAGATGTTCCCCAGGAGAAGAGTCCGGTTGTCCATCCAGTAGCTGGAGAGGTTACTGAGTCTCTGCCCGGTCAGGTCCAGAGAGGCTCTGAGAGTTCGGAGGAGCTGCTGCTTAGCTGTCGCCACCTGGAAGAAGCCTTGGAGTATCACACACAAGGTAAGACCATATAGTTGCGGTTGCACAAGGCATTAAGGTTTGTCTAACCACTCTATGCTTTATCTCACTGATTTTTTTCTTTTAATCCACAGAATGGAATGCAATATTATGGAAACAAAAACAAGGTTGGTGTCTTTATTTTCGTTTAGTGGTCGACCGATATAATTTTTTTGACGGCCAATGCTGATACCTTATAGAGCAGTGATTTTATTTATATATTTTATATATATTATTTATATATATATTTATATATATTAATTTATATGCATTCAGTGGTCAACATTTGAAGTGGATCAAAAAAGTTCATCAAAGTTGTCCTAAGACAAGAACGGCTATTGTTCAAAATTCATGTATAACTTTGAACTTTTGAGGTTTTCATCCACTTCAAATGTTATATATATATTTGTTTCTCACTGTTTAAAGATAACAACATTTGCATAACTGCTGAAAAGAGTTGTATTCAGGTGGACTTGATAGATAAATCTATAAAATAAACTTTTATACTTTATATGGTAACTTCTTGATTCTGTAATCCTACTATAGTATTTGTAATAAACAAAAAGAAATTGTTTAAAAAAATGAATAAAACACAAGTAAACACTGTAACCAACTGTGCACTCAGTAATCTGGTAATATATTTTCTAAATTAAAGACAGGTAATGTTAATTTTACGCACAGCACACAGTGAATATGACATGAATTAGGCCTAGACAGTGGCCAACTGGATAAAGTGCAGTATAGTTTGAAATCAAGGGTTTAAAGTTTGCCCATCGTGTGTCCACAGTGAAGCTGAACTCTCTTGTCCGCATCCGAAACCAACGTTTCACACAGTAAATGTTTTTATGTAGTCAGTAGTCTACAAAATGCAAGACTTGTGAAATGTTTATTAGATTTTTCAAAAGCTTGTTTAAATCATATAATTGCATATTTGCTGAAATTGCATTTGCCTCTTGTTACTAATTATAGAAAACAATGGAAGGTTAGGCTTTTTGCATATAACATCTACTTCCTTTGTTTAACAGTTCTTTATAATAATGTATTGTACAGAACTGTTAGACAGACAGTAAACTAATGAAAACTGGAGCTAAGACACTCTGCGTTTGTCAAAGTAAAAGTACCACTTCTGACACATCAGCAAAACAAAAAACGTACCTGCCAAAGCCAGTAATTATAAATGCCAAATTTTGGTTGGATATATCGGTTGACCACTATTATTAATATCCATGAATGACTATTTTTAGACTGTCATTAACAGACTCTTTGTTTTTCAGACCCTGGAAAGGTTGTTTGGTACAAGAACGCCCTGGAGTCGCCCGCCTAGCACACACTAACACAGCTTCACAAACACACACATACGAGACATGCCCCGCACTCAGGTTATCGCCCCTTCAACATTTCTACCGAGACACTTTGGACTTGTTCCCCCTTGAAGATCGATGTCTTGGACTTCTCGGTTGCCTTACAACAGAGTCTGCCTCAGGCGCAGAGTCCCTCTGCATACCTCTATCATTTTATTGGTGGAGGATTGTCTCTTTTAAAGGAAAAAAAGCGTTATCAAGCTGCAATTTTATTTCAGTGAACTGCAGTTTTACAGTTAAGAAATCCCTTTTATTCCTCCATTGTTCCTACTTGTGTGCGAGTGGTTAAGTCAAGCACTTTCTGACCTGTAGTTGAACACGTCATCCCTTTCTCTAAAGACTGAGCTTGTTTTTAGAACCAAATCCAGAATGTCTTTTTCATCAGTCTTCCCTCCCACAATAATCCCTTTCTTCCCACAAAAATTGTTCTCATGAAGTTTACAGAGGTGCAGCTGGCACGTTATGGCAGCACCTTCAAATGTCTATTGGTCTTAATGCTGTTTTTTAATATATATATTTCACCCAGATTGAATGTCGGTCATGAATCCTAATAGGAATCCGTTGCTGTGTATGACCTCATTTTTTTTTTTTTTTTTAGAAACATACAAATAATTTACACTGGAAGGTGTTCAGAGATTTAATCGAACAGTGTTGCATAATAAAAATGAATAAACTTGTTAAAATATTTCATGGTCTTCTGGTTTTTGTACAACGCAGAAATGTATCTCAAATAAAAAGATGGATATTTAGTATTTCAGGAATCCATTAGTATTTATAAACCGCTTGTCTGCATTGGGTGTAATATAAAGTGATGAACCAAAACATTATGACCACCTGCCTAATATGTTGTTGGTCCTCCACGTGCTGCGAAAACCGCCCTGATCCGTGGAGGCATGGATTCAACACACCCCTGAAGGAGTCCTGTGTTTCTGGCACCAAGACTTTAGCAGCAGATCCTTCAAGTCCTGTAGGTTGCGAGGTGGAGCCGCTGCGCATCGAACTTGTTGCTCCTGCACAACCCACAGATGCTCAATTGGGGAATTTGGAGGCCAGGGCAACATCGTGAACTCTTAATCATGTTCCTCAAACCATTCCTGAACAGTGTGTGCAGAGTGCATTATCCTGCTGAAAGAGGCCACTTCCACCAGGAACACCGTCGTCATGAAAAGTTTTACCTGGTTTGCAACAATGTTTAGGTATTTGGCATGTGTGAAATTTACATCCACATGAATGGCCATGGTTTCCCAGCAGAACATTGCCCAGTGCATTAAACTCCCTCCACTCCTCTTGTTGTCGTACCACAGTGCATCCTGGTGCCGTCACTTCCCCAGGTAAACAGCATACACGGCCGTCCACGTGATGTAAAAGAAAACTCATCGGACAAGGCAATCTTTTTTCCACTGCTCCAAGGCCTAGCTCTGACGCTCGCATACCCATTGTAGGTGCTTTGGACGGTGGACAGGGGTCATCATAGGCACTCTGATTGGTCTTTGTGAGTTTTGATAAAATTCCTCCTATAACCATCACAAAAATTTTGTGTGACTTGTGCCACAATAGCTTTCTGTTGGCTTTGACTAGACGGGATAGCCTTAGTTGCCCTCGTGCATCGATGAGCCTTGGGCGCCCAACACTGTCACCGGATTGTAGTTTGTCCCTCCTTGGAACACTGTTGGTAAATTCTTACCACTGCTGACCAGGAGAAACCCACAAGCCTTGCTGTTTCATAGATACTCTGACCCAGTCGCCTTGCCATAACAATTTGGCCCTTGTCAAAGTCACTCAGATCTCTATTCCTGCCCATCTCCAGTATCCAACATGTTGATTACAAGAACTGATTGTTTGCTTACCATCTAATCTACCCAGACCTTAATATGTGGCCTTGTTTGGAGATGATCAACGATATTCACTTCACCTGCTATGACTGGTCATAATGTTTTGGGTCTGCATTAAATAATCTTGGATTAACATTTTTGCTGATTCACCACCACCACCAATATTTAATGATGCCATATTGTCCATTGCCCAATGTTATTGATGCATGATTGTAAGTATAATGCTTTTATACAGCACTTTACATCATGTTATCAAAAGAGTTGAGCTGTAGGTCAATGTTTTTACAAAAATATTAGAAAAAAATTCCTTTCTTCAACTGGGATATATAAAACCCTACAGTATGTGTACTTTCAGTGTACTTACTTAAGAAAGCACTGCTAATATAAGGTAACTACATGGGTTAAGTTTAGGTTTATGGGTAGGTTTAGGGTTGGCACCTAGTTATAACCCAGTTATTGTATTGTAACTAAGTACATAGTATGTACATGGTGAACAGGACTGTAAAAGAAAGTGATAACACTTTTTCTGTCAATGATGTGAAATGAATGAATGAATATTGAATTATGGGATCATGGATTTTAATGAAAAAAAATTACAACTTGACATTTAGGGCAAATTATATTGATAAGTAATCAGTTGCAGCAAAAACATCAGTCTCGCCATGTGACCTCTACTTCATCTGTTCTGTACCTGAAAAACACAATAGACTGTTAATGAATGATCACAGTCACAGTTAAACAAGAGAAACGACTGTTATCTCAGGTCTATATTTAATCTCAACATGCAATGGAAAAATCAGTAGCCTAATGACAAAATAGCACTGTTATCTTTTATGGGAAGCAAAAAACATGCACAAAGCAAAACGTTTTATCAACCGAATGCCTAGCTTCTGGATGATGTGATGGTTATTTGTGAAGCTGTTTACCTTTGTGTTATCCAGGAGTCTGACAGCTCTGTGACCTGACCCGAGCGGAACATTTCCCAACCGGCCTGTGCAATCATTGCTCCATTGTCTATACAAAACCTGAAGGCATGATATCACATGAAGAGATTTACAACCATGACACTGACTCAATGTAATGAGAACAAGCTATCATGAGTTCTTTCAGCAGTGACATCCCGAAAGAAGGCGATCCTTTCTCACCTCTCATCCGTGGCAAAGATTCGAGCACCTCTCTCCTTACACATGACCCCCATCATCTCCTGCAGACGCATGTTACCTACAAAAGAGCACGCATTCAGATGTTGACAAAACTGCAATGAGACTAAACACACTGTATTTCATGTGTAGCTCTTACAGCCGACTCCACCGACGATCAGAACCTCCTGAGAGCCGCAGTGAGCCATGGCTCTTTCTGTGATCTCCACCAGCATAGCGAACAGAGTCTCCTGTCAATCGCATGCTATTTTTAGTCACTTCTCATAATCATAAATTAATGTGTGTCTTATTGGAAGCATGATGAGCATAAGTTCAAATACGCACTTGTAGGGAGAAACACAAATCCTCAGGTGTGCACTGACTTGTACTCAACATTTTGTGAGCAGCGTCCTGCAAGTGAACAAATTATTGAGGGAAAAAGTTTTTTTTTTTTTTATAGAACTGCAAATAGAATTTAAAAAAACAAAAGACATTCCAGCCATTCATCTCACCTCTATATAAGACAAAATCCCAGAAAATGACACATCCATACCCTTCACCGTATATGGCAGCTCTATAAACTTGGTTCCCCTTAAGAATGCATACATACATAAATCAACCAAATGCTTTTAGACAATTTAGATATTTAATGCTTGTACATGAACCATTAAAGTGCATGGAAATTTACTTCTTTGCCATCTGTTCAATGTTGTATCCAGGGCTGGGATCATTTGATATCTGTGAATACAGGTAAAATCTTATAATTACACAAACCAAATCATCAAAGTATATTTTCCAATCCTCCTACAAGGTTATCAACCAAACAAACATAAGATTCTACATATGTGTTTTAAAGTTTATTAAGCACTGACCTTGATGACCCTGGCAAACCGGTCCAGGCAGTTTCCCACAGCAATGTCGATAGTTTCTCCAAATATTCTGTAACGTCGTTCAGAATATGCAATAACCTGAAGAGAATTGCAATGTAATTCTTTCAAGGAGTGAAATGAAGGATATATTATATTGAATTGTCTGCACTTAGTATATATTATATGTATTATAGTATATATTATACTAATTTTAAAAAACAAATGTTTTGTTCAATGTGTAAGACTTCTCAATTCTTGCCTGAGTGTTTCCTCCGCTCACATATAGTACAGTGGGGTTTTGGGCATTGGTGATCAAACGGCCCATTTCTATGTGCCCAATACAGTGGTTCACCCCCAGCAATGGCTTGCCCCACAACTGGGCGACTGTCCTGGCCACAACTGCCACTGTCACCAGAGGGGCCCCCATTCCTGGCCCTGTACAACAGAGATATTTGATGAGCGGGGTAGGGTGGAAAAATGCACAGTATACTACAGGTAAGTAAAACCATTCACCTTTAGTGTACGCCACACAGTCAATGTCTGCAGATTTCAGCCCAGCTTCATCAAGTGCCTCCTGGAGGACAGTGAGAATCACACTGCGGTGGTGTTTGGCCGTCTCGCCAGGTAGGAACCCTGAGAAGATCATAAGAAAGCAATGATAAAATAGTACTGGTGGCAGCTTCTTTTAGTTAAAGAGGTAAAGACTGACTGGTGAGGTCTGATGAGCTCACCTTGGCCAGGTGGGGTGATGTACGTGCGCCGGGGGTTTGACAGAACTTCCCCATCTCTGATGATACCCACACCGATCTTATTAGCACTGCCTTCAAATCCAATCACCACAGTCATGGTGTCTTATTTGAGAATGAAACAGGAATCATTTGATTAAAAAAATACTACATTCCTTTCCCCCCTCAATATTCAAGTCCTGCAAAAGTGCTCTTATGTTGTGAATGTAATATTAAACGAACAGGTTTAAAATATACACTTAATTTTTATTATATATATATATATATATATATATATATATATATATATATATATATATATATATATAGGTACTGCATTAACTGTATATTATATAAATGGAGTTTAATTAATTCTGCTGATGTCTGGCTGTCACGGAGCTCTGTGACGCATGCTGTTGGATAAAAGAGTCTGGTCATTAATAATATTGATTAAAATGTCGAGATTATCATGGTTTTGGTTAATTATACTAATGCATATACTAAAAATTATAATTTTGACTTGCTTAATCTCTTAATTTCCACATCTTCTTCACACTTACCACACACTCGTTGGCTGTAAGACCATAACAACAGTTAAAAGGGCTTTCACAATATGCCTGGATGAAATTGATGGGTATAAGTGGGATAATACATTTTTTTTAAAGCTTTATGAATGTATTTAAAATTTAAAAAATGCCAATTCCTTTCTAATGTGCTGAAAATAAATGTATTGTATTAATTGTTTTTTTAAAAACACTTATTTTAGTCAGGCAATATCTCGGGCACCTCTAAATGGGGAAACGTGCGCCTCATCCTGCCTCATCCACACTGCCGAAAGCTTCGTGCCCGTCCGTGTAGAGCAATTCATAGACCTGCACAGACTGAGCTATCAGTGTAATCTCAACTAAAGATTAAAGTGTTAGGTAAGAAAGAGCTATCTGTATATAATGGAATGCACATTTATATTTAATGATTTTTCAGCTCGATTAATGTGAAAATGTCCAAAATCTGAGCGTGATTGGTTCTTATTGTTTCATTCATTCAGGCCGCATTTTTTTTGGCCAACTTACGGACTGTTAAGTCAATTTTCTAATTTATATTCGTTCGTTATTTCAGCACACTGCAAGCACATGTATTTTGGTCTATGCAGTTTTAGTAAATTTTTTGATCGCTTTTGTTCGAACTAATTAAGTTCTTACGGTCTTTGTTGTTGACGGTTGCATAGCTTGCAGCGCACGATTCATTGAACATTTACACATTCCATTGCGCATGTCCTCTCTTGTAGGTGTACGTGTGTGTGCCGTCAGTTTCTTTCGTGTGTGTGGTCTTAAGACAACTGTAAACATGCCCAAAAGAGCCAAGAAGAACGAGGAAGCTGTGGATGGGGAGACTGGCAATGGAACTGGTACAGTGTTTTAAAACCTATATAAGAAAGCTGGCATCCTCACAGATTATAATCAGATAACATTAACCTTTCTGTCCCAGCACCTGCAAAGAAAGAGAAAAAAGGGAAAGAGCCAGAGGCCCCGATTCTGTATGAAGATCCTCCAGATAAGATGACCAGTAAAGATGACCGTGCAGCCAACATGAAAATCACCTCCTGGAATGTGGATGGTCTGCGGGCATGGGTCAAAAAGAACGGCCTTGATGTAAGAGATCACATGCATTCATGCACTCAACATTTAAAGTGCCCCTATAATGCTAATTTTAAGGTTCATAATTTTGTTTTTGAGTCTCCTGCAATAGAATTTCATGCTTCCAAAGTCAAAAAGCACCTGAACTTTTTTTTGCTCAAGTTTTTTTTTGCTTTTTCCTCACAAGGATTCAGTCTCTCTAAACCTCTCCTCTCTGAGAGTTCTCTCAAAGGAACTCTATTTTGATTGGTCAGATGACCGAGTATGGGGTCTCTGTGGAACAAAAGTGGGCGTTTCTAAATTTGTGGGTGTTTTCAAACTGGTGGGTGTTTATAAATCATGCAGTGAAAATGATGCCCTTCACCTGACCCCACCCTTAAACCCTACCCCCACTGTGACGTGGGCTAATCAGGTAACGCGGTCGAAAACACCCCTCTGTTTATGGCCTCGCCCACTGTTCTGGTAACTCCTAGTACTGTCCTGCAGATACCTATACTTAGAGTGGCCAAGTCTGTTTTGATTGGTCTACTGCTTACAGCACGTGTTGGAAACAAAACGCCCATTGCCATATCTGAATTTCAGCTCCAGAGCTTCCTCAGCACTTGATACACAGTGATACGAACAGTAACGATGGTTTCAGTTTTACAGAGTCAATCTCATCCTTTTGAAGAGCATGAAAAGTGGATTTGCTTTTGCAGCGGAGAAAACAGCATCTTCTCGACATGTTGATAACACAAACCAAAGTCTTCCAGTCTCAGCTACAACTAGTGTGTTTGAGGGTCAAAGTAGACATTCACGGGCAGCCAGTGAAAACCATAGGCGGGCGTTATGTAAATTTGTTACAAACCTACATAGGATTGTGCTGGAAGTAAGACTGGAATTACTGACGACTCGTTTCAGGCAGTTCAGAACACAATAACTCCATTTATCTGCACTTTGATCTTTGAAACTTTGCTACGCTTTTATATTCGCAAACAGCTTTATATCACACTACATGATAGGTAATATCCGAAAAAGTGTAAAAGGGGCACTTTTAACACAATGGTTGTTTTACATGTTAATTATGGTCGTTCTTGAACACTCTAACCCATATCTGTCTCTTTATTTAGCATTTGTGTTAGTCTATGTCGGATTACTAGGAATATGAACCATTTTCCACTGCTTTGTTGTTGTCTGCTTGCAGTGGGTACGTAAGGAGGACCCAGACGTGCTGTGTCTGCAGGAAACCAAGTGCGCTGAGAAAGCCCTGCCGTCTGATATCACTGAAATGCCCGAGTATCCACACAAGTATTGGGCTGGATCAGAGGATAAAGAGGGTTACAGCGGAGTGGCCATGCTCTGCAAGACCGAACCCCTCAGTGTCACCTATGGTATTGGTAAGTATTACAAGGCATGTTATTCTTGTAAAAAAAACTTCATATGATTCTTTTTTTTGTAGTATTAAAGGGATTGTCCATCCAAAAATTTCAAACCTGTATGTATTTCTTTTTTCTGGGTAACATAAAAGAAGATATCTGGATCTCAATGGGAACCGAAACTGTTTTTTTTAAATGTCTTCTTTTGTGTTCAGCAGAAGAAAGAAATACATACAGGTTTGGAACAACTTGAGGGTGAATAAATGATCACAGAGTTGTAATTTTTGGGTGGATTATCCCTTTAAAGCTGCAGTCTGTAACTTTTGGCGCTCTAGCGGTTAATAAACAGAACTGTATGCGGAAGAACATTGTAGCCGGAGCTACTTCTCTCTGTTTATGTCTATGACGAGTCATGCAGGTGCTGGGGTTGTTCCACAGCGGAACCAGTAGTCCCAATATAAACACTTATTATAGGTGTATTATAGTGATTCAGGATAAGATAAAAACACTGTTTGGAAAATGGATTCATGTACTCGATTATTATGTAAATTTTGAACACAAAAAAAGTTACGGACTGCAGCTTTAAATACTAGTTAATTTGTAGTACAATAATATTGTTGCGACAGTACTATATTTCTTTATTAGTTCAATTCTTATCATTTTAATAATATTATTATATTGTCAGATTGGATTGGAGAGAAACTGGTTTTACTTTTTTGTCCAGAGCTGATCACATGCCTGGTAACCCACATTTGTCTTTATGCTGTGTGATTTAAAAACATTTTCTTTTTTATTATTATTATTCATCAGTTGCTATTCTATTCATGGAAAAACTATAAAAGTGTTATAAAATTATTTGATGTTAAATATCATAAAGTTTTTTACAATCTTGTCCAAATTACAAATCTTGAGTTTTCTGTAAGCTTAATATCTCTTTCTGCTTGAAAACAGGTAAAGAGGAACATGATAAAGAGGGTCGGGTTATCACTGCTGAGTTTCCAACTTTCTTCCTGGTCACGGCGTATGTGCCAAATGCCAGCCGTGGTTTGGTGCGTCTGGACTACCGCAAGACCTGGGACGTGGATTTCCGGGCCTACCTGACCAACTTGGACCAGCGCAAGCCCCTGGTGCTGTGTGGCGATCTGAATGTGGCCCATCAAGAGATCGATCTTAAAAACCCCAAGGGTAACCGCAAGAACGCGGGCTTCACCCCAGAGGAGCGTGAGGGCTTCACGCAGCTTCTTGAGGCCGGTTTCACCGACAGTTTCCGGGAACTGTATCCGGAGCAAGCCAATGCCTACACCTTCTGGACCTACATGATGAACTGTCGAGCCAAAAACGTCGGCTGGCGTTTGGACTACTTTGTGCTGTCGGCCGCATTGCTCCCGGGTCTGTGTGACAGCAAGATCCGAAACACGGCCATGGGAAGTGACCACTGTCCTATTACCCTGTATTTGGCTGTGTAGGTTTCTCAGGGCCACAACCATTCAGTTCCATAAAGAGAGTTCACATTTTAGTGCTTCATGCATATACACAGAAGGGTCTAGTCAGTCCTATTAGTTCTAGATTAGCATTTTCTTTCTAAATACCAAATACATGTCCAAATATAAGAATATGTGGGCTGCAGACATATATTAAAGAAGTCATGGTTGGTTAATCAAATTGTCTTCTAGTTTTGCAGCTTTGGTTCAATATGCTGATAGATTGTTTTGACACTAAAATGTTTTAGAAAAAATTCCTGTTATCTAAATGACAACTCCCTGCCAAACTACTGTAATAAACATTGTCTCAGTGCTGTGATTATAACAAAATGTTTTGAAGCTTGTAAAATACCTTGACCTACAACGATGTATGATGTGATATAATGTTTTTTGGATTTTGTCTTTGGTGCTATTTTAACCTTTGGATTTTACAAGACTCCCAACTTAGTGAAGTTAGTTGTAGTTAAATCTTACATATATCACAAAGATTTGAAATAAAGTAGTTTATAAAAAAAAGAATAAGTCTCTGATCTTATTTTTTTAATTTTTTGTTAAACCATATAATTCTAATTAAAGTCATTAACAAACATTGTCCAACTGTAAATGAAACTGATTCATATTATATATATATATATATTTATTATTATTATTATTTTTTTCATGCATAAATTGCCCATGTGTTAATATATAATGAGCAGTAGTTAAAAATGACATTAAAGTTATGTTTTCTTTTAAAACAAATAGGGATCTACATCTACAAATACAAAATCCAACATTTATATTGTTGTCCAATCTTAATAATAAGTGCCATATTGGTAGATAATAATTAAATTATATTTACTTGATACTTAAACAACAGAGAGATTTAAACAGCAGACTGCTGAATTATAAATTATATTACTCATGAACGTCAATTACGTAACGCGACGTTCGCCAATGGCAGGCGTTGACGTGTGGCTTATGAATATTAATAAGAACACGTGATCGAAACTCCAGGAAGGTTACCAAAGCAACGTTGGTATGATCAAATTAAGTATTCATGAGCTAAATCCATGGCCACATCCTTCATAATAAAAGCCCCTCAGTTTTTCCATTTTTAAAATATCAACATAAATCCAGAATGTTTCTGAAGTCCTTGTCCCAGACCAGTCTAGATGAAACCATATTAACAGTAAAAAGCATACAAAACAATCGCGAGTCGAAAGAATGGTTTGGAAGCTGGGTTTGTGAGATGGCCTGCGCAAAACTAGCATAATGTGGTTTTGCACCACCAGAGGGAGAACTCGAACTACACTGTAGACCAGACCAAAGCGGATTAGACCGGAATCTGTGTCGTTCAGTCCAGTGTTTTGAAACGAACGAAATGGTCAGGTGGAAAGCACATCGAAATTAAAAAGTATTCCGTTTTATAGCGCCTTTCTTCTAAATCATGTTACACTGCTTTTTAAAATATTAATTTCGAGATTGTTTAAAGTTGATTGAAGTTGTAAACAATGGAAGCTCTGTGGACAAAAATCGAAGGTGAGTAATTTCTTATCCTATGTCTTTTTGGAATAGATTATAATTATTTATTTTAAAATGGCAGTGCAATTATAAGATAGGCTAATTTAAATCCAGATTATAAAGTCAAAATGGGTTCCTAATGGTCTTGTTTTAATATTTCTATTTTATTTTATTTTATCAGACCCTCTTTCGTTGATTAGCTTCATGGTTCCACCCTTGAGGTTACTGTCTGCAGCCATGTGGCAGGTGACAGAACAGAGACAGGTGAAGCACTATAGGATGCTGGAGGAGTTTGTAATCATGGTGACAGAGACTGTGCCAGAGCTTCTAAATGACCATCAAAGAGCTCAGCTTATTCTTGGATTAAGAGCAAGGGTACGAAATGTCACAGTACACAAAAACAGATAACATTTAGGATCCACCATGTAAAAGATGAATGACACTTCAGTTGGTTCCTGTATTGTATCTGTTATTTTGCACAGCGTCTTCTGGAGCTATGTCGTGGTCAACATCAGGTCGACCTGGAAGAAATTCAGCTTCACATAGATCGAATCCGTGCTCCTTGTGTCAACAGTGATGAGGTCAGTGAGGTCAAATCATCCACATCTGGAGGTTGTTGACAACGCATGTTGTCTGCTTGAAACATCACGTTTCTGCTTAGATTAAAATTCAAGCATATTTCTGCAGGTTGTTGATGAAGACATGGAAGAATCTGAGGCTTGCTTCTTGGACCTCATTCGGACCCTTATCAGCAACCCCGAAGAGAGGGAGCATTTCTTCCAGGTTACAAACACATAAACATGGTCACACAACTCACTTGGTTTTTGCTGTTTTTCTTCCCGTGCCATGAAATAATTTTTTCCCCAACCCATTGCAATTAATAGAACATTTTCCCAGATGAATACGGACCCAAGTTTGACAAAACCCTACAGGAACTTATGGAAGACTTCCTCCTACAGCTGGACCGGATGATTTCAGTCCCAGACCTTTCACAGGTACATCAAGAAACATCAGTAAAAAACACTTACTGTGTTATTTCTCTTACCGTTGGTTTGATTTTGTTTCTCAGACGGTCTCTTGGCTCAGGGCCTGTCCGTCTCTTCTGGAGGAATGCCTTCATTCAGTTTTGGTCCCAAAGCAAATAAAGACCCTGCTTGAACGCCACAGAGCTAATGGAAATCTTCAGGACAATGGTAGAAGTTTTTACGTTAAACAATGTCATATCTATGTGAAAGATTTTATCAGATGCATTTGCATTATGCAAATACAAGAAACAACTTTGACGGTTTCAGTCAGTTGCATCTGTGTTTGCAGTTGTAAATCAAATGGCTTATGCCGTCAAAATGACAATAGAACAGTTTCACCAATGAAACCGGAATTACAAAGGGACAGTTTCATTAAGGTGACAGTAACTAAACTTTAAAAACTCAATAAAAAATGCAGCAAAGCACTTAATTTGAACATTTATGTATTCTGCCTCTACTTTCAATTAATTACTCTCCCCAGAAGCATTTTTGTTCAGCTTTCTTACTTATGTATCATGTCCATCCGACACATGGATTTTTAATTTGAGGTTTAATTTGTCTCTTTGTTGCAGCTCATAACAGCTTTACATTTTCATCTCAATCCCTCCCTCCGCTGGTTCGAGTCGTCATATCCAGCGATCACACAGAATCTGGCGACCCGTCTGAATCGGGAGCCGATTTAGATGGTCAAGACAAAGATGATTGCCACACTGATCTGGATATGCCCAGCTGCAAGTCTAAAAAGAGAAAATTCAAAATAGATACAGAGGAGAGAGAAGATGAAGAGGATGATGATGATGATCAAAACTGGCCAATCATGGGTGCCCTATCAATAGAAAAGAGGAACAGTTATGATGACAGCTCTATTGGTGAAGAGCTGAATCAGACACACACCAAAAGAAACTCGAAAAAATCCTCTAAAAGGAAAAGAGACGACAGTGGAGAAGTGTCCAGAGAGTTCACATTTATCAATCATTTGGGGGCATACACAGGTCAGTTCATTTTAAAGAGGACCTATTGTGCTTTTTTATGCTTTCAACTTTCTTTAGTGTGTAATGTTGCTGTTTGAGCATGAAAAATGTCTGCAACGTTACAAATTCACTCCAAAGGGAGGAGTTCTCTATATCAGTGCACACTGTTTCTGAAGTAAGCAGAGTGTTACTGACAGACTGGGAAAAGAGGAGCTGCAACAATGTCAAATATGTAAAAAATAGGGTGTTTTTTTTTAACATTCAAGCATGAAAACCTATTCTAGTACAGCCCAAAAAACAAAATCAAGACACAATCAAGTAAAAGGGCATAGTAGTTCCTCTTAAATCTAAGTTTTCATTTATTAGTGGTGCATGCTAAGGCTTCATGCAAAGTATTACACTTTAGCTTCTACCCACAACACCTTAGCATCATGAAGATGACTTTGGCTTGTGCAAGCACTGCTAAAAATCTAGTTTAATAATGATAATATTTACATGCTGATTTACATGCTTTTCTGCTTTATTTACCCAGAAGAGTCTTCGTACCAGACCTCTGATGCTTCAAAAGTTCCTTGGTCAGAGGAAGAAACGTTCTGCCTCATTGACATATGGGGGAAAGACAGCGTCCAGCGGAGTCTAAAAGACTGTGCCCGCAACCGACACATTTTTAACCTCATCTCTAAGAAGATGTTCGAGAGAGGGTTTACTAGAACAGCAGAGCAGTGTCACACCAGGATAAAGCGCTTAAAAATGAGCTTTCGACAATGCCATGAAAACATGTGAGTTAATTCAGAAAGTGTTATTTTAGGTTTGTTATAGTCTATTTATGTAACTAGCTTTTATTTGTATATTTTTATTTTTCATGTTAATTTTACTTACATTTTTAGGTTTTATGTATTTCTAGTAAATAATGTTAGTGCTTATACTGAAACTTTCAGTTTATTGTCATGGCAACATTTCAAATTTTCCTTTAGTTTAAGTTTTTTAACTAATTTTTATATTTTTCAATTAAAATAAATGTTTTTAATAGTTTTATTAAATGATAAAAACCCTGATTTGAAGTTAACATGAAATCAAAATAGACTCTGTTTACTACCTTAATGATTGTTTTTGGTTTTATTGTTATTATTGTGAATGTTATTTAATGTTGACTTTAAAGAAATATTTTAGGGCCATCCATTTTGCAACAAATAACTTTGTGTATAGTTAAATAAATAAAAAAATATATTTTTACAAGACATAGACATGACATTCACTACACTTTAAAAGTTTGGGGTCCGTCAGATTACAATTTTTTTTTTTTTAAAGAAGTTAAATCTTTTATCTTTCAGTAAAGAAACTTTTTATTCATCAAAGGATCCTGAAAAAATATATCACTGTTTCCATAAAAATATGAAGCCACAACTGTTTTTAACATTGATCATAAGAAATGTTTCTTAAGCAACAAATCAGCATATTAGAATGTTTTTCTGAAAGATCATGTGACACTGAAGATTGGAGTAATGTTGCTGAAAATTCAGCTTTGTATCACAGGAATAAATTACATTTTAAAATACATTCAAATAGAAAACATTTATTTTGAATTGTAATATATTTATTACAATTTTTACTGGGTTTTTTTAATCAAAAAAATGCAACCCTATTGACCCAAAACTTTTAAACAGTAGTGTATTTAAATCCTTGAAATGTAAGAAACCTTTAAAACTGAATTCTGATTTTTTTATTATATCTGAACTGAATCTGTGTTTGTTTGGCAGTGTGAGAGGAGAAAGACCGGAATGGAAGTTTTATAATGTTCTGGAGAAAATTCTCTGCCGTAAAGACTCTACAGAACAGGAAGAAAGTATTAATGATGTCACCATTCCAGAAGAATCCTCAGGACAGCAGGCAGAAGACGACACTGATTGGGATGTTCTTGGTCATGTCGGACTAGAGGGTACTCAAATGTTCTGCGCATAATATATGACCTATATTAGACTTGCTGTATTATTGACCAAAGTTTCACTTACACCCTCTCAAGGCACCAGGAATATCCCATGGACAGACCTGGAGACGCAAACCCTCATCAGGATCTGGGGAGAAGACAAAACCCAGCGGGAGCTGCGAGGGGTTCTCCAGAACGGACACATCTTTGCCATGATCTCCAAAAAGATGGCCGCTCACGGTTACGTCCGAACAGCAGAGCAATGTCAGAGTAGAGTGAAAAGACTGAAGCTGTGCTTCAAACAGTCTCACGAGAGTAAACAGTGAGTGCTTTAGCATCTTCGACATCATTGTTAAAGGGATAGTTCACCCCAAAATTAAAATTCTTTCATTAATTACTTACCCTCGTGTCGTTCCAAAGTCTATAAAAGCCTAAATTCAATCTGTTCATCATATGAATCGATCGAGTCTCATCAGAAAATTTGGACTAAACCGCTTAATTCATATGGATTAGTGTTATGATCTCTTTATAAGGATCAAAGTGTCAGTTGCGTAGCTATCAATGGAGGGACAGAAAGCTCTCAGATTTAATCAAAAATGGGTTTGGAATGACATGAGGGTGAGTAATTAATGACAGTAACCCTTTAACAAATTCCTGATAGAGGAAAAGCAAAACTCAGCTGAAAAGAGAATCTTGTGAATATAATTTAATTTACAGAGCGCTGTTGTATTATTTTAAATGACTGAAAGTGCTGTTCTTTAATTCTTTTTGCAGCACCGAGGGCAAAGAGCAAGTTGAATTTAAATTCTATAAACAGATGGAGAGAATTATGGCTAATGAAGAGTCATGCTCATCACAGATCAAAAAGGAGGAGTCTACGGACATCGAATACCAGGTGTACAAGTACCAGGAAATAGGTATCTGTTCGTTCCTGTTACTCTTCTGTAGACTATTGTTTTGTAATACACTGCTGTTTGTGTCCTGTTAATGTTTGAGGTCAGTAAGAATTTTTTTTAAAGAATTATTTATTTTTTCCAGCAAGGACACATTAAATCAAATGTGACAGTAAAGATATTTTTTTTATATTACAAATAAATGCTGTTCTTTTGATCTGTTCATCAAATAATACTGAATAAATGTATCACGACAACTATCCACAATAATATTGATCAGAACAACTGTTTTCAATTTTAATAATAATCATTAGAATAATTTCTGAAGGATCATTTGACACTGAAGATGGCAGAAATGGCTGCTGAAAATTCAGCTTTGCCATCACAGAAATAAATTACATTTTAAAATATATTCAAATAGAAAACAGTTCATTTAAATTGTAATAATATTTCATAATTGTACTGTATTTTTTATCAATTAAATGCAGGCTTGGTGAGCATTAGACACTTTTCCCATAAACATAAAAAAATTGTATGGACCCTAAAAGTTTGAATGGTACTAATGTTCAACACACAGAAGACATCCTGCTTGATTTGATGATCTAGCCATTTCAGTTTGCATGGATGGGGATTTATAAATTTTTAAGCTTGATATAATAGTCCAAAAATGTCTAATACATGTGTGTCATGTCCTCCTATGATCACCCAACACAGAAACCACAATGAACTGCATGGATGATAGAAAGAAGGTCGCCTGGTCCGATGCAGAGACGCTGATTCTCCTCCAGTTATGGGGAAATGAACAGGTCCAGCAGAACCTTCAGCGTTGCCCTCACAACGGCCCCATCTACACAGAGATCTCTGAGAAGCTGAACGCTCACGGATACCTGCGCTCCGCTGAGCAGTGCCATACCAGAATCAAACGACTCAAAATCAGCTACAGGCAGTGCAGGGACAGCATCAGGTCAGTGGCCAACCGTATTCAAGAGACATTTATGTTACAGCACCAAATAAGAGAGCAATCTTATTAGCACATTATTTGTGAATATGGCCTGAGCACTAAATATAATTTTTAATGGAATGTGCATTTAATTTTAGTGTGTGTTTTTTTTTTCTGTGCAGTTCACCTGAAGCTGAACGTGTAGAATTTAAGTTCTATGACCTGATGGAACACATTTTCCGAAAGAATGCTTCATCAAAAGTGTCAGGAGATAATGAACCCAACATTGACATGAAATCAGGTACTTTTATTAAAGGGGTCCTATAATGCTTTTTTACATGTTCAACTTTCTTTAGTGTGTAATGTTGCTGTTTGAGCATGGAAAAGGTCTGCAAAGTTACAAAGCGAATAATCACTCCAAAGGGAGTTCTTCTTTATATCAGTGCGCAATGTTTCTGAACTCCCTGAAACGCCTCGATTGTAGTCTTGAGTTTTCTTCCTGGAACAAACACGTCACAATATTCCTCATTTAAATAATTCCCGCCCAAGGCATACGCAGAAAAAAGGGGCTGGGCCTGGTTGAGTTAGTTAGTAATGAATTGAAACATTTCCCCAACACGCTCAAAGCGATTGACCAATCATAACACACTGGTCCAGCTGACCAATCAGATCACATTGCGATTTTCAGAAGGAGGGGCTTCATAGAGACAGGAACTAAACAGAGCGTTACTGGCAGACTGGGAGGAGAGGTGCTGCAACAATGTCAGATATGGGGAAAATAATAGGACCACCTGTAAACGTCTATGTGCCAGATATGAAATGTGTATTATTTTATTTCTTGATAAGTGAATTTGATATGTGTAATTTTATAACATAGTACATAGAATTAAGGGTTTATATTAAGGGTTTGTATAATACCTAATACACATTTCTAATAATCCAGTTGAAAATAACATGTTTCCTTCTGTCAGAAACCTGCAGCAGAGTGGACCAGACAGCATCCTGGTCAGACTCTGAAACTGTAGCTCTAATAGACATTTGGGCGGAAGATGAGGTGCAGGAAGCCCTGAGAGGATCCGTCCATAACGGTCACGTGTTTGCTGATATAGCAGAGAAACTGAACAGTCAGGGATTCTTCAAAACACCAGAGCAATGCAGATGGAAGATCAAGAACCTGACAAAGACTTTCCGACAGTGTCACGAAAGGAAAAAGTGAGTTTGGCTTTATTTTTGCTTGTTGACTTTGAAAATAAAGTGTTTTTTTTTATCTGAGGTTTAATAATGTCCTCCATATTGTTCTCATCTAGATGTGGCATAGAGAATATAGATTGTAAATACTATGATAAACTGGAGCAGGTTCTGGGTGATGAGGCCTTTTTCATGGATGTCTTTGATGAACATGATCAGGATGCAGGTTTGTGACTTTGAAGGTTGTGTTTGTTCGTTCACTCATTCACTCACGGTGGGTGAATCTCAAAAGTCAAATTTCATCCTCGCAAAAAATTATGAATTCTGTTTTAAATTTAGGAAAATCAACGTCTTTTTTTATTTTTTTTTACCTTGGATGTATTTAAACCAATTGTAGGAGACTCCAAAATAAAATAAGTAACCTTTAAAATAGCGCAATAAGTTATAATTTATTTCTACTTTTTCCCCCCTTCATTACAGGAATGGGAATTGTGCTTAACTATCTTGAAAATACTGTCACAATGAAAAATATTTAATAGGCTTAATTTTCTTTAAGCAAAATGTTATTTCTTATTTCTCTCTTTTGTCTCTCTTGTAACCTAAACTCTTCATCCACCTGTTCTTCCTCAGAATACCAGCAGGCAGCCATGGTAGCCGTATCTGAATCAGGCAGGAAGATGACCTGGTCCGACCGGGAGACGCAGGCCCTGCTGGATATCTGGGGTGATGACCGTGTGCAGCACAGCCTCATGTCCTGCCCGAAAAACAGGCACATATACAGATATATTTCAAAGAGAATGATGGCACTGGGTTTCAACAGAACGGGTGTCCAATGCCACTCGCGTGTAAAAAGACTCAAGTCTCAGTTTTACTACGATGGGTGAGTGAGTTGAAGTCTGTGATGACTAGTTCTTAAAGGTTATGTTCAGAATTCAATAGTTGTGTCTTGTTTACTGCACAGCATAAATGCATAGTGTGTGCTATTGTGAACATAGAGGTATACTATTTTCAATATTGTTTCTACTTTTTAATGTGTTTTTCAGCAGGGAGGAGTGTAAATTCTATGACCAACTGGAGCAGATTATTTTAAAGGACAGAACATCTGATGACCAGGACATCAGTGAGCTGGAATCCATAACTGATTCTGATTCAGGTATCAGTCGGAAAATTGGTCATGCAAATGATTTTTTCTTTTCTTATTTTAATCTAATAAATCTAAATATAGGCCACGTCTACATTAATCCAGAAACATTTGAAAACTTTTAGTTTCAAAATGCTTTGTGCGTACCTCCATTTTCACAGTCAACACAGAAAAGGTATTTTGAAATGTATCCAGTTTGGGGAGCATCTTTAAAATGCCGTGGCCGCGATCTCAGTGTGGATGGAAGGTACTAGATGCGTTTTCAAATGTATCCGGATTAATGTAGATGTAGCCATAGTCTCCCTTTCTAACTGGGATCTCTATGTAAGTTCTTCTTGATATCAAAAAGTTTGAATATAATTTGTGAAGATCTATAAATTGTAGACCTGTGAAATGTGTTTGCGTGTCCAGACTCTTTAGCTCTCTCCAAACCTCCGACTGTGGAAGGGCCGAAGCTGGCATGGGGTGACAGTGAGACACACACACTTATATCCATCTGGGGGAGCGACCCTATCCAGGAGAGGCTGAAAGGTTGCGTCAAACGCAAACCTGTTTTCCAGCAGATCGCACTGGTCATGGCCGAGAAGGGCTACAGCAGGACAGACGAACAGTGTCGCTCCAGGATTAAAAGACTGAAGGCCAGTTACCGCCAGTGTCTTGATAATTACAGGTAGATACAACAACTTTGACCTCAAAAATGGAATATTAAAATATACTACTTAAATGTAAGAATTACGTATAGATATTTTTTTCTTTTCTCAACCCATAGAAATGAAGGGGAGCAGGTGGAGTGGAAGTTCTTCAAGCAGCTAAATAAAATATTTGAGAAGTACCCTCTAGATGAGACTGAAACCACCACGGCTCAGGAGCCAGAGACAGTTGGGAGGAAAAACCCTAGCAGGTCTGCAAAAGCCCAGAGCTCAGGTGATTCTGAACTGCAAAAATGTCCTGATTTGATCCTAAAGGAACAGCAAAAATAATGTGCACACAATTTAGAGGCATCAAACTACAAATGGAGAATGAGGAGATGGTATTTTAACATTGAAAATGTACATACTTCACATTTATTATGTCAAGTGTATGCAAACATTTTTTTAACAGGAAATATACACTACCGTTCAAAAGTTTTGGGTCTGAATGATTCTTTTTGAAAACTGAATAGTCTTAGTCAAAAATGACAGTATAGACAATGATTTCTATTTTAAACAAATGCTATTCTTTTGAATTTTCTACTCATCAGAGAATCCTGGGAAAAAATGATCCCAGTTTCCACAAAAATAGCAGCACAACTGTTTTCAACATTGATAATAATCAGCATATTAGAATGATTTCTGGAGGATCATGTGACACTGAAGCTTTGTATCACAGGAATAAATTACATTGAATTTTTTTTTCTTCAAATAATAGAAAACAGGTATTTTACATTTTAATATTTCACAATATTACAGTTTTTAAAATATTTTTCATGAAATAAAATGCATCCTCATTTCAGACTTATTTAAAAACTTTGATCGGTAGTGCATGTTTGAGAAAAACACATTTTACTTGTTGGTGATAAACCTGACTATGCTACACTTGTGCCCCTGAATTACCTCTGGAGGGAGAGCAAGACTCAAATTCTCCTGTACATCTAAGCTTAGGAATATAAATCAGATCTGACAGAGGTATTTTCTGTCGTGTGGACTTTGGAGGATGGATTAAGGACACACACAAACCTTTAATCGTCTGAAATCTAAGCAAGAACTTCCACTATCGAGCAACAGAAATACAGGACCTTATATGTTCAGGTTCTCTCTGAACTCTGCATTCATATGCATGTACATCTGAAAGACATTTGCCTAATGGTGCTGTTGTCATGTGGTCTCAGTTGATCACACGTTTTCACAGGGTAAAATCTAACACTGAAATATAATTAGTCTCAGCTGCTTGGCAGCTTCAATAGTGTGGGACTGGGATGGCAGTCTTGGATTTGCATAGCAAGATGTGAACGCCATCCTGAAGCCACGGGTCTATTACTGAACAATTAATGGTAAGTAGTAACAGGAATTAGAAAAACCAAGTCTGAATTTGTAACAAATAGCCCTTGTCTTAAGTATTTTAGAACATAATGAAATAACTGGATGGAATTCTTCCTGGTGCAGACTGATTTCTCATCTGAATGCATAATCTATCCAAAAAAGAAACTTCCAGAAAATGGATTTGTATTGTATATTTGTATCATAAAAAGAAACAAATTTGTGCTACATGAAAAAAGAACACTGAAAAGAATTTCCATTTTGTACAAAAGCATCTGCTTTTAAATTATATTTGCTAGATTTAACAAATTTTAATATATATATATTATACAAATGTAAGTTACTGTTACACAGGATGATGCCAAAGGTCATTGCCTAAATCTCAATCTCCATTAAAGTGTGTACCAAATGTGTAGCCAAATTAAAGGGTTAAATAAAAATTCTGTGATAATTTACTCACCCTCATGTCGTTCCAAACCTGTAAGATTTTCATTCATCTTCAAAACACAAATGAAGATATTTTATTCAAAGGAGAGATTTCTGTCCTTCCGTTGACAGCTACGCAACTACCACTTTGACGTTTCAAAAAGTTCAAAAGTAAATAAAAGCCTAAATTAAATCTGTTCATCATATAAAGCAATCGACTAATACGATGGATTCATATGGATTTGTTTTACGATCACTTATTGTAGCGTTAAAGTTGTAGTTACACGGAATGTCAACGGAGGGACAGAAATATCTGATTTAATTAAAATATCTTCATTTGTCTTTTGAACGACAAGTAATTTATGAGAATTTTTTCTTTTTTGTTGAACTAACCTTTAAGATCAGAGTCAGTAAAGGAAGTTTGTGAACAAATACACATTGCATTGCTCAGTGATGGTGAAAGAGTGGACAGTGTTATTGTTACAGCTCTTCCAGACAATATTCTGGAGTGAGTTTATCCAATTTGCTTCTGAATTATCCAAGGTGGACAACCATTTAGAATTGTTTTTTTTTTTTTTTTTTTTTTTTTTGTGAGTGTTTTAAATCCCACATTGATTCTGTTCTTAGGCGTTTTACTGTGCAATAAACAGATTATTTATTTGTTTGTTTGTTTGTTGAAATGACTTGACCAGCATGATTCAGACATCACAATGGCAATGATGCTAACTATGTAAAGTACGAATTTATAAAGTATTTCCATGTGCAGTTTCAAATATGGGTTGCATAAACAAGCATGGTTTGGAAAACAAAACATTACCTTTTTAAAGTAATGATCAGCTCATGAAATTAACTAGTCATTTTAAATATGCATGTTCAGTCAAGGGCTTTTGGATTCTAGTTTTACACGGCCACGGGTTTGGTCGTAGTTTCTTCTGCGATTACCTCGCTCACTCAGGTGAATTCTCTCATGCTTCTTCAGAGGCCCAGCGAACTTAAAGCTCCTCCCGCAATGAGAGCACTGCCACGGCCGCTCGCCTGTGTGGCTGAGCATGTGGTTCTTCAGGTGAGACGAGTGCTTGTAAGTCTTTCCACATCTTTCACAGGTGAACGGCCGCTCGCCCGTGTGCACACGTTCATGTCTCTTCATGTTCCCGATCTGAGAGAAGGCTTTTCCACAAATCTTGCAGCGGAACGGGCGTTCTCCGGTGTGTATGCGCAGGTGGCACCTTAGCATCTCAGGTCCAGCAAACGTCTTGTGACAAAGGGTGCACGGGATCTTGAGCCGGGGTCTCTCATGGTTGCGCTGGTGCTTCTTCAAGTCGAACATGTAGACGAAGGACTTGCCGCAGATTGAACACAAGTACTGGCGCTCTCCTGCATGATAACCTTTGTGTCTTCGGAGGAGGCTGGCATAGATGAAACTCTTCCCACACTGGTTACACTGGTATGAGCGCTCCATGGAATGGTAACGGACGTGGATGGACAGTTTAAATGCCGTCGGGAAGCTCTTTTCGCAGTGAGGACACTGGTGCAGGTTCTCTGAGGTGTGGCATTCGCGGTGAATCTTCAAGTATGAGCCCTGGGAGAAGCTCTTTCCACAGATGGTACACTTGTATGGTTTTTCACCAGTGTGCACACGGATGTGCTTGATGAGGTCCGCTTTTTTGCGGAAGGTCTTGACGCACTGCGAGCATTTGAAAGGTCTGGCAAGCGAGTGTGTTTTGATGTGATTGGTCAGGAAGCTGAGACACCTGAAACTTTTGCCACAGTCTGAACACTGGAACGGCCGCTCGCCAGTGTGTGTGCGCATGTGATTCCTCAGCAAGCACTCGAAACGGAACTCTTTGTGACACTCGGGACACGTGTGTCTTTTCTCTTCCTGCATTGTCTGGGACTCTGAAGGAGCGGCAGCTGTCTTTTTGGAAAGAGCGGCTCGAGGTGGACTGCTCTTTCTGTGAATGATGGACTTTACAGATGGTGGCCTTTCTATGACAGGAACGTAGATCGTCTCCTCCCTCACAATCTCAACAGGAGTTGGAGGCAAAACTGGTAGTGAGACGCCCTTTCCAGTTAATTCTGAGATCCACTGCTCTAAGCTGACTTGCCTCACACCAGACGTTTCCACCATCTCGGATTGTTCTAGGAACTGCAGTTGAGTCGTCTCCTCTCCCTCGTTCTCAAACTCTGACACCACCACGGCAGAGCCATCTGCGGTGAGGTAGATCTGCTGGACTTCACAGATGCCTGAGTCTTTCTCTTCACAAAGTGCCTCTTCTTGCTGTAAACCATCCTCTACTTCTTCAGCGTCAGCTATCGCTGTGAACTCCTCGCTGTCAGCTAAAGGCTCAGCCTCTTCTGTGTAACTCTGAGACGGGCTCATTATGGCAATGGCCGCGTGATCAGATTCTGATTGGTTCTCTGTGCCTTCTGATTCAACGATAATTGTCTCTTGAGCAATGGAAGTGGGGGGTTCCTCGTCTTCAATGGTAAAGGCAGGCGAGACTGTGTCTTGTACGATTGGATGAGGCAAACAAACTACTTCAGCTGTAGAAGGGATAGACACTGTACAGACCAAAAGAAAAAAACACCTTGTTAAAGCATCATTTGAATATTTTCTAATAATACAGTTTAAGCTAATACAACTTTATTGTGTTTGTGGATATATCTCACAAAAACATGTTCAGGACACAATCTAAGTTAAAGGTGCAGTAAGCAATGTCTGAGAAATGCTGTTGAAAGTGGATCGGATCGAGCACCACAACACACTAGCCAATCAGCAGTAGGGGGCGAATACACTCACGATGGGGGAGGAGAGAGAGAGCAAGAGGGAGATTTGAAGAAAGACTGTAGAAAAAGAGATGGCTGAGAGACATAAAATAGAAAAGTTCAGAGGAATATCACTGGAAAAAGACAGGTTATGCTTTAAGCCGATATCATATTAGAAAAGCTTTTCAGAGCTGGAGAGAACTGAGCGGGAAGAACTGAAACAGACGCCAAGGTTGCATTGTTTCTACTCCGTTTGTGAGTAACATTGATTTTGCTATGTTTTACAGAACTAAGATATGCTGTTGTTGTAATGTTGGCTATAGTAAAAGGACAGTTTAGAGTGTCATTGAAGCATTATTTTGCATCGCTTCAGCTATGATAAAGAGACATCCACTCTTACATTGCGTGTTCGTGCATTTTGGGGACGGAGCAATGAAGGGAGGGGTATGTTTGTTTTGGTTGATTGCAAATATCAACAGTGTTTCTCAGAAATCGCTTACTGCACCTTTAAAATAATAAAGTTTTATATGAATTAAATATTAAATTCAGTTATTCAATACATGCCAACAAATGTGGTACAGTAGCAACAGTAAAGCTCACTTTCAGTGATAACTCCCGGAGAGAGCTCATTGGTTTTTGCATGCAATCTTCTGGTTTTGAAGTGCTGGAGCACATCCTTAATCTCCACTGGATCTGAGAGTGGCTGCACAATCTCCTCCATCATCGAGAGGCCACCACAAAGCCGTGAGGCTGTCTGAGAAAGTCATCAGATTTCAGATCAGAGTTACCTTGAATTTAACATAATGTATAATGCATTATGCAATCTTTGAATGAGGACACACCTCTTTAAGGTTGGGTACTGGCAGCAGATCTTCCACTCGAGACAGGAACTCCCATGCAAGGCTCTGTAATACGGCATCATATCCTGAACCATATTCTACAGGGAAGACATGCTGAAGACAGAAACAGAGGTGAAACATGGAAAACCCATTTTCATGCATGATTAATACATTCTTTTCACAGAAAGATGAAGGAAAAGACTAACCTGGATGAAATTCTCTTTCTTTTCTGTGTCCTCTAAAATGCCGTGGACCATTCTAATGAATTTGTTATTGATGATTTGACTTTCCACATCTTTCCACTGCAACAAATTGAAAGCAAAGAAACAAGACACTGATTTATTTTTTGCAACAACTTGGTTAGTGCAATTACAAAAAAAAAACACAAAAAAAAACTATTACCTTATGTGTGAGATTTCGAAGAGAATCGAGATGTGCCTGAATGACCCACAGATCTGGCATTTTATCTTTCAGGCAAAGCTCCAAGATCACCTAAAAGAAATAAATCCCACGTTACATGTGCTGTGTGTGTATATATGAGTGTGTATCTATATATATATATATATATATATATATATATGGATTTTGCTCAAATAAGATTTACCTTTTTACGCAAGTGAAAGATAAGTTTATTAACTAGACTTCGACTCATGATGTCTGGAACGGTCTCTGTTACCAGCATCACAAATTGCTCCAGCTTCCCGTACTGTGTCACATTACGACGTTGAACCACCTGCCATAGAAACGCCGACATCAGCCGAAGAGGCGGCACAACCAGACGCAGGGCAGAGAGAGGGAGAGCTTGAGGGAAAAAACAAGGGAAATAAATATGGTGCAGATAAATGTAAAGTGAGTTATATTATCAGTAGATAATATAAAGAGGTCTTAATATTTCAGAAAAAAGTTGTTGTGATGCACTAAATTGAAATTCGAATGTGTAAGTTGTATGTTTCAAAGAATTATTGTTCTTAGGAAGAAGTTAACTTTAAACTTTACATGCACGCTGAAAACTATAACGTTATATATATAAGAATTAAACTTGACCAAAACAACTTAAATCTTATTTTAACGACTAACGTTACATACAACTTGTAATTAATAATATAAATAGAACTATAATAAGAAAATATATTTTAACTCTATAAATACAGTTTCAATAATAGCAAATGACATAACAAATAAGAACTTTCATTTACCAGGCCCTTTTTAAAAAATATAAACAAGTGTGTTTTGAGTTGTGTTGTGCGAGTGAGTAACTTTAATAGGATTGGTTGTGCTAGCTTCACTCTCTTAGCATTTAACTCACAAGCTAAAAAATACTCACCCGCCTCGCGACTCTCTACGTTAAGGATTTCCATTATTCAAAGTTAGAATAAATCTATATTTGTATTTTAGTCAACTCTCAACGCCTTATGTCACTGACTGAAACCATAATAGCGGTTAAATCCAACGGCGAACGATTGTCGTGAAGTTGACCGAAGCAACGAACAACAACGCGCGAGCGGGATACCGGAAGTAGCCGGAAGTCCGTCTTTATTCCGCGTGTTTTTTTTTTGTGTGTGTGTTTGGACGTGCACGACACCGCATCAGGTCTGGCGGATACAGTGTCCTACGTTGCCACCTAAAATAAAATGTGTACATTTATATATTTGCAAGTGATTAAAGGATACAAGGCATTATAGATGTTCCGTAAAGCCCAGGTTTGTCCAACAATGAATGAACTCAAGTGTAAGTACCATCAAACAGTGTAACAGCAAATGTACAAAAAAATTAAGACAAAAGGACATTGAGTGCATAGTTCAGATTTACTGAAAAAATAACTTGATAGCATTTCAAAGGAGTTGTAAGATACAGTACCTACAGTTATAATAAAACATTCATTAGAATTGATAAAGAGTCTCCAATCAACCACAATCTTGCATTTCTTCTCTCACATTTTCTGTTCCCTCACTTTTCTGAGAGCCCGTCATTGCCTTTCACTGACAGAAGTCTTTTCTGAGAAGCACCTCCATTCATAAACACATTAATTTGAGGAATAAACATAAATTCCTCCTATGGACTGATGTTATGGCGGAGAAGGCTGGTGCACTAGAAAAGGGGAGTCACGTTTCCTAAGCTTTTTCAAACATCTGTTCAGCGAGATACTGCTCTATTAATATATTTTATAAATATGAATCATCACCATTAAGGGGGGGATACTGAGTGTTTCCTCTGTGTGAATCTTTATGTGTGCATGCAAAAGGTCAAAGTCTGGCTGGTGTGTGACAAAGTGTGAAGGATAAACAAAAATATCAACTGTTGATTCATTTTAAAATCTTTTTGTTTACATAATCAGTCCAAGCTATTATTGAACAGTTAATTTGGTTCAGCAAGGTAAGTAGTTTGTCTAAACAAAATTGTTCTTAATTTTTAAGAAAAAATACATTTATTATGCAATGGATCATGTAATTTTGCTATAAGCCCAAGTGAGGAGGTTAGAGAATTTTGTGTTACTTGAGGATGTTTCATCAGTTTACCTGAGAAGTGAGGCCTGTTAATTTTGTATTTTGCAGTTTTATATGGTTTGAATGAACTGGAGTACATGGACCACATCAGTAGAAAAAGTAAAGGTATGCAAATCTTTCTTCTTATGCTTGTGCTTAAATGCTTCAGACAAATATATTAATGATGCCTACATATCAATCATTATATTCTTAAAATAAAACAAATGGAATTAATTTTAATTCAATTAAACTGTATTACATTTTTATGCATTACATGTATAATTATTATGTTATAATGTAAATGTATTATAAATGTAAAATGAATTATTATTATAATGAAATATTTTTTTGGGAGCAGATAATGAGGGAAAAGCAGCCTACAAGTCAGCATACAAGGGAACTCTTTCAATGCTGTTTAAATGTTTTTTATTTTTTTTATCCCAGAGAATGTGCACATAATCATAGGATAGCAAATTTAATATTCATAATATTCATGTCCTTGACACATACTATAGCATGCATGAGTAGTGCTGAATATCTATAAGATTCAATCTAAAAACTAATCAATATCAGTGTTGCAAAGACATTAGATTATTAAAAGCCTATTATGGCCACACATCAATCAGAACAGACATTTATGATCCTGAGCGGGGGCTCCTGCACCAGCAGAAGGAGATCAGGGTGGTGTGGGTTAACAGCATCATAGCCTTATAATCACCAACCCCCCCTCCCCCCACATATTGTCAGAGACGCAGTACAGGCAGACGGCCACTGCAGCAGCAAGAGAGTGTAAGAAATGTTGCAAATAAACATCGAAATTCTGCAGAGAGAGGGCGGAAAAGCTGCAGACGAAGATAAGCGTGCCATGCGTTCATCCAAAGACGATTTATGGTGAAATAGGGTGTGAATAGGCGCTGGTGGGTTGATGACCAGCCATAAAGCACAGGAGGGAGTGATGAGGAAGGACCTATTCAAGAGAGGAGAAACAAAGGGAGGAGTAAAAGAGAGAGAGTGAAATGGTGGTAGATAAAGACGGGGCCATGAGCCCTGCACCGCCTTACGACTCGCTGCCAGCTCGGGCAAGTCCCTGCCGTCCAAAGGAGTGGGAGCGAGAGTTGCACGCTACTCAAAGACTGTCTTCTCCTCTACGACCGGCTCCATCCTCTGTTTCCCGTCGGCCTTCAGCACTCCCTGGCTATCTGCTCTCTCCCTCCCGAGATTACGCTGACCAGCAGCAGCGTCTTTCATTATCGCTGTGCTCAGAGGCCTCGCTGGCGCCCCCTGTGCCTGCAGTTGGAGCTGCCCCACCGTGCTGCCGGGCGGTGGGAGTCATGCCCTTGCTGCGCCTTGCACTCCTGATTTTCAGCTTCCTTTTTTGGGCAGCAGGCCTTGCGATCTTCACCCTGGGCATATGGGCGCAGGCTTCGTTATCCGACTACATGCTACTATCAGCGAACCGCTACCCTAACGCGCCCATCATCTTGTTAGGCACAGGTGCTTCTGTGACCGCCTGGGGTTTTTTAGGATGCTTGGGAGTGGCTGCCAACCTTCCTTACCTTCTACGGGTGTATGGCGTCTTCCAGTTGGTCACACTCATAGGTGGACTATCGGCGGGTCTCTCAGGGCTCTTCTACAGAGAGGACATCGCTGAAGGTTTCCGTAGCGGACTTCAGAAAGCTGTATTGGACTATGGAGAAGACGAGGGCCGCGCAGACGCGCTTGACAGCCTTCAGAGGGCGCTAGAGTGCTGTGGCGCTGAGGGCTGGCGTGATTGGCTAATGTCCGATTGGGCTATCCAAGATGCTGTGTACTTAACAGGAAGTTTGGGGAATGATTCCTCCGCTGTGTCTTTACCAGACAGTTGCTGCATAAAACGCAAAGGCTGCCGTAACAGACCGTTGCCAGAGAATGGAGGCAGGAACATCGAGCTAGCAGGGATTCATGCTCACGGTTGTTTCCGCAAAGTCTTCAGCTTGGTAAATGACAACGTCTTTCACATTGCAGCAACAGTCCTGGGCCTTGCTTTCATACAGGTGGCAGGTATAGCCCTCGCATGTCTGCTTGCCAATCGTCTTTTGCCCAGACCGCAAAGACAAGCCCGTTGAAATAAAAAGCATTGTGAATTTCCTTTGCCTGGACTTTTGTATTACTTGCTGCAGTGTCTTGAGTTTAGATCAGTTTATAAGGAAGAAACCAGTCAATGTTTTATAGACAAAAAAAAAAAAAAAAAAAGACAAAATACTGCAAATGTTTAGGTAGAGCATCATTTAAATATTTGCATTCTTTGATTGTTGCATGACTCTGAATGACTTGTGATTTTTTTCCAGTAGTTATGCAAAGTAAAACAAAGTCAAGAGATTTATGATATGAGATTGTTGAATTGTATCTCTTTGATGTTTGTAGACATTCAGTTTTATTTGATTACTGATTAAAATATTATGTATAAAAAAATTGTATATATATGCCTTGTTTACTATGTATTCTGTAAATTGTTTTTCTATTAATAACCCGTTAGAAATGTTACACTGATTGTAGACTCCATGGGGTTTAATTCATTATAGGTTTCTAAACTCTTTTCCTATTGAATGCTTCACTGGCAGATAATTGTAATTGTACATTGATTCTATAAATATTGTCACTTAAAAGAAAAAAAGAAAAGAAAAATATGACTACTTTCTAAAAAATGAATGTATAATAACAATATATAATTCATAATTGTGAATTGTTGCTTGCAACCCATTTCATTTAATATTCTGAAATCAGAAATATGCATGGCGGAATGTGTTTTTTATTTATTGGAACTGATTGGATCCTGAAAATTGCGCATTACGTAAAATAATGGAGCCAAAAATAAATGAAAATAATATGAGAAAATAAAAATAACATATTTCAACTCAGCTGACCTTGAATGTGTCTGTCATGTAAAAAAAAGTTAAACAACAGCAACTATTAACTTTGTAGACCCGATCCACTTTTGAAACCAATATGCACACTGCACAGCTTCATCTGGTTGTGTAGTATCCTACGTTTTATTGTTCTTCCTAAGATGGATAGACACTTGATTTATGTTTTCATTCCCCAAAGATATAGCTGACCGAACAACAATCTGCAATTTCAAACAAGCTTATTTATGAGGGTCTGTATTTATTTATCACACCCCTGCTGCAATTACAAGCACGTGATAAATCATTGGAATCTGAGGCACTCTCTCTTTAATGACCTGCCACATAATGGATTGAAAGCCACCTCAACCTGCGAACAACTATTAGATCCTTCAGATGACTAAATGTAAAATGTATTAAGCTACAGTAGTGATACTGCACACGGTAATATGAAAAATATTTGAGATAGATGAACATAGGATGGATTTTGTTGTGGTTTTTAGGCTAAGGTGCTCATGCAGTGTTGAGGCATTAATCCCTTGAAGAATGATGTTATTCTTGAATAGAGCACCTGCAAACGGTTCACAGAGCAAGACAAACTTTCATTAGTATCAGAATGGCACAAATTCTCATCCCACTACAATTAAGGCTAAAGTTCAATAACGTTGCATTATAAACACTGCCGCACTAGAACCGGGTTCACGTGTTTTTCTCGTCTGGAACCGCAGTCGCGCTATCCGAACCGGCTCTTGCTTACGTCTAGGACTGAACGCAGAAGAAGTTTTACGTGATCCGCACGGGGCATAGTTTCTGAGCGGGTCTCGGGTGATTTGGGCACTACTACTGCGTCTGCGGACACCACCAGTTAGGACAGTTCGCTTCGCTGGCTGACGGTTGTGTTATCTGAAGACAGGGAGACGGACAGTGTTGTTTTTGTCAGGAGATGGCGCTGTAGTCCACATGTTGTTACCTTTAAAAGGTGTCGAGTGAGAATTGAAGTGTGTTGAACCTGCTGCCAATTACTGATACTGCTTGGCTTGCTTGTCCAGCTTTTGGATTCGAATAAATCTCTAAGAATTGAGAACTTTGCCTCATGCTTACCAGGATTTAAACAACATTACATTGAGCAAACTTCTGACCCGACCAGCACAGGCCCATGTGGTCGGTGGGAAATTAAGATTAATGGCTCAGGACGGACGCCTTCAGTAGCCTACCGTTACTAATAAATATATTGGGTAAATATTCCCACATACTTAGTTTTTATTTGAAACAATTAAACATATTTGCTTTGTTTTTATTTGAAACAATTAAACATATGCTTTGTTTTTATTTAAAAAAATTAAATATAGAATTACCCAGACCAATGGCAATGGCACTTAGTTGGGTTTGGTCGGGGCTTGTTTACGCCGATTGAACATGTTCAATCAGTGTTTTGAGTTATGAAATGTCTGAAAAGTGACGTAAATTTTTAATCTGGTGATTGTCCGCATTGTGTCTGTCTGTACTGTGTGATTGGGTCTAAGACTATAAGGGATGCACTATTTACTAAATTAAAAAGTGAAATAATGTTCAAAATCCTGAAGTCTGCAAAACAAAGGAACTATTTACTAGATTATACTGTCTTAAAAATGGGTATTAGTGTTAAAGGAACACTCCACCGTTTTTTGAAATAGGGCTTATTCACCTTCTTTCCTACATTTAGATAGGTGGGCAAATGCATTTTTGTCTCAGTGCATGCATTGTGTTTTAGTTTGACAGGGTCGGCGCTAGCTTAGCTTAGCATAATGGATGGAATCCTTTGTTGCCAGCTAGCATGTCCTGAGTAATAGTAATATAAAAAAAACCCCACCTAATTACTTCTTGTGGCCTGCGTATTCACAACGAGTACAAATAGTGATGCAGATTAACACTAGGCGATTTCCTAGGCAGATATTGACTTGGGACTATATTAGGGGGAAGCATAGGCGAAGCACTGCTACTTGGGCGCAGAGATATCACGCTGAAGTAGCAGTGCTTTGCCTGTGCTTCCCCCTAATATAGTCCTTAATATATAAGTCAATATCTGCCTAGGAAATCGCCTAGTGTTAATCTGCATCGCTATTTGTACTCGTCGTGAATAAGCAGGCCACAAGAAGTAATTAGGTGGGTTTTTTAAATTTTTTATATCACTTTTACTCAGGACATGCTAGCTGGCAACAAAGGATTCCATTCATTATGCTAAGCTAAGCTAGCGCCGACCCTGTCAAACTAAAACACAATGCATGCACTGAGACAAAAATGCATTTGCCCACCTATCTAAATGTAGGAAAGAAGGTGAATAAGCCCTATTTCAAAAAACGGTGGAGTGTTCCTTTAAAGATCATCAGCAAAGATTGTAGAGAAGTTTGGTTTGGCCTACACTGAGATTTCATGGATGTCTCAAGAAGGTTTTTATTTTTATTTTATTTTTTTAGATGTACTCATGTCCAAGCCCAAGGATTTTGTAAAACATAGCCTTGATATTTATATACAGCCATCTACTGGCCAGATTTATCACTACAACCAATTTTAGGGCTATGAATAATAATATAGCCTATTCTGAAATGCATCCTCACTTTTTGTTTAATTAAAAATTTTAAAATGTTTGCACTGATGAATTTGTCCATATTTCTCATCAGATTTGGCTGTGATCTTCCACCCTGCGGATGACTTTACAGGTTGACAAGGACCTAGTGTTGGATATGCCTGATACACGTGCACAACATTCTACCCTGAAATACAAAGAAAACATTTAGACCACCAAGAGAGGAATGCTACCTTCTTCAGAGAGGTTTTTTAACAATTTTATATATATATATATGGCGGCTAGAATAACCTATTAGATATCATGTAACCTATTCGATTTTAAATAACTTACCCAAACAGCAAACAATTCCAGCAGTAAGCTTTAGCTTCTTGATTGATGCTGTCATCCAGGGGTATCGTAATTAAGCTCTGGTGTAGGTCTACCTTTGCCAATTAATTGCTGCTTTCCTTTAAAAATGAATCGTGAAAACGGCGTGGATAATTTAGCAATGATGTCCTCATTAATGTTGCTTGCGGTTTCCATAGCGAATAGCGCTAGCTATTTTATCAGCGTTCAGCATTTTTTACAATAGGAGCCCTGACGGTTCTCCTCTGATGTACTGACAGTATATTTTTATAAATATTTGTGCACATAGGAATCTGTGAAATGCTTATATCAAATGTTATTGTCATGTAACAGAGAACGATAAAAGGGATTTGGCAGTAATGGATGATTTATTCACAGATTGTTGGAACAGAACAGGAAAACGATCAGGTGAGTCACAGTTCAAAGCAATCCAACTGACAGTCACACTTACCTGAATACATTTGCAGGTTTACACAGATGGATGAAGATGATACAGGCAGTACACGGAGTCTATGCTGCGGGACAGTAGACACCTGATGGGACGAGTCCGGTAGGTACACTCTCCAGTAGAGACTGATGAGAGCGGATGAGGATGTGTGGGAATCATGAGTATTTAACCAGTTCGTGCTAAAAGTTACCGGTGAGGCTGATCAGTATTCGGGTGACTGGGACCGGATGGGTGTAGTTGTAGGACCTGGTGCAGATGGTGTGTTGAGAGAGTCCGTGACAGTACCCCCCTCCTGATGACCGAGCTGGAGGGTGACGAGGACAGCCTCTACCTCAGGGAGCAGGACGTTCTGGATTGTTTGTATGGAATACTGTGAGTAATATCAGGTCCAGGATGTTATCCCGAGGTACCCATGATCGTTCCTTTGGGCCGTAGCCCTCCCAGTTCACGGGGTACTCAAGACATCCGTCTCCTCGCCGTGAGTCTAGGATGATATGGACTGATGTCCTACAGACTCAGTTGTGGAACTGATCGTGGAACAGTGTGCCTCGCTGTAGGAACTTAAGGTGGCAAACCGTCCTACAATGCAGTTTGGGTGAGGGGAAACTGAGGGATCTTTTTCATCAATTTAGTGAAGCCTTTAGATCGTAGTCAAGTGTTTCTTTTAAATAAATCTAGAATCTATTGTTTTAAGCTAAAACAAAAAAAAACTTCCCTGTACTTAAAACAAAGCTGAACACAGAAGCATAAAAATAAAGCATTATGAGAGCTAAAAAGATACTGCCAACCTGAGGATGTAAAAATATGACCTTCAGCAATTTACAGGTCCAAAACCCTGACTGTAAAAAATATTTATACACAATTATTTGTCATGGATATTCCCTCAATGTATTCATTTATTTTTACCAAGCCACATTAAATGAGATCTAAATGAGAATCAATCTGGAGTTTAAGCATTAACTTTATTAGTCCAACTGGCATCTGAATGGTTATAGTAACAGCATAGGTGGAGGTTGAACCAACTCCAGGGTAAGGCTAAGATGTGCTTCCTCTTTAAAAACACATTTAAATAGATTTCCTTGAAATAGTTTCAGGTTACGTGTCACTGCACAACCTACACATCCCAGCATAAATGCTTCAGATAAATTATTTGTTATTAAAGCGTCTATGTTCACAAACTACTGTTCATTTTAACTGGAAAAATCATATTGAATGCTGGGTTTGACCTGGCCCAAAGAGCACTCCCTTGGTAATCACTAAAAAACATACTCATTTTAGTCATCGCAATCTCACAAAGTTATGTTAGAATTAATGAAGCTGAATGTACAATTAATTTTTTTATTTACATAATTGTTTGTTATAATGAGATGATTTGTGAATATGCAGAACTCTGCTCAAAACGCCGCAGTTTTTGTTCAGTGCTAACAGCATAATTAGTGCATTAATTTTTTTTTTAAAACAGAGTTCTGTATGTATAGTTCTGATATAACAAAAGCTGAAAGTTACTAAAAAATACATTTGTAGCCTAAAATTGGCAGACATGATATGACTGCACATGGCCAGATTCAAGGTACTTTGCATTATTTATTCAGCAAAGCAAATCATTCTAAAACCCTTACATGTTGTTTGAATAATATTCAAAGCAGCCAAATAGTGTGGATTTCACATTAGGTATGCCTCAATTATATTCAAAGCAAATACAAAGTTTAAGAAGTTTTATAAAAAAAAAAGAATCCATTAATCTGGAACTATGCCTATATTTACAACAGTCAATATTGATATCTTGAACTATTTTTAATAATTTCAACATTATACTCAACATATTAAAAAAAGTATGATTGATTGAACAATGTTTTTTGGAATGACTAAAGTCAGAAATATAGGTGCATGTTAAATAACATATTTGGGAGTAGGCCTATGTGAAATCTGCACATTTCTGGGACAAAAACAGACACATTTACATTTAGTACAGTAGTTGTACACTGTAAAACCTGATGAGTTAGTTCAACTCAAACCGATTGCCTTAAATCATTTAAGTTTATTAACCCAAACAATTTAAGCATAACATTTTTTTTATTTGTGTCCAAGTAACTCAATAACTTATTGTTAAGATAACTTGGGTAAATAAAGTTAATAGTGCTAAGTCCATTCAATTAATATAATTCAAATCTATGAAGTACACTGTAAACCTGAATAAGTTGTTTAAGTAAGCAGAACTAGCAGATTTTTATTTTGTACTTAAACATTTCAAGTTAAGAACAATTAAAATGTATGAGTACATTAATTCATACAATTAACTTAAAACTTTCATGTAATCTCAATGTGAACACTTTTATTAGTATAAATTTAGTTAGCTTTTAAAAGCTAATCTATTAACATACTAATTTGTTAACATATTAGCAATAGCATGTTATACAGAAGCACTTGTTGTATGAGCACAACAATATAAAGGGATTATTTGCTCTCAAATCAAGCTGCATGCACCACTTGTCACCATGATGGTAAGCCAACGTTAACAAAAATTCTTCTAAATTAGCATAACAAAACATTAATCACTACTAAATCTCACACTGAACATTAATCTTACACAAAAAAAGCAACATTATATTACACTTAATTTTAGCATTTACTCTCCCTTTCGAGTGCCATCGGCAAAGCATGCTGGGAAATAGACATCCCAGCCGGTTTCAGTTAAACTTAAGTTTGTCTAAATTAAAATAAATAATTTCATAAAACTCAAAACAATGAAACAGTTCAGTTTACTTAAAATATATCAGTTATGTGAACTTGAAAGAAAAAGTAAGTGCTAAATACTCATAAAAGTTAATTTGACTGAACTAATTAGTTTAATTTAAGTTTGTCCTACTCAAGCCAATTATGCAGTAATTTATCCATTAACAAAACAACACACCACAATAATAAAGTAGCTGAGGTCTCTACTGTTGAGGCTCTTTGCAATTTTAAGTTCACGGTGGTTATTAGTTACATGAAAATCTGGTTATTAAATCAGATCCTAAAGACAAAAACTTCCAGGCCTTTCTATATACTCTCTATATTCTATATTTTGCAAATATAACAGCATAATGTATTCTCAAAAAGGTTACATAATATTTTCTAAGCGTAAAATAACAAACTAGATAAAAAAAAAGTTTGTCAAGACAAACTTGATGTTGGCTTGAGAAAGCCTGACCAGAAAATTTGAAGTGCTTTTACGTGTAAATACAGGTATATCTCAGCATCTGTTTTTCATTAGGTAAGACTGCATTTTTGTTCATGGGAAAATTATACTCATTGGTTTTTTTACTCAACAGAGATGAAGTAGACAAACATTGTGAACTCAGACGGACCTGATTGATTGTTGACTACATGCATATGCCTTCATTATATGGAGGTGGGCCATAGACTGGGAGGGGCCATTTGGTAAATTTATTCTTGAAAACACAGACAAGATTAGTACCATGAGGCGGAACACAGCAACAGTTTCAGGTGTAATAGTATAAGTATATGCAGGTAAGTGTCAAACGTTTTAATATATCTTTACTGTTCATGGAACTATAATCTCTCCCTCTATATAATTTATTTAAGTGCATGGAAGGATAGAGTATGTGGGCAGATGCATTAGTCATTGCACTCTTTTTAAGTTTCTTCTCAAGAATATGCTCTATTAAATATGGATCACTTGCACACAAATACAGATTTGCAATACCTTTTGCCATACATGAATTTTCTCATGCATTTTTCATCAATGCCACCTCAAATTTGTCTCATAGGTTTGAAGATTTTATTTTTGTCATTGTAACTGCATAATTTCGTGCTAATGTAACTGCACTTGATCACACAGATGAACATGCAGCACAAACACATTGAGAAGAGATGTCACAAGATAAAAGATCCTACAGATTCTTTGTAAATGGACAGAAAAAAAGCTGCTTCAGCATAAATTACATTTAGGGCCTACATTTAAGAGCTGGGATCACGAGGGATTAGTGGTCAAATTAAAGACTGGATGCAAAGTTACTTACTTAATAAAGCAAATAAACACATAGATTCAAGATGTAATTTGAATATTACTCAAAGCAGCACAATGCATGAAACACAGGCTTCACTTCATTTCAGCCAGGCCAGTTGCAACAAAGCCTAAAATTAAATCTGTTTATCATATAAAGCGATCATACAGAGCCGTTAAAGGGACATGATGGTGGAAAAAATAAAGATGGAAGGAAAAATAATAAGTCAATGATGATTTTCCCCTGAGAAACTGCATTTGCTCGCAAAACCTTTTGAGCTATTTGCAATTTGCTTTTTGCTTTCCTTCATGTCCCTTTAGGGGCTCCGTATGATCGTGTCTCTTCAGAACATTTGGACCAAACTGCTGGATTCATATGGATTAATTTTACAATCTCTTTATGAACCTTTTGAAGCTTCAATATGGTAGTTATGTGGACTGTCAATGAAGGGACTGAAATCTCAGATTTTATTAAAAATATCTTCATTTGGGTTTCAAAGATTAATAACTTGCATTTGCTTTTTGATGTCATGCTCATGTGAGACAAGTTTGATTGCACCTGCATGGACTTAAGAAAGTAAAAGTGTTTTGAAGTCAGTCGGTGGGAGGAACCAGAGCCAAACAGATTCAACCACTTTAAACCTCAATCACAACTCTACTTCCTAACATGGAGTAGGAGGGAACATGGGAGTGACATTTAACTAGTCATACATTGTTTTTTTGACTTGCCAGTTTAGAAACAGAACAACAAAAAGCAGGTGTGATGATTGCGGAGTTTATGTGAATATCAAAACTGGTTCATGTTATTTTGTGTCAAGCTAATTTGTAGAGTTTGTTTTATTTTTTAGAATTTATTTGTTGAAGTTGAGGACTGTTCAGCAACAATGTCAGGCTCTGTGTGGCTCATTCCATTTCTGAGTAAGTAGTAACGCTAACACGAACAAGCACGGTCAAGCAACATTTTTAGGGACAGGGCTAGTATTTTTAACATTTTGTACTTTTTTCTGTTACATGAAGTTCTAGGCAAAACCATTTCAAGTACGTCTGAATCAATCAGACTGGTAAATGGCAACAACTCCTGTTCTGGGCGAGTGGAGCTTTTCTATAACGGTCAGTGGGGAACAGTGTGTGATGATGGCTGGGATCTGTCAGATGCTGCAGTGGTGTGTAGAGATATGGGCTGTGGGGATGCTGTAGAGGCAAAGAGTGCTGCTTATTTCGGACAAGGATCAGGACAAGTATTTATAAGTGGTGTGACGTGTTTTGGAAATGAGTCTACGCTGAGAATTTGTGGATTTAAGAAAGCGGGAGAGTTTAACTGTGACCATTCAAAGGATGCTGGAGTCATCTGTCATTGTAAGTTTACTGCAAAAAAATATTGTCTAGTTTTTCAGTAAAATATCTAAACATTCTTAAAGATACATTTATTCAAAAAGCAAAATGACACAAGATGTAAAGTCTTGTTTTCTGAAAAATTCATAAAAATTATGGTTAAAATAGTGCAAATATCTGCCAATGGGGTAAGAAACATAAAACTCGTTCTCCCTTTAAATAATTTATTTTTTATTAATTCAAATTTTTTAAGTGTAAAGTCAGCAATACCTTAAGGAATTTTGCTTCCAAGTCTTCATTTAAGAATTTTTAGATATTTGTACTGTGAAACAATTCAAAATACTAATCACTGTTTCTCATATTTATGTTATGTTATGTTATGTCAAAATTCTGACTGCTCTGTGTGGAAATTAGCCCTCGTCAGATTGGTGAATGGCAGTCACTCCTGTTCTGGACGAGTGGAGGTTCTCCATGACGGTCAGTGGGGAACAGTGTGCAATGATGGCTGGGATCTGTCAGATGCTGCAGTGGTGTGTAAAGAAATGGGCTGTGGCGAAGTTTTCGAGCAAAGGAGCGGTGGTTATTTTGGCCAGGGACTAGGGCCCGTATGGCTAAGTGATGTGCAGTGTTCTAACACTGAATCGACACTGAGACACTGCAGTTTAAAGGAATGGGGACAAAACTCATGTGGACATGAGAAGGATGCTGGAGTTGCCTGTCACCGTGAGTACTAAATATTTTATGTATGTGTGTGTGCTTAAATTTATAGTTAAATTAATAGTTTTGCTGTCAATCATACATTTGAGACAAAACTACCAACATAATCCCAGTGGATGGGATTTGGTCCATTTACGTTATAGAAATTTGGTTGTAAATAATCCATAATATTTTATTAGCTTATCTGTGCATGAATCTGAGAAAGCGCATCAGATATAATTCACTGACAACAGCTCTCATGATATTATTCAGGCAAAGTTAAGTTTTCAGATGGCATCAACGCTTGTTCTGGAAGAGTGGATATTTTCTATTATCTTTGGCAAAACATTCAGTGGGGAACAGTGTCGGATAATGGCTGGGATCTGTCAGATGCTGCAGTGGTGTGTAGAGAGATGGGATGTGGGGATGCTGTAGAGGCAAAGAGTGCTGCTTATTTCGGACAAGGTTGGGGACCAGTATGGTTGGATGATGTCAACTGTATTGGAAATGAGGCCACACTCGGTGCCTGTGAGTTAAAAAAATTAGGAGTGTACACTTCGCATTCAAAGGATGCTGGAGTCATCTGTCAGGGTAAGTCATTTTAATGAAATTAACAGCTTTGTGTATGTTGCTTCCATTGCCATGCATGTAAGACCACATGAGATTATGAACTGAAGAGAAAATATTGTCACTGTAAAGTGAGTAAAAAAACATCATGTCTGAATCCATTGGGTAAACAATCCTAATACGTTTGCTTGTTTGTTTTCCTTTACTCTGACTTAGGTCTTATTAAGCTGGTGAATGGCACTAACTCTTGTTCTGGGAGAGTGGAGGTTTTCTTTGATGGCCGATGGGGAACAGTGTGTGATGATGGCTGGGATTCTGCACGTGCCGCAGTGGTGTGTAAAGAATTGGGCTGTGGAGATGTTATAGAGGCAAAGAGTGCTGCTTATTTTGGACAGGGATCAGGACCAGTATGGCTAAGTGGGTTACAGTGCGCCACTGACTCTACACTGAGAAACTGTAATTCACAGGGATGGGGGCAAAACACCTGTGGACATGAGAAGGATGCTGGAGTCTCATGTCAGCGTGAGTACAAAACCTTGTACACAAAATAAACAGTATGTTAATCTAAGCATGTAAACTTTGAGTCATCATATTTGATCCACTCTTGTTTTTGTGGGCATTAGCTAACATTAGACTGGCTAATGGCAGCACTTCTTGTTCTGGACGAGTGGAGGTTTTCAAAAACGGTCAGTGGGGAACAGTGTGTGATGATGGCTGGGATCTGTCAGATGCTGCAGTGGTGTGTAGAGAGGTGGGATGTGGGGATGCTGTAGAAGCAAAGAGTGCTGCTTATTTTGGACAAGGTGCAGGACAGATATTTATGGGCGATGTAAACTGTGTTGGAAATGAGGCCACACTGAGCGCCTGTGAATCACGTAAATATGGAATGTATGACCATTCAAAGGATGCAGGAGTCATCTGTTACTGTAAGTAAAATCCACTGCTTTTCTAACTTTTTACACTCTCATTGTTATTTATGTAAAAAAGAGTTTATAGCAGTGTGGGACTGAACTGAAAATGAAGTACAGTTATTAGGCATTGTAAAGGGAGAAAACATCCTAAATATGTATTTAATTATTTCACATGTTTCTTTGCTTTCATTTATGTGACATTAAGCTACTATCAGACTCATTAATGGAAGAAACTCCTGTTCTGGACGAGTGGAGGTTCTCTATAATGGAACATGGGGAACAGTGTGTGATAATGGCTGGGATCTGTCAGATGCTGCAGTGGTGTGTAGAGAGATGGGCTGTGGGAATGTGATAGAGGCAAAGAGTGCTGCTTATTTTGGTCAAGGATCAGGACCTGTATGGCTAAGTGATTTACAATGTTCTAACACTGAATCAAGACTGCAAGATTGTAAATCAAGTGGATGGGGAAAAGGCAGCTGTGGACATGAGAAAGATGCAGGAGTCATTTGTCAGAGTGAGTTCAAACTGCAGCCTTGTTCCTAATATTAAAAAATGAACAGCGTGCTTTACATCCCTTGCATTGAATGTAGTCAATATAATACTAAAATGATTCGTGTTAAGCTCAAACTCAAACTGAATATATATATAATCTCCCTTCCTTTGTCTGAGCATTAGATATCGTCAGGCTGGTCAACAGCACCAGCTCCTGTTCTGGGCGAGTGGAGGTTCTCCAATATAGACAGTGGGGAACAGTGTGTGATGATGGCTGGGATCTGTCAGATGCTGCAGTGGTGTGTAGAGAACTGGGCTGTGGAGCAGTTTTGGAAGTAAAGAGTTCTGCTTATTATGGAAAGGGTTCAGGAACAGTATGGATGAATAATGTAAACTGTTTTGGGAATGAGTCTACATTGATGAGCTGTTCATATAACAGAAGTCCAACCAGCTGTGCCCAGAAAAATGCCGGAGTCATTTGTGGATGTGAGTGCCGATTTTTTTAATGTCAGCGAGTGATATAATGGGCCCTTTTCACAAACTGTGACGATGCACTTTCGTAAGTTTTTTTTATGTTTTCATTTTTAAAGTCAGCATGAAATCAAAAGGGAACATTCTTATGTTTGATGAAATATTGCAGTATTTTTTTTAGTGCTTGTACCCTCATATTTTGAATCAAAATAACTTCCCCTCCCTCTTGCAGCGACATCTCATCTCTTCTCTGATGATTTGCTTACTGGCGTGAGGGCGAGACAACCTGTCACTCACATGAGATCCACCAATAGCAAACCACAATGATCTAACCATCCAATCAGTTCAAAATCAAGCCCCGCCATTTTTTTTTTTTTTTTTTTTTTAGAGAAGCCGGATATACGTTACAATAAGAAAGAAAAGACTATCGCAAATTCCATTTCATGTCGACTTTAAATTTTTTAAAGTAGGCTACATGTAGGCATGCATTACACAACTATACTGTTTTATTACCTTGGCATTAAATTAGAGAAAAATGGTTAACGCTGCAATGGCTGAGGCAAATTTGACATCTTTCTCTCTTCTTACTGACGCAATCAATTTTTCTTTTGCTACTTTGCTAATTATTTTTATTGTAGTTTCCGTTCACCAGACGTTAAACAAACTATGAAGACTTCAGTGTTTGAGAACCCTGGAAATGTGAAAATGGTCCATTGAGCACAATTATTTGAGAAAGAAATTTTTTTTTTTTTAACTTTCTCACATTCACTCAGATATTAAAGTCCTGTTGAAGATTACAGTGAAGGCTGAACTTGGAGTCGACCCAAATGATTCTGGAATCATAAATAAACTTTCAGAGGAGGTGAGAGCAGTGCTGCATCCTTCACTACTTTTTGCATCTACTGTCTGCTCATGGTACTGTTGGCTTTTTGTATTTATCTTCATTTGGATCTCATAGATGAAGAAGCTGCGAATAAATGGAACTTTATCATTGAAAACTCAGGCAGATGGAAAAGTCTTCAAAAAGGCAAAAGGAATTGCACCCTGACATTTTGGTAAGACTTTAGCACAACTTTAAAACGGTTTAATTTTGAATTTAATATTTTCCACAATAAAAATGTACAATGATGTTGGTTTCTCAGGTCATTGCTGGCATGCAGAGAAGAAAACAAGGATAATCTAATAGGAAATTGAATGCTACAAACTTTTATACATACATACATACATACACACACACATATATATATATATATATATATAAATAATATATAAAAAAAATTATATATATATATATATATATATATACAATCTGACCTTTTATAAATATTATTAATAATTATCTTATGTAAGTTTTTCATCCATGGCAGTGCTTCATATAATATCCCTGCAATTTTTGCTTTCCTAATGACGATACATATTTGTGTTTAGATTCTGAGAAAGTATCTTTGTGTCATATCCTAACTTGCTAACCAACATTTACATGTAATATATACAGTAATCTTGATATATCCGATATTGTACATATATGAACCTGTCTGGACTTTTATAATTGCACAAATGTAATTAGTGTAGTTAACAATAATTAATTTGATTTAATTCCATTCTATTTCATTTAAAACACGAATCAGATACCATTGTAGAGTTACAAACTGAATAATTTGCCTTGGTTATCAGGGTGATAATTTCCTGATGAGTGTCCATGTTGTGACTGCTGTTACCATGGTACTCTAGGTATGGTATCATGTTACCATATTTAGGTAATTATTCCAGTTGCTTTGTTTTTGAAACAAGAATGAATCTTTCCACCCATGTCATGATAGTACTGTTGAGAAGCATCAAGGCTTGATGAGCTGGTGTCTCATTATTTGTCATAAATAACACACCAAAGTATTTTCAGTACACTTAGGCTATATGTTCAGACTTCAAGCAAATTAGAATTTTATTTTTTCAACTCTGATATTTTCAGGCAGACTGTCTGCACTATTAATTGCAGGTGATCGAATAAGATTTGTGTGTCCAAACATAACCAACCTATCTGCATGGGTTGCTTTGGTAACGACGTAGGCATACCCATGTATGTGACGAGGCTTTCAAAACGGATGCAGGAAAAATGGTGCATCATCTCGCTCTCCAAATAAGTGCCCAGTCGAGTTACAGTGCAGAAAATGCTGAAATCTTTTGGACAAACCACTTGAACACTGTATGAATAATTTTCGCCATTTCCGTCACAGGTTTCATTGTGTGTTACTTTTAAGAGTGATGCAAAAGACAGTTTGAATTCTGATTTGAGTAGCCAGAGTATCCAGACTGAGACACATCTGATTGGAATTGCATTTCAAACTATGTCCATATGTGGTTTGGATTGGATTTGAAAAAAACAATTTCATGTGTTTTTTTTTTTGTTGTTGTCCAGACTTTCAAACCCCATCTAGGTAAAATCTGGATATGCAAAAAAAATTAGAATTTTTTTTTCTTTTTCTGGCAGTCATAACATGGCCTTAGTTGTTTTGTTAACCATTTGCAATGGGTAAATGAACTGAGACAGACCTGTGCATGCATTTAGCAGGAAAAGCAGCCAATTACTATTCAAAAACAACAACAGGGTGTAACATGCACAATTACAGAAACTAGACTTTTATTTGAGACACGGCTTCAGAAGACATGTAATAAAGCACGCACGTCTTATTATGATGCTTCTTTGTTGTCCATTTTGGAGCTTGACAGACAGTCCTAAATAATGCAAGATTATTTCTGAAAGGTAAATATTCAAAAGCTTCACCGTTTGCATCTTGTTAATGGGGCCTTACAGAGTAATTAGGAAGGAACAACTCATTTAAACAACCAAACAAAATGCAAACAATGAACAGCCTTTTGTGTAGTGCCAAGCAAGTGCTATTTATTTGCAAGAGTATAAGTTTGAACAAAATTACAATTTCTGCGAACACCAAACAATGCAGACAGTTCCAAAGAATGAAGAAAACCCCAGCCTTATAAGAGGGAGAATGAGTTGAAAGTGATAATATCTGAGAGACAGAGTGATTGCAACTATTGTGATCAATACCTCATGGTTTATTTTATGCCTAACCTGTTTGCGTCCTTGGGTCACTGCTTCCTCAAGTGCAAATTACTAACTACTTTACCTGTTGAGTAAATGCTGTAATTATATCCTATGTAAAATAATACACTAAAAAGGAGTGATGGTCTGGGTCGTCTGAAGGGAGGAGACATGGGCTGGAGGTTGTACCTCTAGATAAAAACACTATAAATCGCCAACATACAAACTTATCTTTCAGAGGGAGGAAGAATACAGAAGCATACATGGGACACTTCAAAAGGTTTAAACCCTTATCATATTTTGAACTTTCTGACTTTATTCTGCTGCTTCTATTTCTGTGCTAAAAGAATAAATGTTAATGTTTATTTAATGTTTATGTATTGTTATCTCAAAGTGTGATTGATTCTCAGGTATGATTCTCTATAAAATATATGTCTAGTAGTAATACAAGTAATTTTCATTTAGACAATATAGAGAATGGTAATACTGATCTGTCAGCTTAACATGCTTTTTGATCAAATAAAATAAATCAGTTCAATTGGGCCACTTATGACTCAAAAATGGTCCAATTCATTTGGCTTTATAAGAAACTACTATTTGAACCACGGCTTCAGAAGACGTAATAAAGCATGCACGTCTTATTAGGGATACTTATGTCAGGACATTATTCAGTGCAAATCCAATGAAGTCATTCATTGTTCTCAGTTACTCTGATATATCTTTTAGTGTTATCATTTTTCTTAGTTTCTTTTCAGCAGCAGTGCTGTGCACCATATGGCTCATTTTACTTCAAGGTAAGAGCTCAAACACAGCTCGTACATATAAACTACCTTTTTAGTTTTTGCTCTACATACTGCATTACATTTTTGTGATTCTCAATGCTTTTTCTCTCATGACAAGCAGTTCTGGAAAATTCCACATTAAGCAAGGCTGCTTCAGTCAGACTAGTTGATGGCAGCAGCTCCTGTTCTGGGAGAGTGCAGGTTCTCCATTCTGGAATATGGGGAATGGTGTGTTACAAAGGCTGGGATTTGTTAGACGCAAATGTGGTGTGTAGAGAATTGGGCTGTGGGGGGGCTAAAGAGGTGAAGGTAGCGGCATATTTTGGGCCGAGCTCAGGACAAGTATGGATAAATGAGTCGAAATGTGTTGGGACTGAATCCTCACTGACAGAATGCGCAGTGAGTTCACTGGACAATTCGGGACAAAGCGCATGCCTACAAGACTTGTATGCTGGAGTCATCTGTCAGCGTGAGTAAAAAACCTTTTACAATACTGTATGTTTAATTGCATATCTAATCGTGCTCAATATTATCACACTTTATTTTTTTCATTTTAATGTGTCTCCTCAGTAAGAACTAGGCTGGTGAGTGGTGTCAACTCCTGTTCTGGACGAGTGGAGGTTCTCTATAATGGAAAATGGGGAACAGTGTGTGATGATGGCTGGGATCTGTCAGATGCTGCAGTGGTGTGTAGAGAGGTGGGATGTGGTGATGCTAGAGAGGCAAAGAGAGAAGCTTATTTTGGACAAGGATCAGGACCAATATGGATGGATGATGTAAACTGCTTTGGAACTGTGCATGCATTGAGCAAATGTGGATTTCCACAGTGGGGAGCGCATAACTGTCATCATTCAGAAGATGCTGGAGTCACCTGTCAGTGTAAGTGAACTACTGAAATTAACTGCGTTTTGTATTGTATTTATGTCAGTGTTTGTAATTAACAACAGTCAATATGATTGTAATTGCTTGACATTACTGTTTCGTTTTCTTTTGCATTAGCCCTTGTGAGGTTGGTTAACGGCACTGACACTTGTTCCGGAAGAGTGGAGGTGTTCCATAATGGAACATGGGGAACAGTGTGTGATGATGACTGGGATCTGTCAGATGCTGCAGTGGTGTGTAGAGAGATGGGCTGTGGGGACATTAAAGAATTAACCAGTGGTTCTTTTTTTGGAGCCACGTCAGGACAAATATGGATGGACATTAAAGAATTAACCAGTGGTTCTTTTTTTGGAGCCACATCAGGACAAATATGGATGGACAATGTAAACTGTACTGGGGAAGAGGTAGCACTGAGCACCTGTGCATTTCAGGGATGGGGAACACATGACTGTGGATTTTCAGAGCACGCTGGAGTCATCTGCAGTGGTGAGTTGCAAACCGCCAATTGCAGTTAAAGGAAGTTTACTCAAAATTGAAATTGTCATTATTTGAGGGGTTGCTCACTGCAGAGCCAATGGCCCTATCCCTAAACCTAACTGGTTTAAGCTCCACCTCTTAGTTACACAGAGCTGGGCTAGATAGTCAAAAAGTCTTTGACCCATATGGCTCTGCAGTGAGCACCACTTGCAGTTTGCTCACCCTCTTGCCATTCCAAGCCTCTGTGCAGTTATTTTGCTGTCAACCATACTTCTGAGAAGTTTTTTTCAGTAGACCTAAGTCAGGATAGCGCCATATCCAGTTTCTGGTAGGAATGAAAACAAGGCTGTGAGGAATAGAATAATGTGTGTTCAATAAATTGTACTGTTGTTGAACAACAACCTGATTGTTTAGATGATGAAACATCTAAAAAAAAAAAAAAAACGACCAAACCTCCATGAAACAGTTTTAAAAGATGTGAGTTGTGAAAAATATGTGATCTGCGACCTTTAGCCCATTGTATGGATTGTTTGCCTATCCCTCACTGCCTAATTTTTCTCCATTAAATTCATCTGCAATATGGCGTCTAACTCAACTAATGTCTATGAAGGTGTCATACAAGTAACTAAGACAGAATTAAAAATTTTGTGCAACTTATTACGTGAATAGATTAGTGCATTTTCTCAGGTGCAATGGTATGTATGCTACGCTAAAATAAAGATCTGAAAAGCTCTTGTTGTATAGTGAATGAGTAAATTAAGTAGACAGACTATTGGCATCTATACTTTTTGTAATTGTTTTTTGTTCTTTTTATCGGTGTGGTGTAAAGTGTAAAAATATCTTATAAATATTAGTAAATACATTTAAGTAAATTATAAGCCGTGCATGCATTTGTGTTTAATCTATATTGCATTCTATAGGCAAGGCAAGTTTATTTATATAGCACATTTCATACACAATGGCAATTCAAAGTGCTTTACATAGAATACATAAAAATAATAAAAATAAATAAGAATAATTAAAACAGTTTAAACAGATTTTATATAAATAAATTCTACATCAGTAAATAAATTATCATCTGATTTTTTTATGTTTTTGCCCTTTTATAATGTGTTTATCTTATTCTGGAAGAAATGGTCTGAAAACTAAAGTAATATTATTTTATATAATACATTTTCCTAGTCCAAGAATATATATAATCCATAATTGGACTGATTTGATTTATTATATATATTAAAAGAAAAATTCTAACCTAACTTTGCATCTTTTATACTGCTCTTTAGAGTCCACTACCACATACAGAGACCCTGGCCAGGACTCACACTCACGTATGAAAGTGCTGTTGAAGATTGAAGTGAAAACTGACTCCAAATTCAACCCAAATGATCCTGGAACCATGAGTAAACTCTTGGAGGAGGTAAGAGCAGTGGAGTAACAATGGGCTGCATATTACACTACTTTTTGCTGTCATCTACTGACTGCTCATGTTACTATTGTTCTCTTATAGATGGGAAAGAAGTTACAAATAAGCGGACCTTTCTCACTGACTTTGAAAACTCAGCCAGATGGAAAAGTGTTCCAGAACATCTCCCAGAAAAAGAAAGTTCCAAGAACATGTAACTGACATGCTGGATAATGCAAATATATACATACATATAATTATTTTTGGATGTTTTGCATGTTACATGTTTTAAAATGTTGACTTTAATGTTTCTAATGTAGTTGAGTGTGCCTCACAGGCAAATGCACCCAATCAATATAGTCAATTAATAGTCATTAAAATGGCAAAAGATGTCAGCCTTATGTTGTGTATATTCTTTATAATTATGTCCTGGTTGTTTTTGTTTTAACAGCCACACAGTCTATAATAAAAGCCAGCTTTCCATCAATCTAAAGATTGAGATAAATTTGTTGTCATTTGGTTGTAACCAAAAGCCATCTTTTAGGCAAATTGCTAATGGAAAAATTTACATCTGGTACATGTTTTTTTTTTTTTTTTCAGCACAACTGACGTTCTGAAATGTTCTCCACCAAAACTAAGACTCAATGCATTTTCCAGCTTTGAAATGTTATTTCTCAAGACTCACTTATAAAGTTTAACTGCCTCTATCTATTTTGGAGTTGCTATTTTGGAGCTGATTATTTATGTTGCAATTTCTGTTACCTTTCTGTTTATTAATAAAATGGATTTTTTTCAGTCAGTTATATTTTAGATTATTCTAACATAATGTCCTGTTCTAACTGCAGAGACACGATTTTGAATTGATAAAAAAAGTTTTTTTTTGTCCCTAAAAATAAGTTGTATCAGTGTGAAACACATAATTCACCACAGGATGGCGATGTTTAGTTACATTACTCTATTAACAGCCTTTACAAAATAAATCATCTCTATGGCCCTGTCCCAAATGGCACACTTCATGTGCACTTTAGGTCTTGTGAACTTACAATGGCTGCCGCGTGCGCGTGTCCGTTAAGTCCGTGAGACCGCAGTGTGTCCAATTTGTCATTTTTAGATCTCAGAAGGGTGCTCGCAAGCACCCCCATGTGGTCGATTTGCGCCCTTGATGCGCACTTTTTCAGAGCCCGCGCTCATGCGGGCTCCACAGTAGACTTCTTCCCGACAGTCAAAGCGGCATTACGTCACAAAAATGCAAACTCAGAGGAAGACCCAGGGGGTCAATCCAGCGGTCGAATTCCGTACCACCCCCGGGAGCCGCTATTGGCTAACAAGCCATCACTTGCTGTTAGCATATGAGCTCCCATTCATTTTGGCGTCACTTTGACAGTGAATAACTTTACATCTAAGGCGTTTAAAGACTCCATTTCTCCATTGTTTTTTTCTAAAGAAACACGACAATGTATAAAAGGCTCCATTACCTTGTATCCTACGTTATGGCCCCGTAGAAACAGTTTTTGTAAAAGTAGGCTAACGATTGCGTCATAACCACGCGACAATCTGGAATTACCGAATAGACAGGAGGAGAAGCTCGTAGGCAATCGGGGGGACGTGGAGGAATAAAGTCTGATAAAGTCAAGGGAGAAGCCCATAGAGTGTCATAAAGTTGCTCCTGCTCCTAGCTCATGGACAGCTCTGCTCACGCTCTCCGTTTCTGCAAGATTCGGAAGGGAATGATTCAGATTTCTCTTGGCACATCTACTAGAAGACAGACGGGTTGCTCACGTCACATCCACGTCGTTAAGCTCAGTTTGAGTCTGCGCAGTACGCTCAGCCATCAGGAAGTGAGAGCTTCTAATTTGCTTCACTTTTCTCCATTGAAACCTATGGGGTCGCTGTGTCCAGTTTATATACTGTCTATGGGAAGGCCGCGAGTGCTTAGGGTTCCATTTGGGACAGGGCCAAAGTCTCAATGGTTTGTCTCATCCAGGTTGAAAGCTTATGAACTTTAAAATGAATAATTAAGTTAACACTCCCAAAAAAAAAAAAAAAAAATCCATTTGCAGATTCCCCAGTGGCTCAGTGGTCTGACTGGTGGTTCTAGGTCTGGAGAATCCAGGGTCAAATCTCAGTCTTCGAGGGAAGAATGCTTTAGTTTCATTGTTTTTTGATGAATTAAAAAAAGACAAAAGTCCAAAAAAAAAAAAAAAGAAGAGTGAGTGTGGAAGTGCCAGTGGCTCAGTGGTATGAGCATGTCCTTCTTGTCAGGAGGTTCCCTGGTCACGGAAGCATGCGGAATTGTATGATACAGCAAACACGTTATTACGTGAACAGGTTAGTGCATATTCTCAGGTGCCGCTCGCTGTGGGAAACCAGCTCTGGCGGGTGCAGTCCTCCTCACTGCCGTGGGCTTTAACCAACGACCCCAGCTTCAGCAAGCTGGCACCAATCGGAGGCTCGTTGCTCATCGTTGGCTGGGCTGCAATGGCTCTTTGAACCCTGAGATGATGTTCTGTTTTGTTATTTGTACTAGAAAAAGAGGACATATGGGGTGGCTGAAGGAGAAAAGGGGTGGAGAATTTCACATCTTTTGTAAAACTAAAACACTTTTCAGTCACATCTGGAAAGTGATGATAAGGCCTTGAGATCAAACATAACTCTTTTATTTCCCTTATAACTGGCAGTCAGACTAGTTGACTAAAACACTTCAATAGTCACACTTAATATGAAAGACCAAACCAGCCCTGAGATCGACAATCTCTGTGATAGAGAGGATCATTGTTTGATCGAACTTTTTTTTTTCATTGTTTTTACACTATAAACAAGATAAAGAGATGATAAAGCACATTTATTAACAAACTCAGTGGTGTAATGGGTAAACGAGTGCCTTTGAATCACAACACTGGAACAGAGTCCTGTGATCAAATCCCACAGACCCGATGCACATCTTTTCCTCAAACTAAGTTAAGATCAAATCTAAATGACCTTAAAAACATCATCAGTGCATCTGTGGCTCAGTGGATATAGTTGTCTCCCTTTCAAACCAGAAAGTTCTGGCTCAAGCCCAACATTTGCTGAACTTAGTCATCATTTAACACAAAGCTCTGGATCAAACCTGTTGAAAACGCTCCTCATCTCCGCAGTCTCAGTGGCTCAGGAGAGAAAATGTTGTGTTTCAATCATAGTGTCCTGAGTTCAAATCCCACTATTGCTGACTTTCAATAGTTCTCATTAGACAAGGAGTCCCAAAAACCAGTTATTGCTGTGATGGGCGAGTGGATAAACACACACTCTCAAAGGACAAGACTATGATGAAGACATGGTATTGAATCTCACTTTAACTGCTTTATAGGTAACTCTCAGGATAATAGTGAAATAGAAGTTCCTTCACATGAACAGACAAGAGATCTGTGGTTCACAGGTAAGAGCGCTACCTCACGGTTCAGAGGTTGCTGGTTCAATCCCAGCCAGGTCTCTGTGATAGGTGTGTGTGAGCGGTGCACGCCCAAACGAGGGGGAAACACACACACGCTATTACTTAGTTACTTTTAAAAGTAACTTTTTTCACTTTAGTTTTAGAAATTTAGTTGTTTAAAGTAACTAAGTAATAGTTACTAAAAGTAACTAATAGTTACTTTTACAAGTACTTTTACAAGCAACTAAGTAACTTTTTAAAATTAAAGGGATACTTCACCTCTGGGAAGATGAATGTGTATTTAAAATAGGTCATTTAAGTAGAAGAAATGTGGAGAAATTTTTGAATTTGGAGCTTTCTAGACAGAGAAAAGCCAGAAAATGTATTTTTGGCTTATGTGGATGAAAGACAACAACTCCCAGAATGCACTTGCTTCGCTGCCTTAGGAGGCCACGCCTACCGGTTAGAGAGCACAGTTGAAAACAACAAGGCTAGCCTAAGTAAGTGATGAGTTTGCCAGGGATTTAGAGACCCAAAATGTCCGGGATCCGGCTTTAGCGTTCTACAGTCGCCATTCATCATGTTTACTGTGGCGAGCAGGACGAGGCTGACGGCCGCGGGAGAACGGCGCGAGGCCGGTGGCTTCATACTGAGACGCGCCGGGTCTCGCATCTCTCACGGAGGAGCGGGAATTTTCTTAGCAATGTTAAAACGCACATCAACCGATTACTTGTTTAGCGTTCATGTAAACACTACAGTCAGATTCACCGATCGGAATTAATTCAGTTAACGTTAGATTGAAACGAGAGGTGTGCATGGAAACAATGAATGGCGACCGCAGAACGCAAAAGCCGAATCCCGGACATTTTTAACAGTCTCGCCCGCCGGACAAGTCCGGGAAAAGGAAGATGGTAACCCCTACTTACTCAGCTTTCTCCTATTATTCAGCTTTCTCCACAGAACAAGAGCATGCTAGCTTAGCTTCCAAAGAAAGTTGGCTGACACTGTGTACATTCTGTGAGTGAGATCCCTCCCTCTATGGGCGGGTTGAAAACATGCGGAACAACGCCATCTACTGGCTGTAGTCTTTAGCCTCTGGACAGAAAATCCTCCGATGACGCAAAATGACGATTTTTGCGTCATCGGAGGATTTTTTCCAGACAAAAAATACATAAATCTCTTGTCTCAGGGGGATATGAGGGGGGAAAGCATGGTAATTCGAAAATACTACAGGTTTTCTACTAATACAAAGCTTAATGCTAAATCCTGAAGTAACCCTTTAACTTACTGGATTGACCCTGACTATAATCCAACAGTAAAGTGCAGTTCTTCATCCGCTCCACTAGTGGCAGAAGCCGGGTTCTCCTTCAGTCTGACACTTCTGCTGCTTGACAACATGACCCTAGATGATGACACACACAACAACACGTGCAGATGCTGCAGATGAGAAGATGACAGCTCTTAATGTCACTTTATCTGCACATATTCCAGCTCAACTGCAGATAAAACTGACACACAGACTGATAAAATGAAGGAACCGAGTGTCACGAGACTCACCTGTAAGTAACTTTCCGCTTAAAGTCAATTTCTCTTGTCAAATGTCTTGCTCGCTCTTTAGCAAATCAGTCGCTAGTTGTAGCGTTACCTTTTTAGTCTCTAAATGAATCGCCCTCTGATAGTCACACTATAAAGTGTAATAAGAAGGACTATTGCAGTGTTTTCTGGAATGATGTGAGAGTCAGCAGGAGTTGTGTGAAGCTCTGATGTTCTCCTGTTGCTTCATGCTTTTCTACTTCCTGTTATGACTGGGATATGAGAGTAAAACATCATTTAAAATGGTATTTTAATTCAAAATGTCATAATTTTACTACAAACAATGAAGTAAAGAGCAGTAATTAGACACGGTTGGCTTCGCGGTTGGTTTTCATTGCGTATCATTTCTGTAATCTTGACTGATGTTTTGTAGGTCTGGCATTCTTTGAATGAGGAATTAGTTTTTAGTTGTATTCAGTGTTTTAATAATTTTGTGGCCTGTATGTGTAAGACAGTAATTGAAGTAAACAAGACGAACAGTTCATTGATTTATGCAGCATTAGTGATGTATAACAGATTTCATTTAGCCAATTCAGATTTTTGTTTAGATGTACTGTGTGTAATGATGTGTTTGATTATGCCGTGACTCTACAGAATCAGAGATGTGTTGTGGAGCGTAAACCCGGCCAACAGAAGCAGAGCTCAGAGTCGTGTGACAGACATTGACTGTAATGATGGACTTCTGCTCATGGACAGGTAATGTATATGATGTGTGATTGTGTGTTTTACTGTGCTATGAAAACATGTAGGTTCCCATCACTTTCTTTTTGAAGGGCCTCCTCTTTGAAAAGCAAATTATGTGAACTTAAACGGGTGGGGAGTGACATTTTTTTATATACTAATAATTTATTTTGTTCCCTGTTGTCCAAAAGCATAACCGTTGCTGGTGACTGTGCCGGAAGCTCCGGGCAGAGAACACACTGGTATCCATCTCCTTTGAGTGCACACACACACCCCTATCGCAGATTGAACCAGCAACCTCTGAATCTGTGAGGCAGCGCTCTTACCTGTGAGCCACAGATCTCTTGTCTGTTCATGTGAAGGAACTTCTTTTTCACTGTTTACTTGTATGTGACCTGTGATTTTTAAATAAATCAGTTAAAGCTTTCAGTTGTGTGATTTCAACCCAAGCCTCAATCACAGAGGTAATCATTATTCAGGTAACTCTGAAATTCATCTCAGAGGTAATCGCTCAAGTTCTACATGTTGCTTTGGAAGCGCATGGCCTGGTTTCTTAGTTACTTAGTTAGTCAAAAATACTTAGTCCAAAAAAGAAAAAGAAAAGTCCAAGTCCAAAAAAGAAAAAAGTCCATGAAGAAAAAGAAAAGTCCAAGTCCAAAAAAAAAAAGGTTTTAAATAGTTAAGTTTATTTATTATATTATTAAACGTAGCAAAAAATAAGCACGAAGCAACATAACCGCAGCGACAGGCACTCCGAGCCAATCACCAGAGTCTCAGTTGTCATGATGTGATTAATCACTCCATATTTGAACTCCTAAAACACTGTTAAGATTCCTATACATCTACTCCTACTCCTATATATACTCCTCCTACTTCTGTTCCTATACATTTACTAACTAATTTTATTTCGAAAGATAAGTGCGCCAGGAGAATTATCGGTACTGAGTTGTCTTCGGTGGTTCGGTGGTAGCATTGCTGTCGCTAAGATAAAAGGTTACCGGTTCTATTCCAACTTGTCGTTGTTTTATACAAGACTCTTATATTTCAGACTCAGTTTCGAAAGATAAACGTACCAGGAGAACTGTCAAAATAGTGTTGTCTTCAGTGGCTCAATGGGAGCGGTACCGTCGCTGAAGCGAAAGGTTTCCGGTTCTATTCCAGCTTGTTGTTGCGGTTTTATACGCTGTTGTGATTTCAGACTACGTTTTGAAAGATAAACGTACCAGGAGAACCGGCCGGACCGTGCAGGCGCTGGTGGCGCAGTGGCGGAGTCATGGTATAGCCTTCCCAAGGTCCATGGTTCAAGCCCGGGTCAGGCGTCTGTACACCCAAAAAACCAAAGGGGGGGGTAGTGTGTGTGTGTCCCCCCCCCGAGGTTTCGGAGTGCCTGTCGCTGCGGTTATGTTGCTTCGTGCTTATTTTTTGCTACGTTTAATAATATAATAAATAAACTTAACTATTTAAAACCTTTTTTTTTTTGGACTTGGACTTTTCTTTTTCTTCATGGACTTTTTTCTTTTTTGGACTTGGACTTTTCTTTTTCTTTTTTGGACTAAGTATTTTTGACTAACTAAGTAACTAAGTAACAAAGTAACAGTTACTTTAAAAGTAACTAAGTAACAGTTACTTAGGACTTTAACTTACTTTTAAAAGTAACTCTAACTCTAACTTACTTTTAAAAGTAACTGTTACTTAATTACTTTTAAAACTAAGTTACTTTTAAAAGTAACTAAGTAACAGTTACTTAGGACTTTAACTTAAAAAGTAACTTAGTAACTTAGTTTTAAAAGTAATTAAGTAACAGTTACTTTTAAAAGTAAGTTAGAGTTAGAGTTACTTTTAAAAGTAAGTTAAAGTCCTAAGTAACTGTTACTTAGTTACTTTTAAAGTAACTGTTACTTTGTTACTTAGTTACTTAGTTAGTCAAAAATACTTAGTCCAAAAAAGAAAAAGAAAAGTCCAAGTCCAAAAAAGAAAAAAGTCCATGAAGAAAAAGAAAAGTCCAAGTCCAAAAAAAAAAAGGTTTTAAATAGTTAAGTTTATTTATTATATTATTAAACGTAGCAAAAAATAAGCACGAAGCAACATAACCGCAGCGACAGGCACTCCGAAACCTCGGGGGGGGGACACACACACACTACCCCCCCCTTTGGTTTTTTGGGTGTACAGACGCCTGACCCGGGCTTGAACCATGGACCTTGGGAAGGCTATACCATGACTCCGCCACTGCGCCACCAGCGCCTGCACGGTCCGGCCGGTTCTCCTGGTACGTTTATCTTTCAAAACGTAGTCTGAAATCACAACAGCGTATAAAACCGCAACAACAAGCTGGAATAGAACCGGAAACCTTTCGCTTCAGCGACGGTACCGCTCCCATTGAGCCACTGAAGACAACACTATTTTGACAGTTCTCCTGGTACGTTTATCTTTCGAAACTGAGTCTGAAATATAAGAGTCTTGTATAAAACAACGACAAGTTGGAATAGAACCGGTAACCTTTTATCTTAGCGACAGCAATGCTACCACCGAACCACCGAAGACAACTCAGTACCGATAATTCTCCTGGCGCACTTATCTTTCGAAATAAAATTAGTTAGTAAATGTATAGGAACAGAAGTAGGAGGAGTATATATAGGAGTAGGAGTAGATGTATAGGAATCTTAACAGTGTTTTAGGAGTTCAAATATGGAGTGATTAATCACATCATGACAACTGAGACTCTGGTGATTGGCTCGGAGTGCCTGTCGCTGCGGTTATGTTGCTTCGTGCTTATTTTTTGCTACGTTTAATAATATAATAAATAAACTTAACTATTTAAAACCTTTTTTTTTTTGGACTTGGACTTTTCTTTTTCTTCATGGACTTTTTTCTTTTTTGGACTTGGACTTTTCTTTTTCTTTTTTGGACTAAGTATTTTTGACTAACTAAGTAACTAAGAAACCAGGCCATGCGCTTCCAAAGCAACATGTAGAACTTGAGCGATTACCTCTGAGATGAATTTCAGAGTTACCTGAATAATGATTACCTCTGTGATTGAGGCTTGGGTTGAAATCACACAACTGAAAGCTTTAACTGATTTATTTAAAAATCACAGGTCACATACAAGTAAACAGTGAAAAAGAAGTTCCTTCACATGAACAGACAAGAGATCTGTGGCTCACAGGTAAGAGCGCTGCCTCACAGATTCAGAGGTTGCTGGTTCAATCTGCGATAGGGGTGTGTGTGTGCACTCAAAGGAGATGGATACCAGTGTGTTCTCTGCCCGGAGCTTCCGGCACAGTCACCAGCAACGGTTATGCTTTTGGACAACAGGGAACAAAATAAATTATTAGTATATAAAAAAATGTCACTCCCCACCCGTTTAAGTTCACATAATTTGCTTTTCAAAGAGGAGGCCCTTCAAAAAGAAAGTGATGGGAACCTACATGTTTTCATAGCACAGTAAAACACACAATCACACATCATATACATTACCTGTCCATGAGCAGAAGTCCATCATTACAGTCAATGTCTGTCACACGACTCTGAGCTCTGCTTCTGTTGGCCGGGTTTACGCTCCACAACACATCTCTGATTCTGTAGAGTCACGGCATAATCAAACACATCATTACACACAGTACATCTAAACAAAAATCTGAATTGGCTAAATGAAATCTGTTATACATCACTAATGCTGCATAAATCAATGAACTGTTCGTCTTGTTTACTTCAATTACTGTCTTACACATACAGGCCACAAAATTATTAAAACACTGAATACAACTAAAAACTAATTCCTCATTCAAAGAATGCCAGACCTACAAAACATCAGTCAAGATTACAGAAATGATACGCAATGAAAACCAACCGCGAAGCCAACCGTGTCTAATTACTGCTCTTTACTTCATTGTTTGTAGTAAAATTATGACATTTTGAATTAAAATACCATTTTAAATGATGTTTTACTCTCATATCCCAGTCATAACAGGAAGTAGAAAAGCATGAAGCAACAGGAGAACATCAGAGCTTCACACAACTCCTGCTGACTCTCACATCAATCCAGAAAACACTGCAATAGTCCTTCTTATTACACTTTATAGTGTGACTATCAGAGGGCGATTCATTCAGAGACTAAAAAGGTAACGCTACAACTAGCGACTGATTTGCTAAAGAGCGAGCAAGACATTTGACAAGAGAAATTGACTTTAAGCGGAAAGTTACTTACAGGTGAGTCTCGTGACACTCGGTTCCTTCATTTTATCAGTCTGTGTGTCAGTTTTATCTGCAGTTGAGCTGGAATATGTGCAGATAAAGTGACATTAAGAGCTGTCATCTTCTCATCTGCAGCATCTGCACGTGTTGTTGTGTGTGTCATCATCTAGGGTCATGTTGTCAAGCAGCAGAAGTGTCAGACTGAAGGAGAACCCTGCTTCTGCCACTAGAGGAGCGGATGAAGAACTGCACTTTACTGTCGGATTATAGTGGCGAGATCACATCTGAGACAAAGAGTCATGAAGCAGCAACAGAAACGTGTTTAAATCCCACAGATGCAGTGGCCATCTTTCACAAAGCCCGAGCCTTCGTTACCTCATACACCTACATTAGATACAAGCTCTGTGGCGCAGAAAATAATTGTTTGTTAATTGTTTGTTCGCCAATGACAAAAACTGTCTTGAGGTTTGAAATATACAAAAAAGTAATTAAATCTAAAGTGAAAGACCAAACCAGCCCTGAGTTCTACACAATCGCTGTGGTAGAGAACATCATTGTTTGATCAGAAGGGAGTTACCCCAGGGGGAGACTTCTGGATATTACCTCTCCCTTCGTTTCCAACCTTCTCTCGGCTCACCTGTCACGATCTGATCACTCCTCATGATCAAGTGACCGTTTGTTCTGCAATCACGCTTCCGTGACCAGGCCGGTTTCAAACCGGGATCCTCCCCCCAAGGAGGACAAGCTCATACCACTGAGCCACTGGCATTTCCACACTTGCTTCTCTTTTTTTATTCATCGAAAACCAATAAAACTAAAGCATTCTTCCACTCCAAGAATGAGATTCGAACCTGGATTCTCCAGACCAAGAACCAACGCTCAGACCACTGAGCCACGTGCAAATGGATTAATGTTGACTTCATTATTCATTGTAAAGTTCACCAGCTTTCAACCTGGATTCTCCACTTGAGGGCGACACTCAAACCTCTGAAACTTAAAAAAAAGGCTGCATGTGCCTGAGACTCTGATCTTCTCACAATATGATGCTGGACTGAACATCCTCAAAACCCTCAGAGAGACTCAGGAACTCTCGACTGAAGCTCTTCTCATCTGCTCTGAGACTCGTGATGTTTGATGAACTTTAAGGCTTTGATTCATTCGTCATGAATCATCTTAACAGTTTCCTGACTCTTGTCATGAGCCGATGGTCAGTTTTGATTTTCTCCATGAGGAATTCATTTGATGGCATAAAGAAAAAGCAAAAAAAAAAAAAAAAAAAAAATCCTCAAATTTTTAAAGATTTGAAACAATGAGTTGCAACTAAACGCCCTCCTTTGGTGAACTGGCAGTACAAAAGTTTTTAACGATACAACAGCACATTCAAAAGATTCATGCGCAACGAATCAGTCACACCTAGTACAATGGAACATTATTCTCCACAAGGGTAACACTAAATCAGACTGCAAATTAATGTAGAACCACATAATAGTTTATATTTCTGTTTGTTGTTCAATTTAATGTTAATTATGTGGTTCTGAATTTAATTATGTCTGAGTTACCCTGGTCGAGAATAATGTTCCTCTGAACTATATCTGACTTTGATTCTACATGTGTTCATTTATCGGATTTGAAAATGTGCAAAATTACGAATGATTGCATTGTCAATTCACTACAGGATGGTGTTTGTATTGAGTTGGTTTAAATCTGAGTTGAATTTCATTGTTATGAAATGAGCTGAATTTTTATTATCTTCAGCCACCCACCAACTCTATACACTATGTGATTGGCCTGACTGGAGTTTGGTTTTTCCAGCTGCTAGACGACCCTGGCTGCAAAATAAAATTTGCTGCCGCTAGGGTGTGTCTAGATTTCTAGGCTACTGTTGTGTATCATTAAGAGATTCTTGTACTGCCAGTTCACCACAGGAGGGCGTTTGGTTGCAACTTGCTGATTCAAATCTCTAAAAGTGTGAATTTGGTTTTTGTTGCTTTCTACCATCAAATGAATTCCTCATGGAGAAAATCAAAACTGACCATCGGCTCATGACAAGAGTCAGGAAACTGTGAAGATGATTCATCACGAATGAATCAAAGCCTTAAAGTTCATCAAACATCACGAGTCTCAGAGCAGATGAGAAGAGCTTCAGTCGAGAGTTCCTGAGACTCTCTGAGGGTTTTGAGGATGTTCAGTCCAGCATCATATTGTGAGAAGATCAGAGTCTCAGGCACATGCAGCCTTTTTTTTAAGTTTCAGAGGTTTGAGTGTCGCCCTCAAGTGGAGAATCCAGGTTGAAAGCTGGTGAACTTTACGATGAATAATGAAGTCAACATTCGAAGTCAGCAAAAAGTCCATTTGCACGTGGCTCAGTGGTCTGAGCGTTGGTTCTTGGTCTGGAGAATCCAGGTTCGAATCTCATTCTTGGAGTGGAAGAATGCTTTAGTTTCATTTGTTTTTGATGAATAAAAAAAGACAAAAGTCCAAAAAAAAGAAGAGCAAGTGTGGAAGTGCCAGTGGTATGAGCACGTCCTCCTTATCGGGAGGTTCCCGGTTTGAAACCGGCCTGGTCACAGATGCATGGTTGTGTGATGCCCTTCTGAACATGAGCTGTGGGAGGACTGTTGGCTGAGATCAAGGTGGAGGGCATCTGAGACCATGGTGGAGCGGCGGGTTATCGAGGAGTGACGGCAGAAAAACTGTTGACTTAGTCTCCAGTTAGGATATTTTTTTTAATAAGTTAACATCTAGACTTGTCGTATAACCACTGCTGGTTATCATCTCAGAAGACCAAGAAACAACGCTCAGACCACTGAGCCACTGGGGAACCTGCATTTGCCTTTTTTTTTTTTTGGAGTGTTGACTTCATTATTCATTTTAAAGTTCATTAGCTTTCAACCTGGATTCTCCACTTGAGGGCGACACTCAAAACAAAAAAAAAAGCTGCATGTGCTGTATTCTCATGTTTTGTTGTGCTCTATCTCATGATTTGTTAAAAATACATCTTTTAAAACAGGCGAATGGAACTTACCTGAATTACCAAATCACCTTTTGGTTTTTAGAAATATATCGTTAGATCTGTAAATTTTAAAATTTGAGTCAGTAACGCCCTCCTGTGGTGAACTGTGTGAATTACACTGCAGCAACTTGTTTCAGCTAGAACTCGAACCAGGGGAAACCTTTCATGCAATACATTTTTGCATCAATTTAATATTATTTCAAAAGTTTTTGATTACCATATGAAAGAATAAAACATCTGGCAAAGTAACTCTTTTGGTTACTAGAAATATATTAGATCTGTAATATATATTTAAAAATTTCAGCCAACTGAATACCGCCCTCCTGTGGTGAATTGTGTCAGTTACATTGCCATTTTTTTTTCTCTACAATTAATAAAAGCTGAAGCCAGAAGAAAACCTTAAAGCTACACTTGTAGGATTGACTCCCATCTAGCGGTGAAATTGTATATGACTACCAACTGAATATTACTTTTTAGCCCCTCCCATTCCGAAGGTGTTTTAACTCCTACGGTGGCCGTATTATTTCAAATCTGCCGGCAAACGCGAGCAAATCTCCCTCTTGCATTTGTCAGGTGCCACTGAGTGTAAAACGCGAAAGGCGAAGCTTGTATGTCCCTCTATGTGTAATGTATTTTCAAGATGGATGCGCAACATGGCTTCCGCCATTCAAGCGACTCGCTCGTATGTATTCTAAATGGCAGATTATACACTTATGAGAATACTTAATAAGTTGGTTGAAGTGATTACACATTAATGAGAATGTATAATTTTGAAATAACGTGTTTTTTGCTAAAAATCAACTTAAAATATTACACAGTGTAGCTTTAAATTATATTATTTTACATTGATTACAAATTATTTCATGAAATATTTATTATCCTTTGTGAAATTTTTTACAGATCTAAGGATATATTTTAATATTACCTTAATTAAATATTATTGAAAGAATAAAGAACAATATTTAGTCATTATATGGATTAAATCACTCTTTAGTATTGTTGTCTTTTCTCTATCTTGCGATTTGATAAAATACATATATAAAAACATACGAATCAGATCAGGTAAAACTCGAATCAGAGGAAAATTATATAATTTTTAATTGAATCAATATTATTTTATAAATTGTTGATTACCATGTTATTAAGCAGATGCTGATTGCGTCCTGACAATTTATATTGCTTGATCTAGTTATAATTTGAGTAAAGACTTTAGGCCATTATACAGTCTTACAGGGACTTTGGTTAGAAGATCAACAAATCAACGCCCTCCTGTGGTGAACTGAGTGAATTACCATTTGGTAAAGACTTTATTATTTTGCATTGATTAAATATTATGTAATAAACGGTTGATTACCGTGTGATTTGCCAGTCCCAGATGTTTGTTTAATTTGCCAATTCGCCACACGGTTAGAAATATATTCTTAGATCTATGATAAATGTAAAAAAAAAAAAAAAAATCAACTGAGTAACGCCCTCCAGCGGTGAATTGTGTGAATTACATCGATGTTGTTTTTTTCAAAGGATAATTATATAATTTTAAAATTGATTTAATATTATTTAATAACTTGTTGATTACGCCTAATGTCACTTTCTGGTCTGAGTTTGAGTTTTGCTTGTGTTGTATTGTTAGTTGATTTTGCAATGTTTCCAGTGTTCGCATTTATTGCTGTTGTTTATTGTTTGATTAAGTTACCACACCTATTTCTTGTTTCCTCCCTTTGATTATCTTTTGTATATATAGCCCTGTGTTTGTAGTGTTCTTTGTCAGATCTTATTTAATGGTTGTTCTGTTTGCCGTGTGTTTGTATTTTGAGAATCTGAGGTGTTATTTTGAGCATGTTTTCATTAAAAATCAACTGCTTGCAATTAGATCCAGCCTTTATTTCATTCGTGCCTCAACCATTGCTGACACGTGATTTGGCAGATGTTGATTACGTCTGTTAATTCATATTTGCTAGATATTATATACTAATTAGTGTAAATCAGCTGATCAACGCCCTCTTGTGGTGAATTGAGTGAATTACGATCACAGGAAAACCTTGAATCATATTTTACATCGTTCCAGAATTAATTGCGTGAATGACTTTGCTGCAACTTGTTTCACCAATAACTAAAGCCAGAGGGGGGGAAATTGCCTTACATTAAATTGTTTTTCATTTATTTAATATTATTTTTTTGCAGCTATAACTGGAGCCAGAGGAAAAGCTTTCATTACATTAATTTGAATTGATTTAAAAAATAATATTTTAATAAATTGTGGATTACCCTGTGATTTTTCAGATGTTGATTACATTTGCCAAATCACGTCGTTTGTTGAGCAGGAATAGACATCTGTAATACAAAACCAAAGCAACTGAACGCCCTCCTGTGGTGAAATGTGTGAATTACATCAGAGCCCCTCCCTTAAGAGTGAGACTCACAAGTTTAGCTAAAAAATGCTTACTGCGTAAGAAGAGATGCCTAAATACGCACTTTATGCATTGAAACAGATCTGCAGATATTAAATGTACTGCCTGGGAGTTAACTTTTTACACGTTTGAATGACATAATCAGTTGTGATCTGGAGTCCGCTTTGATGAAATCGCTGCTATAAAATTAACCATGGTTTTACTACAACTAGCTAAAAGATGGTTATTATTGTTAAACTGTAGCACAAATTAACCATGGTTTTACTACACCAACATTAGTATACCATGGTATTTGTGTTTTACAAATAATGTGGTTATAGCGCTGGCGCAGGCAAACGGTAACCGCCTAAATCCATGGTTACTATTTACTAGTAAAACCATGGTTCATTTTCGTAAAAGGGTGATGACAAGGCCCAGCTATACACGTATATTGTACCTTTATATGTTCTCCGATTGTAATAGCTGTTGTTGTTCCTCTTGAGCCGTGTGGTTTGAATCTTATTAGACTTAATGAAGACGCACATGTCATGTACTTCTTTTCACGTGGTACCCGTATCTTTTCTCAGCGCATGGTCAGGATGGACTAATCAAACATTTGAGATTACTAACGTTATACATATACACGTGTGTGTGTGTGTGTGTGTGTGTGTGTGTGTGTGTGTGTGTGTGTGTGTGTGTGTGTGTGTGTGTACAGTATGTGTCTGTAAGACTGTGTAACTAATTAATATATGTGTATGTGTGTGTATATACAATTATTTATGTAAATTATTATATATAAAATATAATTCTATATATATATATAATATATATATATTATATAAAATATATTATAAATATAGGCTATATATAATTTTTAAATAATTTTATATAAATAGTTGACTATTTTATTGTTTGCCAGATATACATACTTAAAATTAATATATTTAAACGATTATACTGTGTACAAACATTCAATAAGAAAAAAAACCTTTTCCAATTTTCTAATTCTGTTTATTTTTTTTATTTTTTTTATTACTAACTTTTTATATTCTTTCTTATTTTTTAGACTATTTACAATTTAAATTCAGGGAATGTTCCTATAACTCAAATCTGAATGTCACTCTGAAGTCTTACTAAATGACCAGCAGGCATCTGGTTATTCTTACACGTACTGAAACAGAGAAGATTTATGGGGGGGTCACAGCAAAAAAAAAAGATCCCGGGCCGACCTGAAAAGCCAGTTGTGGATGAGTCCCGTTCTCCCATGAGCCGTCACTAAGACAACCCCAGATAAACAACAGCTCACAACAAAAGACCTCATATAATAGGGACACACTGGAGAGGAACGACAACTCTCTGGTAGGACATGCCTTTGGGTAGCTGATTACAAAATCACATTAAATGAGTTTAAAATCAAGGAAAAAATTCTTACATGCATTGACAAGGGTCAGTTCACAGTATTTCTGTTTCTGAGTGCATTCAAGCGTCCAACTAGTGTGAGAGGAAGGCACTCAATGATGGTAAGAAATGTTTCACTTCCTTCGATGTTTTACATTTTCATAAAAGTCCAAAAGACAAAAAGCTGGTGGATTTTTTTTTTTTATGATTTCTTTCATTCTTTCCCTAAATCTCATAATATGAACTTTAAAGCCTTCAGGCACCAAGAAGTCAAGACCTCAAAGTGCCAGACCTGCAACAAAGAGCAAAGGAAAGCGCTCCTCCAAGAAGAGGTCCGTCAGTGCCAAATCCACAAAGACAAGTGTGGATATTCTGAGTCCGGCAGCCATGGAGAACGTCTACTACATCTCCCATAATGCAATGGACTGCTTGGAGTTCAGAGGATTTGGCTGGCCTGGGGCCACCAAGAAGAAAGGAAAAAAGGGCAAAAAACAAAAAAGCAAAAAATGACATGTGGATTTGTGCCAATTAAACCTTAATTCAATATGTATGCATTTCTGTTCAAAATTTTTAGATTAGTAATTAAGTGAATTATTTTTGAAAGAAGTCTTTTATGCTCACCAAGGCTGCATTTATTTGATCCAAAATACATAAAAAAAATGGTACTATTGTGAAATATTTTTAAAAATTTTAAATGAACGTTTTCTATTTGTTACAAAATCTTTCAATTTCAGATAAATGCTGTTCTTCTGAACTTTCTATTCATCAAAGAATCCTGGAAAAAAATGGTTCACAACTGTTTTTAACATTAATAAGAAATGTTTCTTGAGCAGCAAATAATATATATATAGGAATAAATTATATTTAAAAATATATTAAAATAGAAAACACTTATTTTAAATTGTAGAAAATAATTCACAATATTGCTGTTTTTTGGATTAAATAAATGCAGCCTTAGTGAGCGACTTCTTTCAAAAAGATTAAGAAATCTTACCGACCTAAAACTTTTGAACAGGAGTGTATATATAGATAGTTTCAATTCTTCGAATTGTCAGTTGTAAAATAAAACAGCAGAAAGTTACATCTAGGTTAACTATTTCTTTTTGGATGATTTATCCTATTATATATAAATTACAATCCAATAAATGTGTATTCCTTCAAACTGGTTTTCTGAAACTGTTTTAACAAGCTACACTTAGGCTCTGTTTACACCTGGTAACGTGATGTGACATATCCTATTGACCCTGTTCACATTTCTGGGTTTCTCTGAAGTGGAAGGCATCATAGTTGGGTTAACTTCTATAGCAGTGAATGAAAGACTACATTAAATATATTTTTTGTGTTCCAATTTGCTCAAATAGCAAAAGAAAAACGCCACAACAGTGTTTTCACAACTTTCAAAAAGTGTAAAAAAATAGATAATGGCAGTCGGAAGAGAGAAAGTTGTCAACTTTGTCACAGCCGCAGAAACACTCTCACAGCAGCGTTAACTAGTTTTTGTGTAATACAAATATAGTGTTATATGCGCAATTATCTTTTATTATGACAGTATGTGGCAACATGTATGTTAAAAGCACATCTTCTGCACTAAATGATGATATTGCAATATTCTAGACTCTTACATGTATCTAACGCCACACTTACACTATAAGAGAAGACTGTAAAAAATATATATTTTTGTATTTTCAAATTACAAATTACTTGTATTTTAATTAAATACTTTTTTCACAGCAGTATTTTGTATTTGATTTAAATACATTTTATGAGCAAGTATTTGTTATTTGTAATTAAATACTTTTTGATGTATTTGTGCCAATCTCTGGTTAAAGGTTGTCAGAAGAACTGCTCCTGCTACATAGGATGCTGTTGCCAGGGTTTGGCAACCAAATGTAGTAGGATACAGCATGCTGAAACACTAGAGAGCAGCGACAGCAGCAGTGACTCCGAAAACAGCTAAACAAATAATATAAACATCATTACAGAAATTAGTTATCACCCTGAATTGTAATCTGTTTGTCTGTTTCATTAATCGTTTTGGAACAACTTGCTACTTAATGTAACAACAGTTTTAATCAGTAAATACTTTTAAACCTACTCCACACATGACTCCTGTGTGTTTTAGTCTTTCAGCATTTAGTTGTCAGTACCTTTGTCTCACACTCCAAACACCAGGATTGAACAGTAACCAGCCTAACCCAAAATCCTCAAATCCTTTTTTTTTTAATTTCGGTAGAATAAATTAAGCTATCCCACTTGTGAAAGAATATAAGAAATACTAGACATTGCAATAAAAATAATAGATATTGCATAAATATGCAAACGATATACTGCACAGAAATAGAGCAGTATACAATTAACATCAGTTAATGGTAAACTTCTTTCTTGGATCTTGTTTGAATTGACAGGCTATTATAGGCTTGAAATTGAATTCCCTCTAAATGTGTTATGGGCCATGAGGACTGTCTGGTTAGTGAAAATGATCAAAATATGATTTCATCTAGTAAAAGTTAACCTCACATGGTAATTTGTTTATTGTAACAACAACAAAGGGAAAAGAATGCTACCGATTACAAATGGAATGTTCCATATTTTTTTCTTTTTTTTGGCCTACCTATGAATTGAGAGGCATTGTTAACTCTTACATTCTAATTACATGTACAATCAAGGCATCATATGAAAGCTTATCTTCCACTCTTTTGAAAAATATGCTCAGTTTGTTTCTAGCATAAAGTATCAGGGAGATATGCCTCAGGATTCATAAATATAGTTAAACCTTTTTAGCATGTTTGGGTGATTCCGGGGAGTTAAAGAAGAATTTGAGGTAGCATTGTTTTGACCCTAATTACAAGTTTCCAGCAGCTTGTTGACCGGGTTGTCCACCCAGGTTGTGATCCTCAGACATCATAGATTTCATTTTTATATGACAACCTTTTACAGCAGCCCATGTCTAATTTTCTAAAAAACAGGTGTTTTGCCCCCTAGGTAAAATGTTTGACACCTGTATTTAGTGGCGTCCAAAACACAGCACCAGGTGTAAACATGGCCTTACGTGCATAAATATGCAAATCCTTAAAATAAATAAATAACTACCATTCAGTCAATTAGTTATCAACTTTATTGGTAATTTAGGTGTTACTATACTGTCTATCCAGACACCCATATAGGTACATAAAATAAGCCACATAAAACGTTACAAAAGAATATCAGAAGCTTGCAAGTACATTCAAAGAGGCAAATAAACGTTAGTCAAGACACCAAAGAAATTAAAAGCAGCCTCTAGCGCAGTTCATTATTACACTCAGTGTATAAACGACATGTAACAGTTTGAGTGTTTGACTAATGCTGGGCTTTGTTAGAAGTTTATCAGAGTGATTTTGCAAACATATATATCTATACCCCCACCCCCTCCATACACACACACACACACAGACACACACACTCTCAGATAAATACAGAGCAGAAAACAGGCTGTTGCAGTAAGGACAGCTCATACGATGTCCCGGGTTCGTCGGATGGCGCAGCACAGAAGCATGCTGAAGATCATGCCAAAGATCTGACAACCAAAGAGACACGGGTTAATATCCGACACCAGTGTGACTCGGCTACCTGCCCGAGAATCTCCACAGGAGCATCTACTCACCATGATCACCCCAATGCCGATCCCAACTCCTCCGATCACTTGAAGCCTAGATGTGAAGATGTCCTCAATAGCACTTGGGCAGCTCTGGAGCAGAAACAAAAGAGGTGACTATAGTACATTGGAGAAACAACATATAACTGAAGAGACTAAAGCTTATTTAGTGAGTTTCTGGTACCGTTGTGATAAAGATTTCAGTTCCCTCCTTTTTGGGACAGATGTCAGATACTAAATCAATCGCCGTTCCTGTTGGTCCACAGCAGTTCAACTAAACAAAAGCACACAGAAAACCGTCAGTCAGATTAAAGTTAAGCTTTTTGTCCTTCATTCATTGAATGTTTTTGCTCTTATGGTTTGAACAAACCATAAAAATGAACACTCACTCCATAGTGAATTGCTCGTAGAGTTTCCCTCAGCGCTTCCTGGTTAGTGGTTTTGTAGTTGTTAAATGTCTGCTTGTAGAAATCCGTGATATCTGTCACGACCTGAGAAGGAAGAGAGAAAGAAAGAGGAGCCACTGTGAGAAAATGAACGAGTAAAAGGAGAAAGAGAGTATGAATGTCACCGACCTTTTCCTTATTGGACAATCCCCAGATTCCAGCGGCCACCTCTGCAGCAAAAATGATAAGCAGGAACACGAAGAACTGGAGGCAGATGAGGTGAACAAGGACATCAGCAAAAACATTTTTATTTCGTGGCAAATGCACTTTACACCCTAAGTACGAAGGGTACTTTTCCACGACAACAATGTACTAAAAACATGTTTTTGAAAAGTTTCACGCACAGACGACAATTTTGCCAAAACGGTCCCAGTTCACACGGATCAGCGAAAAAGACTAAAAACACTATTCTGCTGTCCGGCCAGTAGATGGCGATGTCACTTTGTAAAGAAATATAAACTGAACATGTAATACATGTTTTTGTAGTTTACAAGGAGACGATGATGGTATCGTATTAAAAAATGGTATTGTTTTTTCATAAAAAGTTTTCTGTTTGTTTGTTGAAAACGGTGTTTACGAATGTAAAACAAAATCTTTTGGTTTTGTGCTATAGAAGAATGGGAAGACTCACCATTCCCAGCATGCATGCCGATTCTTTTATCGCTCCACAGCAGCCGAGGAACCCGACCACCATCATGACGGCACCTGCCACAATGAGGATGTAGACCCCTGAGGACAGAGAAAGACAGAACACCTCTTATTCCCCTGTACTTTTACATTCGTCTCATTTCTTTGGCTGCTCATCTGGAAAAAAAAATACTAGAAATCAAGGGGCATTTACTGTAAATTTTATTATTCTCAGATTCATTTTATTACAGATACGCATTTTGCTTATGTATAGATGATAACTTTTTCCTTTAGCTACCTTAATGGTTTATCAGAAAAATCTATGCAAAGCAAAATATGCAAAACAAAATTCCATGCAAATGTTATGTAATGTATCCATAAGGCCAATTGACACCGCACAGACAAACAAGTTGGCTGTTGGATTTAGAATTTTATGAAAAATAACTCATGTTCACACTGCCCCAACAGACGGGTGAAAACAAACCCTGATCAACGCTAACAGAAACCGACAGGGGACACACACTGACCCGTCAAAACCCAACAAATGTACGTGTTTGATGCCGTTTGCTTAAACGGTGTGTGGCCTATAGAAACAGTAAAACACCGGTCCACTAGATGCTCTTCTGAACAGTCTGTCAGTAGGATGTTTGGCATTCCAGGACAACCAGCTGTCACTCGGTGCTTTCGAAACCTCTGGCAGATACTTGGACACTTTCCCACTGAGATTATTATGTTTTTGTATCTGTGGATGCGAACATTCTTCTTACAGCACTTGAGGAAAATAAACCAGGCAAAACAAAAGGAGGTGGGATGGGAGCAAACAATGCGGGTTCTGTTGGCGAGGAGGAGAAAGGCATCTCTGTAAGGGATGATGGCAAGGGGCAGAGAGCTGACATCGTGTGGACCAAAGCCAGCCTCCTCTAAAACAGCACTGCCATTATAACTCAACAAATCTGCCTCTTAAAAAACAAACACGCAGACAGAAACCCAACATCCTGCTCTCTATATTTAGGCTGTTTTCACCCTTCAAAAACTGCCATGTTTTTTTTTTACTGTACCCAACCCCCCTTGGGTTGGGTTATGGTTTAAAGCTCAATTAGCTGGTTGTTGCTTAGTGGTCTTTCTCTGCAAGCCTCCAAAACTGGCAAAGAATTTAATCTTTGGGCCTTTCATAAAAACAAACAAAGCATAGAAGAATAGATGGAATGCTTTGAATTTTGGACGTGTTTTGTAGTTGTCATGCCATTTGCGTTGCTTTAAGAACCGGATTGTTCAGTGACCGTCGAATGACCAAGTCAGGGTGATGTCGTTTTATACACAACTGTTCAAAAGTTTGGAATAATTTATAAAGATTTATGTTTCTGAAAGAAGTCTCTTATGCTTAACAAGGCTGCATTCATTTGATCAAAAATACAAAAAAACAGTCAAATTAAGCAGCAAATCAGGATATTACAATGATTTCTGAAGGATCATGTGACACTGAAGATCATGCTGAAAATTCAGCTTTGCCATCACAGGAATAAATTATATTATAAAATAGAAAACGGTTCTTTTCCATTTTTAATTAATATTTCATAAAAGTACTGTTTTTACTGTATTTTTGATCAAATAAGCTTTGGTGAACACAAGGGACTTCTTTAAAAAACAAACAAACAAAAACACTTAATTACTACAAACTGTTGACCGGTAGTGTCTGTATTACATACATATTCTGATCAACTATAGAGAAGCCAAAACAACTCGTCTCACTTCAGACTGAATGGCCTTTTATTCGCTTCATGTTATAATCGTAGTATTCATGACACACCATTCACATGACAGATGGTCTGGTTTCTGGAAATAGGTGTGGCTGGTTTCCATGACTACCATTTCACCTCATTCCCAAACATCAACTTACAAAGACCTGATCATGTAGGGAAGGGAGCGTGTGCGATCATGGTTTTGGAAGATAAAGGTGGATTTCTGATTCACTGAGAGGATATTAAGAACTGAGGAACCTAGCTTGGGAATGGCCAAATCTCACCTGTGAGGAACACAGATGGGGAATCTGCTGCAGTAAAGAGTCCTTTAGTTCTTTCATCGAAACGCAGCCAGAGGCCAACAGCTAAAACTCCTGTACCTGCAAGCTGTGGGAAGAAACAAAACATTTTAATATATCCTATTAAAAGTTTAGTGGCCAAAAAAAAAAAGCAGTCTGCATGGTGCTACCTGTAAACACAGACATTGGCAAACTGAGTAACATAAAATAAATATAGCTGCAGGCCAAGCATGACATTATTTACAAGGGCAGAGAGTACAGGAAGTCAGGTTCCAAACCAAGCATTTTTTCTTTTTGAGAATGAAGTTCAACAGGCCTTATGGAACCATAGGCACCAACCTGATATTCTTGCTAGACTGCATTGAGAAAGAAATATGCAAAGTTATGCTGAACCAACTCTAATTTCTCTAGACCAACTCAGGCAGTTCCCAGGACACAGTAATGTGGCTTCCATGAATGAGTAACATGTAGGAACAAGAACGATTACAATCTGGCACATGTTCTCACAGCCAAGAGTTAATCAATAGCCCACACTCACACACTTTACAGTCAAAACAGATAAAAAAATAAAAAGCACCACACCTTTGTAGGTCATATTTCATTGTTGTACAAATGGAATAGGTTCAACTTTTCACTCTCCTACAGCCTTCTAAGAATTTGCACAAACATTGGATCAGTGTGTTTCCTTGGGTGCTTTGACCAATGGGGTAATGAATACTGAGAAACTAACAGAACAAGCTAAACCAGATCACACTAAATAACCCCTACACACACACACACACACACACACACACACACACACACACACACAAAGTAGCAATCCTCCACTTTTCTTCTGTTTTGGAAAATGCCAGTCACAGATATGAGTCACAGTGAGTCACTGCCAGGGGTGTGGAGGCTTGTCCCTCAAAGCTTCCCAAACTTATCCCATCTTTTTCCACCCACACACAATAGGAGTCACCAATGGGAGGATAGTGTTTGCAAGTTTGCTCACTCACCACAAAGCTAGCTTAAGACCAGGCCCAAATACCAAGGCCACTTTAAGACAATATAATTGCTACAGACCAAAGCTTATTTTTGCTGTTATGATGTTATCTGTAAAGTCGCATAGTACATTCAAGCAAAAATGTCAATCAAAGATTTTCTTCAACAGACTCAAATAAAAGTCACATGTTTAACCAAAGATTGGTTAATGGTTATATATATTATAAACTAGAATCTTTATCAAGATTGTGTGAAATTAACTACTAACCACAGCCTGTGAACAAGAAACTCATATTTGTTGTTCAATGTTGAATATCGTAGACAAAATAATGCAGCATGTTAGAAACACGCATTTCTAAAAGAGTAAAGTTTGTCAAATACTACATTCAATCAGGCAAGCAAACAAAGTATGACATGAAGACAAGCATCTAACATACTCTTATATCCTCACCACATCACATTCAAGCCACATTCACATTTCTGTTAGAATGTTCCCACAAACACTTTACTTTTTTTATGTACTCATGTAATGATTAAAAAATACCTACCCAGAAGATGAAGTTGAAGATAAAGAGCAAGTATTTGACACACGAAAACCCACCTGCGGCGGCCATGACTAAAAAGTTAGAGCTGTTTTAAGAATAAACACCCGATACTGAGCACCTGCAATGTGCTTCTGTCCCACCTTAAAACAGGGGCGGGTGAACCAAAAAAAAAAAAAAAAAAAAAAATCCAGCAAGCCGCACCCTCCTACCTAGTCTTTGTCAGTAAGAAAAGAAGGAGGGGCAAAACCATTTTAGCTGAACTAAAAACTGAACTAACACAATTCAGTAGCGTATAAATGGAGTTTAAAAAAAGTATAAAAGATCTATACTGTGCTTCAGTTGCCAAAATGGCATCAACACAAGCTGATCAGGTTTTACTTTTCATGTAACTCGAGCTGTCCCTCAGGAACACTGGGAAGTCAGAACACAGATATTGTCCCTTTGCTTGACACTTTTAAGTGGAGAGATAGGCTAGAAACAGAGACAGCACATTAACCCTATAAAGCCTGCCGTACCATATTTGATGCATGAATTTATAAGGCCTCTAAAATCAAAACATTGCTGAAAAACCTGTTGCATATCTTTTAGACGCCTTCTGCACCCTGATTGATAGTTTATACTTTTAAACTAAGTAAAGGGTCTTTTCTAAAAATATCCACCACATGTCTTTTTGCTGTGGAATCTTTAATGATTTTTTGTTTACTTGATTATTCATGCATATTTTTTTAGAAAAATCATGTTAAAATGTAATTAAGAAATATGATACAACAGGCTTCTGAGGAAAGAAATCTCTCAATCATCATTGTATTGAGTGTTGCATTATATGTATTGCCTCCACAATGAAAACTACAGACCTTGATCATAAACATTTAAATATCACATTACTAAGATATATTGGGAGATATAGAGTGACGACTGATATACTGCATTTTATGTAACGTCATTGATTTACACGACAAGCTATCAACATTTTGTCTTATTTTTTGGCCATATACACAACAACATTGCAACAAAATGCCTTTTTTTTGGCTCAATTTGGGCCTCTGGGAATAAAATTTTTTTTTTCCTCCTCAAGTATGAGTTCCATATTCTCACTATATCATATTATTTGAGCCATAAAAGCCTGATATATCAATCAAATATGAAAAAAATCTGACTATTTTTTTTTATTATTATTATTTGTCAGGCTTTAGGATGGATGTGGTAGGTGAGGACACATTTTTATAGCCCCAAACATCCAACAGTTTCTCAGATGAAACCATGGGATCAGATTACTTGAATCAAAGCAAAGTCTTTAGGCTATGTAGTTGCTTAATATTAGGTTGCTGTCCTTTTCTCATTCTTTGTGAAATGATCTTTCCTGGGGCTACATTTACCCTAATTTATGAGATGGATTAGTGATGGGGTTGCCTAGCAACAAATATGCAAAACTTTGACTCTTCTCATGGTGGACAAATTACCATCTTGAACAAAGCATACCTTTCGTTTTCAAAATGTCGTCTAAACAAGTGTCTACTCGTGAACTATTCAAACAAGGGCCTATCTAAGAAAAGAAAATTGTTAAGAGAACAAACAATGGCAGAAAGTTATGCTTTGTCTTTATGTTCTCAACATGTTTTGCTTACCAGTTGCCCATAACGCCAAATTTTTAATCAAGGTGTTAGCTCATGAATATTAATTAGGGCGTGCTGACGTTGTTAAACTTCCTGGAGATGAGTCACGTATTCTATTCTAATGGAAGTTATGAGTCAATTCGGATTTTTTTTTTTTTTTTTTGAGAAACAACCACATACAAAGAGGTTTAAATTTTAAAGTTATCTATGGGAATATTATGAAAAAATTTACTCGCCGACAGATCAACGCAATTTGCGATCATATATCAATTGTTTTAACCAATCAAGATGCCGAACATCACATTACGTAATCAATATTAATAAGTTAGCCTTCGCCATAGTAGGTAGTAAAGCTCGCACGGCTTTTCGAAATGACATATGTAGCCAATCAATGACAAATAAATTCAGCACAAATAAATATCAGCACCGCGCCTTTTATGTTTAATAATCCAAAAAGTATTTATTTATGAAGCATATTCAAAGACTATACTGGTTAGGCTGAATAGCAAGTCTATATTAGACATTAAGAGCTTGGATACAGTTTTTTCTTTTCTTTTTTCAATAAATAAACATCCAAGAGTGAACTGTATTAAACTCACCCAAAATATGAAATTAAAGCCGAATATGATGTATTTGATGCACTGCTCAGCACCGGACAGACCTGACTTCATGTTGATCCAGGTTATAAGAAAACAGCAACAGATATTTTTGTTGTTCTCAGATGTTTAAATTCCCAAAGGTCTTGTGTTGCTGGTCTGGTGCTCAATGCTGCTGTCCTGAGGGGAAGTGACTGTTTATAACGGTAAACACCCACCTCTCACGTGAGGAAGGGACGCTCTGGAGTCTGTCACATTCACTTGTCGTCTTTCTTTCTTTCTTTCTTTCTTTCTTTCTTTCTTTCTTTCTTTCTTTCTTTCTTTCTTTCTTTCTTTCTTTCTTTCTTTCTTTCTTTCTTTCTTTCTTTCTTTCTTTCTTTCTTTCTTTCTTTCTTTCTTTCTTTTTTTTCTTTCTTTCTTTACTTGGATGATCATCTTATGTTATGATTTAAGTTAAGTTTGTACTCAAACAATGATGTAGAACATGTCAAAATTGTCTTTTTATGACCTTTCTGTCTTGTCTTCTGCTTGTTTTTAGACTGTGAGCTCTTTCACAGTCTGCGGCACAAGAGAGGAGTTGTCTTGTCTTGTGATCTGAGTATTAAAATGGCACTTTGCACCTTTCTGTGACATGTCTCAATGCATTTTCAATTTTAAGCTGGTAATCAATCATTTTCACCTTTATCAGCACAACAAAAAAATGCAATAATTAGAACTTCTAATGTAAATTATTGTGACACTATCAAATAAGCAGATCTGCGAGCATAATATAATCAGTGACATTTGATAAAAAGTGTGTGTATGTTCCAAGAAAGCCAGAATTAACTGCAAAAATGATTTTCAAGCTACACTTACTTGAGAAGCAAAGGAATTTAGTATTTTTTTATTTTGAGAAATGTTTTACAATAGGTGAGTAAATGTTTTAAACAAGAAAATTATTTGGAGAAATTATTATATATTATTGGCAGTTTTTTCTTCTTGTTTTAAGCAAAAACTCACTTCATTTCGATCAATTATTCAATAAGTGAATGTATATTGATTAAGAATGCTAATGAAAATACATAAAAAATACTGATTAAGATTATTACTATTTTCATTTTGTTTAAAGTTTTAGTTATCTTGTTGTGTGTTTTTGCCATTTTTATAATTTTTTTTTATTGAAGTTTTTGTTTTCTGAAATATGTCTGTATAGTTTTTATACATTTTTATAATTTATATATATATATATATATATATATATATATATATATATATATATATATATATATATATATATATATATATATATATATATATATATAATGAAATATATATATATATATATATGAAGAGTTCAGATGCAAAAGCCTCTAAGTGCCATCTGAAATTTTCTTCTGGTAATTTTTTATCAAGCTCGTACATTTAAGTTCAGTAATTTCACTTAAATGACAATTAATAGGTAATTTTCATTCTATAAGAAAATTTCAGATGGCACTTAGAGTCTTTTGCATATGAACTCTTCATATATATATATATATATATATATATATATATATATATATATATATATATATATATATATATATATATATATATATATATATCAATATCATTTTTTATTTCAAGTAACCAAAATGTTTTTATGGTTTTAGTGTTAGTTATGATAACCCTGCAGCAGATAAATTACAGCAGGCCAAATTGATCAAATTGATCATAAGTTTCTCATGAAAACACCACAGATGACTCTTTCGGATATGATCTAAGTATTGCTGGATGTCACATGACATGACATATCCGCTCAGTAAATTGTGGTTTCCTGTTCAAAAACGGTACTAAATCCTCAAATCCCATGGTTGAAATATGTTAAAGCATTTCACACAACATGAGGCATTTGCGGGAAAGGCTGAAAATGCAGATAATTAACATGCACTGCTACCTTATGCAATGATTACTCACGACTGCTTCCACACTGAACGTTTTCTGCTCTGTTTACAAAGTCTTTCCTCTGTTTAATTATAGAAGTTCTATGGTTTGATTGATTTTTCCTAAAGCTAGTGGTGCCAGCTCTGTGCAGAGGCGAGTACAGTGAGGATGGGATTTTTGTTGAGGAACAATGAAACCCATTGTCACGGTCAGAGTGTTGTGACACCAATCTATCTCTGCCTGTGATGCTTGTCACCCACAACAACCACAAAACAATGACTGTCAATCACACTGACTCTTCGGAATATTTGAGCTGCAGTCATGGAATGAAATCAAACTGAATGTCTATTTATTTCACGAAGCCCTTTTCAAGAAGGCAGATGGTGTAGAACTGAGTCACAATGTTTCTCACCTCAGCATATCAGATGCTCATTAAATTCAATGGTCTTGGCACACAAATTGCAGACACAAGACCTGTTTGACCTCAGAGTGACATTTCACCAGTAATTTCATTTTGAGGTGGGCTACTGAGTGAACAAGGCCTGGTTTTGTTAACACTAAAATCAAACTGTTACTTCATGGAATGTGTGCACATTTTCACATATTGTGCAAAGAGATGACCACATATAATCTGCGTCACAGAGACTAACTAAACATCCTCCTTTTACTAAAAAAAACAATTGCATAGGTTTTTGTGTTTTTAGTCATAATCTTGGGTTTGGTGCATAACCTTTCACACCAGTGTTGCCAAATAGGCTACGCAGTTTTTCCATGTTCCACTTCCTCAACATCTCAACTTCCAACTCATGCCTTATTTTTCTTATAATGGATTTGAATTATGTTTTAACATTGTGCACTACGCTAAATAAAGTTTTTTTATTTGCTTCTGCGGTTCTATGAAGAACCTTTAAATTTACCTTTAAAATGTTCTTCACATGCTCTTTGGGAAATTCGAATGGTTCTTCTGTGGTATGACTGTGAAAATCCCCTTTTTGGAACCTTGGATATTTATAATGTTTAAACATTTCCTTGACTTCCTCAACTGGATTTGAACTATACCTAGCTCTTTCTGAAGGAGAGAGAGAGAGTGAGAAGGGACAGGGAAATGACTTATGTGAAAGGATCTCTCTTCAAAACAACTCTGTATTCACATTGGCACAAAGACCATTTTGGAGGGAAAAAGAGCTCTTTGAGTGCATGGCATTGGAGGATAGTCGTGGTAAGACTGATGCATTAACAGCGCCATCTTGGGGTTCTCAAACAAAATTATGTTTTTTAAATGTAGGCTAGTTTGTCGATACACATTCAGGCAAACTAAGTTTCTATATCTCTGTTGAAAGAACAGCACTCAAATGGAATAGATAATGACTTAATAAAAATATGAGCGATATTTACGATGCAATTGTTGACCACATGAGGGAACACGCTGCTAAAATTCCGATGAATTTAACAAAGAACAACCAACTTTAACCACAAGATGGCGCTAATGTCGCATCAATGCCCACATTCTCAAACCTCCTGGTGCTCAGGTGGTATCTGTTCCAATATTCTCCACAAACACACATAAAATCACTGTCTATATGTTGGTTTTCCTGTTGACTTTGATCAATACCTTGCCTTAACCTCCCTCCGAGAATGGATTAAGAGAAATACATACATTTAACAAATAATATGGCTTCATAGTGCAAATCCCTCCATTTCCAGTGGGCTAGATCTATCCAAATGTACCCTCCAGACCTGTGTGAGTAAAGTACAGCATATCTATAAGTCAAAGGTGTAAAATGAATGAGAGCTTCAAAGCTGATTTAACAGGCAGGCTTTTGAAGAGTTAAACGTGACATATTCCCCATTCTTGTTTCCAAGAGGAAATCAACCAAATCGAGAGCAGTTGTGTGGGTGAGCTTTTGAGGGGTATAAGAACCGCTTCTGAATGGAGGAAATTCCACGTCTCCTTACTGATCTGAATGTGTGGTGTTCCTATAGACCTATATATAGAATGTAACTTGGCAACACGAAAAGCATGTGATTTATGTGTTCAAATGTATGTTTCACTGGTCTTCTGGTGTTATATATGAAACAGCAACACATTAAAGGCTGCTGGGCCTAACATAGTGTGCAGCCTGATTACACTCAACGGGGCAGTTGCATCATCTCGATGATAGATGGATAGATAGATAGATAGATAGATAGATAGATAGATAGATAGATAGATAGATAGATAGATAGATAGATAGATAGATAGATAGATAGATAGATAGATAGATAGATAGATAGATAGATAGATAGATAGATAGATAGATAGATAGATAGATAGATAGATAGATAGATAGATAGATAGATAGATAGATCATCTGGTGGTGGAACTGGATGGTATGTGGGCTTTTTTCACCCATGACAGAAGGTCCTGGAAATTAGCTAAAGTTTGGCACTATCATAAGCCCTGTGTCTCTCCAGCAGTCATGGCATTAAATTAAGCCTGGCCAAAGCCTGGTGAGGATTTTGCGCCTTCACAGTCTCTAATCGTGCTTCAGGTCTCCGGTGACATGGCTACGAACGGATCCTGTTCGTATGTTGGTAAGTCATGACAAACCCTGTCCACAGATAATTGGCTATACACGCGCTTTTAAAACTCCTGACATTAGTTATGAAGCGCACCAGCATTTTTATATACATATATTTATAGAAACATGTTGTTTTGCATAAAATATAACAGTTTTTTGATTATATGGAAATGTTATTGGTGTTGAATAAAGTTTATGCTAAGAGACGTGTTTTTGTTTTCTGTGATCAAAGAATTGTCTTTTTATGTCTCTTGTAGGGGTCTTTTGAGGTAGAGATGAATCTTTAACCCTGTGTAGTCACATTCTCAAAGTAAGATCAATGTTAAATGTGTAATGGGTATTAATTGCGTTTAAAACTGTACTGTTTCCCATCAACAGAGGTGCATAAGTGTGTTCTGAATGGAGTCAGCACTGCCTTGAGTGAGTCCTCCTCTATTTGCAGTGATTTAAGGGAAATATCTGAGACTGAAGTTATGAACTCCATCAGCTGCACCTTTGATGATCCGTCTGACTCCATTGAAGAGTCTTGGCATCATGTGAGTAGAATGCTGAACGTGTCGGTGTGGAAAATAAATTCAGTTTTTGTGTGTTATGTGTTTGTAGATTACTTCAAAGAAATAAAATGTCAGGGCCTAAAGGATGTTTTAAAGTGTGGCATTTTTTTGTTGCTAGTTTGAATCCATGAAGTTATCTTAATAGTTAATAATTTTACACTGCTGGGATGGCAGAGGAGAAAGATGCCGAATGCATGAACCACAACAAAATACTTTCCTTCAGTGAGGGGAATAGATTTGTTGCAAAGGATGTGCAAAGTGGAGCAAAGTGCAATGGAGATTTATGAAATATGTCTGTACGCCAAGATGCCTGTTTACTAAAAGAAGGAAAATGAGGAGTTTGAACATTTGAGCTGTTATGAAATGTCATATGTGTTTAACAGGAAATGTAAACTTAATTAAGTGGTTGTTTTCAATTAGTGTCCTTAATATGTAAGAAAAAAAAAAATCTTGACATCTCAAAAGTTTTTGAATTAAGTGGCAAATTCTGCTTGATCACCAGAACCGATATCTATACTATTTTACCCTATATCACTTTTAATTATTATTATTTATTTATTTTCCTCACAACAGCCTTCTGGTAGAATATCTTTTAACAAGTATGTGTTACTCCATCTAACAAAAATACATATTTTTTCTTTATGTAGAAGCAGGCGCATTGTGCTTATGGGAGCATTTATATTTATACAAGCCTTTGTATTAAGCTTTAAATCACTACGCTATTTCGTGGAGAACGATTTATGCATTAATCGGATGTGCGCAGAATTTTTTGAACCTGTTGGCGACTCCATCTTTACACAGGCGCGCAATCCCCTCCGGCGCGTAATGATGCGCTCTGGTGCTTGGAGACGCCCAGGTATATTCCTTCAGGGACAATTAGTCAGGGACAAATCATAAGTTTCTGTGGAGATGCGTCCTGTTGTGCGTGAAGCAAATCTTTGCGCTTCCCAGTCAACGATGCCAAACCCAGACAGACGGATGGATCTCATGCTTTGCGAGATCGATGGATAAACAGAGGGAAAGATGGATGGTGCCGTCTCTGTAGGGTGACATCAGAAACGGGCATGCCACCAGAAACACACACAATTTTCCGGGAACGCCGAGGAACTGTTGCCGTTTCATCTTGTTTTTGTGTTTTTCTTTAAGTGTGACAACATGCTGCAGACAAGTGACAACAAGATACATGTGAGTATGCTTTTGATTTCTCTAGAATAGTACTACTGGAATACCTGTAGCAATATGCAAACAGGTTAGCATTAGTTCTACAGCCAGTAAATTGAATGAAGGATAACCCAGAAATAAATGGCATCAATGACAAGTGTCTATTACCTTCACTCTTTCAATCTAAATTGTATTGAGAGCAGCCAAATTAAGAAGCAATAGTCTGACCTACATCTATCCTCACCATACTCCCCCCCTCCCTTTCTTCGGAGTTGAATTTGATATGCACACACACTGCTGATGAACACTGAGCCTGGGTACATTGTATTCTCCTCTCACCTGTTCAGGTGGCCAACAGCCTGATGGACGTGGACCAGGACCCTCGCAAACGGCTGTACTTTGCTGACGGCCGAAGGAAAGTGGACTATGTGCTGGTGTACCACTACCGAAAACGTTCCTTCGTCAGGGGGTCTCCTAGTCAACACAGACTGTCCACTATCTCCAATGGTAGTTATCCTTTAGGAGTGGAGGAAAAAGATCCAGTGGGAGGGAAGGATGAACCTGTGGAGGTGGTGGTGGTGGACGTCGGACCCCCGGACCCCGCCGATGGGGAGAAAATCATGATCCGAGAGGAGTTCGAGGGCAATTTAAAAGACGCTGGGCTGGAAATTGAGCGTGATAAAGAGGTGTGTGGAAGCTGAATATACCTTATTTGTGGTGTACAGTGGAATATTGCATGCAAGTACATGCCTTCTTTTGAGAATGAATTCAATGAATATGAATTTGAGAAAAAATTGCATTTTTAATCTTTGTAAGGGCCACATCTGGTGCTGATTTTACAGAAAGCTGTCACTTTAGATTAGTTGAGTTGTGCCTTGTCAAAAACAATATCAGTCAGGAACTTTCTATCATAGTCAAGAAATCTTAGGAAATAAGATCTTGACTGTGAAAAAGGGACTCTAATTTGGTTTCCTAAAGATTGTTTACTTAATAGAGTATGTGTGTGCGTGAATCATGAGCTAGTTAGTCTCTACTACGCAACCTAATATTGGATTGAGCTACCATTTCACAGGGCATCAGACCAACATGGGAATCATCCACGTATCATTGTTTTGTTAGCCATTACTTTTAAAGATCGCCCATTATGTAGTAATTGGACTGAATTCGTATGGTATTAGTAATGGTCCCAAGTGAACTCTTCTTTATCTGTTGCTAGGGAGCTTATATTGTCTCTGGGGACTAAAGTGAACTCTCCTAATCTTTTACTTAAAAAGCTAGTTGAAAAAAACTCCCTCTCTTGTAGACTATGGCAGAAAGACTTTATTATTGTGCGTCTCTGTGATTGTTTTGTACTGTGTGTCTTCATCTGTAGGGTGATAAGACTTGTGGTGTGAAGCCAAGTTAGATTATCAGGCTGATAATAGTAGTGATTGTCTACTCTCTCACAGAAGAGCTGAGAACCGGCCTTTGACAGCACACTGAGTTAACTGTACCCTAGCCTGAAAGGGACCAAATTTCTGCTCTAAATTTAACGGTTTGCTATTTGGCATTGTTGTAAATGATAGATTCCCCATTTTCTAACACTGACTTAATCATCTGAGTGTTTCAGATCATTTAGAATTGGCTTTATAAAACAATGTGGGGTGCTTTTTAGCATGGAAACATTTTTATTATCAAGCATGAGGTAGCCTATTAAACAATGCACACTATAGCATAATTTCCCTTGGGAAACCTGGTAAGGTGGCAAGATGTACCTGATGCACTGAAAAGCTTTGTCATGATGACTTTCATCGTCTTCATTATCATGATCACTGAACCCTAATTCAACACTGGTCTCCTGCTTTGTTTGATCACCATCATTACATTATGTTTTGCTCCGGGCGGTTCTTTCGAGGTGTGCTCTGTGACCGCTACAAATACCTGCAGTCAGACACTCTGAATTATTCAGCCGGTAACTGAAGTTTGATTGCAGGCAGCCTGAACAGGGACAGCGGGTCAAGTCACACATTAACCATGTCTCACCTGCGGTCTTGCTCTTATCTCGACACACTGTTAGTTTACTATCACTCTGGCGGATACACCGTCTCGGATAACTTCAGGAATTTTAGAAAAGGCTAGTTTGGGTTTATTATTTCATGCGGGAGCTGCCTGGTGGACTGACTCTATAGGGAGTGAAGTTTTGTTTTGAATATCTTCAATGCTCAAGGGGACGTCACTGCCGCAGGTATTATGTTTCAGTGGCAGCGTGTTTGTTTGTCTTAACAGCCCCGTTCTGATGGATAACATTGGCTTTCTGTGGAGGCAATAAATATACAAGTTTAAAAACAACAAAACCAGAGGTAAAATGTGGTGAGAAGGCTTGTCCTGTAGTTTATTGCTATTTGGCATCAGTTAGTGATTGCTGTGTTCTTCTCTGCAGGGATCTCTTTTGGGGCTCCCTTTTTCAATGGTGGGAATATTCGTGCATGATGCATTTACAGACAGACCTCTTATCCTCTCTAGGTGTGTTATGAGCATTATTGCTGTCAATAACAACAAATGAAACAACATAATCATGTTCACAAGTCTGCCATGTAAGGTCTAGTCTCACGTCCTTGATGTCGAGTTCAAGTCAAGTCACAAGTCTCTTTCAGACACTCAATAGAACATTTCTCATAATTTTTCCCATAGTAAATGAATGGGTAACTACACAATTTCAGATATGCTAGCAGTTTCTAGAGAAGATGCCAGTGCTTCTCTGATTATCAGTGTCCAATCACCGTGTTGAAACGCTTCTGTGTTACAGGAGAAAATGATTGCATAATCTCACTAGAGTTACAGCATACACAAGAGACTTTTATCTGAACAGTGTCTTCTCCTTGTAGACCTAAAGACTGTTCACAAGTCTTTAATTTGAGTCGAGTCTTATTTGTAAATAAAGTGCGTCTTCATCTCTGGTGTGAGCCATGTATTCTCAGGATTGTGTCTGTTCAGAGATGTTGTTTCTCGACTCTTTGTTTGAGTTAATTATGCCAAATGTCAAAGGCAGGGCTCACCCTGCCATGAAGAGCCGTTTCCGCTCACGGGTCTTTGGGAGCCCCTCAAATGTCAGTCGCAGCCGGTTTCTGTAGCGATGGCTCCCGCTCAGACTGTGCTCAAATCGACCTAATTGCCTTACCCTGCTGAGATGAAGTACTAATTGGAATATCTTATCCTAATTAACCTTCTCAGATCCACATGTTATTTTTATCTCTCCTTTGTGGGTGTGGGTGTGTGTGTGTGTGTGGAGGGGCAGAAAAAAAAAACAGCTGTGGTGTTGGAACGCAGGGGACGGTGAGGATGTCCTCAGGTTTCCATCATCTCTTTCTGTCTCATCACTCTCATCTCATCTCAATGTCTATTTCAGTTTCATCTTGCTTTCTTCTTAACTCATGCTTCTCTAGATGGCATGACTGACCACTGCCAGACAGATACAGTTACTGTCATCTCTGTGTGGGCACGACGTAGCTTTAGTGTTGGATTTCATGGCTACAACTTGCAAAAAGAGATCATTTCCATACCCCCCAAGTTTATGTAATATATATAGTCCCTCTTTAGGGACTCTCAGATGGGCTTGATGACAATCTGCCACTCTTTTGACATCGATACTTCTAATCTGGGTTATTTTCAGTTTATGTGTTTGCTGTCGATTAGCACCGGCAATAATTTCAACAGTATGTTTAAACAAATGAGAAACATTTTTACAGTAAAATACTTTTTATAGAGACCCACGAAGCAAGTGGGCAGCACTCCAAATTGGTGTTTAAAATATGCAAGTATAACCACAACACTTAAACACTGCATTTGTTAGCGTGAGGCTGGAGCAATTGAATCTAGAAACTAGAATAGCTTCACCTAAAAGAGACAATTTAGACATCTTTGCAGTTCAGGTAACATATTTATGTGCTTTAACCTTAAATTCCATGACCCAAAATGAAGAATGCGTAAAGGGCCTGTATTGGAGTCCGTTGTTTTCCTGTTTTCCATGTAATGAAAGCATTTAAGAATCTGCACAAATGCAAAAATTTTACCTTTAGGGCTACAACTGGTCACTGCAGTACCCTTAAAGGAACATCTTTGTACCTTATTTACCTCTAAAAGGTTCATAGTAGTACCCCAAGAGTAGGCAATGTATTACAACTCTAAGGTAATAGCGTGCATATTTTAGGGGTAGATAAGGTACAATGTTGTCCCTTTAAGGGTACTGCCCCAGTGACAAGCTGTTATTAAGCTGTTACAGTTAACACAGTTAAGCTATATGCCAAAATACTGCGGTAAGTCAATGCTTATCTTGTCTTTATTGTCCTCAACCAAAGTTTATGTTAAGAACAGGTTTGTTGCTTATGCTTAAGGATTTTTTTGTTTTTCTGAGTGTAACGTTTTATTCATAAAACAACGCAAATCAAAATGGAGGCAGTATGTCAAGACCTTTCTCTTCGATTCTTTCCCCAGAACAAGACTCATGGTCAGGCTTTCATCCGGCTACATGCACCTTGGCAGGTGTTGAGCAGAGAGGCAGAGTTTCTCAAGATCAAGGTGCCCACCAAAAAGGTAGGATACAGCAGAGCTTTCTCTTATTCTCAAGACAGACACGAGTCCCTTGGGATGTCCTTATGTGAGCTCTTCACAAGCCCTCAGAAGTCCCTGCATGCGTGCCTCTGATGTATGTAAGGGAGAGAGGGAAAAGCACAAACGAATAATGCTGGTTGATGATCTGAGGCTTTGCTGCTGATTTTGACTGAAAATGTTGTCTCTTGTTCAGAGTTACGAGTTGAGAGAAGAAAAAGGTCTGGCTGCCACCATGAACGAACTGTGGCGGAAGTTAAATCAACCGTTCCAGCCCAAAGTACCACATCAGGAGCAAGAGCACAGCCGCACCAAGTTCCTCTCGCACTGTTTCTCCCGGGACAAGCTCCACCTGTGAGAGCCTGCCGTGGTTGGGGTGATGTGGGGTTAAATGTCATCTGGGGCCACATGGGATTTTCTTCCTTTCTTAGAGGACTTGACAGGATTTGTTTGATTGCCAAAGGCATCTGTGTAACTCATGGATGTCTCATCACAATTTTTGGCCTTTTTGCAGGTACAACATCAACTCAAAGGACACCTTCTTCGACAATGCCACAAGGAGCCGAATAGTGAGTCTGTTTTGCTTTGCTCATGAAAATTCTGTTAATTCAGAATGGTAGAATGTGATACGTGTTCTTAGGTTGTTGAAAAGAGAACACGATATACAAGAGGGAACAAAAGTTATTTGCTAGCAGCAGGAGATTGCTGTCTCTAGGCACAGTTCTAGGAAACCAATTCCGTCGGGAGTTTTCCAGGAACAATTTTCAGGTTTATTGTTTGCTTGTATCTCTCTCACTCTTTCTCTCTTTTGCTGTCTGCCTCAGGTGTATGAAATCCTCAGACGCACCGCCTGCGCACGGACCTGCCAAACCATGGGTTAGTAATACATTAATCCATAACCTAAGTACGGACTAGTGTTCAGGGAATCCTCAGGATATTCAGGGCCAGAATGTGAGCTTTGGAAGTGGGCATGGTGAAGTTGGGACAGGGTGCAACACAAGCCCATGCCATATGCTCCCTTGGACCAAGCCACAAAGCAGACGGACCACCGGGGGCTATTGGGAGATCGAGGCTATCCGGCAGAAGGGATGATTGCTTGGTGCTCTCTTCAGTTCCCCCTGCCTTTCTTTCTGTCTGTCTCTCAGACTTTCTCTTACTCGGTTTCATACAAACTGAGTAAATTGGGTCATAAAGTTCTGGGATTGGGATCCGAATTGAAGCCGGGTCCATTGAGGTGGAAAGAGGGGGGTAGTGGGTAGTGGTCTTTCCAGCTTGTTGCTGGGGAGCTACTTTATTAATTGTGGGCTAATCACCAGAGCGTACGTGTCGTTCCTTTGAGGACTGATTAATTACTTTGATTAAAACCTGTGTTCCACATGTCAGCTGTCTTCCGCCTCCAGGACTCTGGCTTTCCAAACCCAATGAAGTTGGGTCACTTTAAAGTCATAGCAGTCAATCATTATTCCCACAGATGATGTTAAGTATTTTAAGGTGCTCCTTTTTTGCCTTGCAGGTATCTCCACGCTGATAGCTAACGGGGTTTATGATTCAGCATTCCCGCTGCACGATGTGAGTTGTTTTTTTCTGAATTCTGCTTTACTTTCTTTCTCCTGTCAGTGTCAGATTGACTTGAAATGTGTTTTTGTATGATTACAGGGAGACTTTCACCCCACTGGACAAGCCGAGGGGAAGAACGACAGACAAGTATGCTGCTATTGTGTTGCTTTTTTTTTTCAATGAATAGAAAGGAGAATATGGTCAAATTCTGTATTTTTTGTACCCTTTTCAGCTGTTACATGATGAATGGGCAAGATACGGTGCTTTTTACAAGTATCAACCTGTTGATCTCATCAGGTAACTGTCAAATCACTTTGACGCATTGCTTTAGATCAGGGATGCCCAAATCAACGCCTGGAGTGTCTCTGTTGACATCAAAATGATCAAATCACTAGAAGGGGTGAAAATAGGGGGGGGGCATTTTTGAACTTTTGAATCTTTTTTTGAAGTTTGCGTTGGAATTTAGAGAATAAAAGTGAATTTGATTTTAAAAATACATTGAAATATAATATAGTTGGATATAATGCAGCTCTTACCTTTGGCTCATAGCCTTTAATCAGGTTTGACTTTAAAACATTTGGCACCTCTGCTTTTAGATTAATATTTCATTGATGCAATGCACACTCCCATGTTTTCTGTGTAACCTCTAGGAAGTACTTTGGGGAGAAGATAGGTCTCTACTTTGCCTGGCTTGGTGTCTATACTCAGCTTCTGATGCCTGCATCCGTGGTGGGCATTATCGTTTTCTTCTACGGCTGGGCCACTGTGGAAACAAACATACCTAGGTATGTGCCAGTAAAGCCCACCGAGAGCTGGGCATGGGTCCCTGTTGTGGGTGGGCACACGATATCTGCCAGGTTGAGAGTAACTAACTGTGATTATTATATTACACTGATAATAAAATGATAATTCAAGGAACATAGTTCTGGTGTTTATGTTGTTGCATCTGATTCACGAAATTAATTTATGCTAGAATTGCAAGTGCTCTAAGAATGTGCTCAACATGTATTCGTGACTGAAACGTCTCAGGGGGGCACAGGAATATTGTGATCCTTTTTAATGCCAGTACTTATGTGAGTACACGGTGAACCAGACGATTTTATTTTTAATTCCACAGTGTTTTTAATCCCAAGTTTTCTATCCAGTGCAGTCACAAGATAAAATAGTGTTGCATTTTTAATTGATACTTAAGACATTGGGCCACGCTGATGGATGAACACGCTGCACCATATCAGGGCCATAATAAATTTATTTGCATGGCTGTGTCTAATTTTGTGTGTTTCTGCCAGCCAGGAGATGTGTGACGAGGATCAGAACTTCACTATGTGTCCCCTATGTGATCGGGCATGTGATTACTGGCATCTGAGCACAGCGTGTGGCACAGCGCGTGCCAGCCATCTCTTTGACAACCCAGCCACCGTGTTCTTCGCCATCTTCATGTCCCTCTGGGGTACGACCTAAAAATCCCCCTAGTTTCATTATCTCGATGTGTATTGTTTTATTCCATTATTGACACTTGATGAGTCTTATTCTCATATGAGTACAATTCATATATCAGCATTAACTTAGGGGTGTCACCTGCACTCTGTCTTTGTTTTTGAACACAAAAATGACGGCCCTAGTTTAGGTAGTAGCCATTTTTGTATATTATTTACTTGAAGAGCTGCCTCAGATCTCTCAGTTATTCAGTCCTATTGAAAATGAGACCAGTTCAAGCGGCTAGCATTAACATGCAGAAGTGCAGCAGTCTCCATAGTGATGGAGTTGAAGAGATGTTGAATGGCCAGAGAGTAGTGTTACCTCTTTCTGTCACCGCCTGAGTCCCCGCACGGGCCTGGCTGATGGAGGCATTGTGAAACCACTCAATTCCTGACACTGACCCATCTTTGGCACCTGCATGGGGTAGCAGAAGCTATACATTATTACTCATACAGAGACCCCCAGCAGCATGTATAGAGACTGCATCTGTTCATATGTAGGTACTGAGATGTATTAATTAGCCATCCAATACTGATTCAAAGCAAACACACACTGTTTAGGTCTTTATTGTGAAGATTTAAAGGCATAGCTCACCCAAACCAATCCTGTCAGCTTTTACTTTCTCTCATGTCGTTCGAATTTCTTTCGTCAGTGTGTATTTTTGAGGAATATTCTATGCTTTACTTATATCTATAGTTTTTAAGTATAACCAAAGTGAATGAAGACTGGGGCTGTCAAAAGGAGAAACATACAGTGATCTATGAAAAAGATTCTCAACAAATAAGTTTTGGTCTGTCGGTCACACAAAGCTGTCGACTTGTATTAAATAGTACACATGTCACATGGATTCCTTTATAGGATGGAAAAGAGCATTGTGCACATTCTGCTAAAAATCTCTTTTTGTGTTTGACTGAAAAAAAAAATTGATCATGCATATTTGGAATGATATGAAAGTTGGTAAATAATGACAGAATTACTAATCATAAATAGCGGTTCCACATGATGGAAACATGTTATCTCTACTCAAATATTTAATATAGCATGAACTAAACCCAAGTTGTCAAAATAACATACGTTAGGTGTTGGCAGTCAGAAGATGGTACTGGTTACATCCACAGCACTCCCATAATACTTGCTTTTTTAAATTATTAACGCAACTAATTAGAAGGTTCTCAACTCAAGCACATCTCTATACTTCACCACAATGGTAATCCTGAAAACCACCAACATTACAGAAACTCTACTAACACAATAGAGTATTAAACAGTAACAAGTCTCCCCATTTTCTCATCACACTAAAAATCCATAAAATAAACACTTTATTTTATATTTACTCTCACTAGCCAGCCCAATGCAAAGCATGATGGGAAGTGGAAGTCCCAGTTTTATAATGCTACTTTAACACAACAAAAATCATTCACGGAGTTTAAACTCAAAGAGATTGAGAAAATGTGTTGGACATGATGAAATATGAAACAAATTATTTTGGATTAACTTGTTTGATTTAATTAAATTGAACAAGCAGAATAATTAATTTGAAGTGTCCCTTTAATGGTTTTGTAGATGAAACGTGATTTATCTTACATTAGGAAATGACACTTTGCCCCTTATAAATCATCTTTTGCTTCTCTTTTCCCATGAGTCTCATATTTGTCAGCACTCATTTACTGTATGCCTCATCTCTCTCTCTTTAGCTGCTATGTTTCTAGAGCACTGGAAGCGCAGACAGATCAGTTTGAACTATAGTTGGGATCTGACAGGCATGGAGGAGGAGGAGGTACGTTCTCACACGTACACAGTCACATTATGTTACTCACTAGTATTTGCATGCCTGGATTACAGCGCAGTGGCCATGAACTGATTTCAATGACAATGTTTTTTTGACACTGACCGACTGAAAATGACTAATGCTGACTGTTATTTGATGCGACACAATGGTGGCGTCCCTATCCAGTGGTATTAAAGTTTATCCCTCAACACTGTGTGTGAATGTCCTCATGTGTTCTCAGCCAAAAATGGACTCACCAATATGTTAACTTGTTGTTTCTCTAAATGCAATCTTTCCCGCCAGGAAAAAGCGAAGGTTTGAGTTTTATGTTTGAAACTCTCTTCTTGCATACTGCTCTTTGAGATGTTGAGTCTGACTTTGCGTTGTGTCCTTGTGTTGCCCTGGATTTTTCACCTGTTTGAATGGTTTGAAACTCTGCAGCAGTCCACTGGGTTTCGCAAAGAGTAGAAAGCAATTGCCTCTTTGTCCTTTTCTCTTTAGGAGCATCCCAGACCGAAATACGAAACAATACTCCTTCAGAAGAGGCAGAGTAAGAAGAAAAATAAGAAGAACAAAAATGAGGTGGGCAGGATGTTTTTTTTTTTTTTTTTTTTTGCTTTATGCATAATGCAGGCATTTCATTAATGGCTGACTTAAAAAGATCTAAATATATTTCCTTTTGGCTTCTGGCTTAGGAGCAATATGCAAATGCTTTATTGAAAACAGTTGAAAAGGGAACTGCCATGGTTATAGGGGCAGAGATGAGGGGGTGCCAAATGCTGTGGGCCTTCCCATCATGCACTGCGCTGGCCTGAAGCATTTGGCACCGGCGCTTTTGGGGCTCGTAGGCTGCGCTTTGCGTTGGTGATGCCCAAGAAAAAAGGATGATCTGGTCTGGTTTATGGAAAACCAAGATTTGCATTGTTAGCTTGAGTTTTGCCCTCTGTCGCCAGCGATTGTGTGACGGTTAAGATCTGTGTGTTCCAGCCTGAGAGAGTTGTGGACGAGAGCGGGGAACTGGGGAAGGACAAATGGAGGCAGAGGTTACTGTCAGCCATGGCAGCTGGGAATCCGGTAAATGGCGCTCTCTCTTTCTCTCTCTATCTCATTCTCGCCTTAGTCTCTCCAGAGCTTTGTTTCCACCTGCTTGTGTTACAGTTTCTATATAAAACTCCCTAGTTGTGAGGTTGGAAGGTTTTGTACTGTAATGCTGTGTGACAGCATCCTAACCCAGCAATCCAACTCGGTCTTCATTTTGAAAGTTTTTTGCTCTGTCTTCAGGCAAAAACATTTCCTCATGCACTGGCCAGTTTTGAGATTTTGGGCTGTTTGGCTTTTCATAATGTGTTGTTTCAGACTAGTGGAAAGAAATCCTCCAAAATGCACTTTTAAATGTTTATTACGCTATTTGCGGTAGTACATTTGAATCAAAATACTTATCTTTAAAGGCTGTTTTCTCAAAATAAGTTTTTTCCCTTATTCACTGAGCCAGAAACCTCCACTTAAGTAGCACTTACCAAACTTTCCAGTTGTATTCCTATCTATGTTCTGAGGGTAAATTTTAATACATTTATTAACTCTTTAAAATAGGTCCAAGAGTTTTTACACACCGGTCTGTTATTGTAGGGACATCGACCTTACATTTTCATGCCCCTAAACATAACGCGGAACAAAACTAACCACTGTGATTGGTTGCTTTACATGTCAATCATACGGCCTCTGGGCGGTCCTTAGCCAATGAAAGCTGCTATGGAGTCCAGACTTTCTGCCGTCAGTCTGTTTTCTGGCTAATTTGAGCGACGAAAACACATTAATAATACAGTTAAAAGAAATATCTGTTCAACCTCCATAATGCGGTTACTATTTACATTTCATATCGTCTGTAAACTCTTGCATTACCAAGGCAATGACTGACGTATTTGTATAAGGCCTACATTCCAAAGAGCTTTGTTATCAGCCCTACATTGGAAAATGTTCCAAAGTAAAGAGAACGGTTTGACCCGACATTAGATCATCAGATAATTGTTTTACCCTACTCACCAGGGGTGTCTTGCCTCTCTTTCTGCCCTCTATTATTACCATTTCCTGTCAATAACTTTGACAGAATAACTTACAGACCATTCACTCATGCACAGCACTTTTAGTGAAAGAATTTGAGTCCCACTTAATTTGCAAATGGCCCATGTGTCTGTCAGAGGGGCTCAGCTGGGTGGGGTGGTCACATCGGGGTCGTTGGCATGAGAAATACGGCCGTCTCTCACTCCTGTAATCCTCTTGCTGTAGGACGTGCATGTCAGGCTAATACAATTAGATCTCATCAGCTCGCTCTTTCGGTTTCACGTTACCCAACGTTGCACGTCGTGATAACATTAAAGACCAAGTGTGCTTGTGAGCTGTTTAGTAGTAAATGCACTGCAGGTCACTATAAAAACATGCTCAGTAAATAAATGTGTTGTCCAGGAAAGTCTCATTAGATCATACTGATCACACATAAGGTGTGAACCTCAGAGATTTGAGCGTTTCGTTCGGAAAATGTAGGTCGTGCTCATCAGTTTGACATCATTGCTTGTGGCCGTAGTCATGCATGAAGTGTAATTAGGCAAATGAGCCAAATAAATTAAGACTTGTTAGTTGATACATGACATGGCTTTTAAACAGGTACACCAGCATCCGTAGCCTTGTTTCTCCGTGTGTGTGTGTGGTGTTACGAGTCCAACTGTGTGAGTAGTTCAAGCTTCTTAAGGTTTCCCAGGGTTTGTAGAACATTAATCCTGGTTTAAAATCAAGCCTGGACTCACTGTGGGGTTTGTGGCCTTAAAGATTATTTTTTACAAATAATAAAAAATCTAAATTCAATCCGTTGGGAATTAAAGTGTTTACAAGCCTGCTACAATGAGGGCTTACATAGAAGGGCTTACATAAAAGTCACTGGACTGGATTTGCTAAAAGTTCTTGGCACCAAATCTTAGATAGTCAATAGCAAGTAAAATGATATCCTACAGCACACCTGTATACTGTGCTTCTTATGTCAGATTTCAGATTTATCTTCCCATGATGGCATGTAAAAAAACTGAATATCCATAAAACAAGATAAATGTAATCGTGAAGCAAAACTATTTAAGTCTTGTTTTCAGAGACTATATCTTGGATTGTTTGTCCTTGTATAAGCAAATTGGCAATGTTCTCTATATTGTAAGCATACGCCTCTATAATTATTCTAAAAACTAAATAAGAAAACAAGCTTTTTTATGCAATTTTGGTTGTCAGTAAATGGTTATCTTGTAAAAGATTTTTGGAAATTATTAGTGGAAAACATAAATTAAAAAGCTGTTTTAAGAGACATGTTTTAATGTCTTGTTTTTCTTTCAAGGGATTTTATTTTTCCAGTGGTAAAGGTTCAGCAATAATATTATTGGTTGTTCTGGTTTCATCTTGCATCTATATTCCTTATCAAAACTTGTTTAGAACAGGAGGCACGTATGCGGCATACTTTTGGACAGATTTAGTGACCTTTGACCTAATGTGTAGCCTATTTTTTGTTTTAGGGGCCTTTGTGTCCAAGAGTCACAGATTTAAATTCGTCACTTGCATTATGGCACTTTCCCCTCATTATTATGTTTAGCTACTCTGTCCCAGATATCATGGCCTACGGTCAGTCCTGACCTAGATGTTCTGCAGAACCTTAAATTGAGACCATACATCCTAATGACTTCATTCAAAACACCCTGGACTTAGATATGTAGTGTTCTTAAAATCAAATCAGATCAGCGCAGTTTTGGTCGGCTTGTTTGGGGGATAAACAAGCAGTAGTTCAGCATATTATCCAGCACATATTCACTGTAGAGCAAATAAGCAGCAGTCACCAGGGTCCAGTTTGATGCTCATTAGTTTCTGACCACTTTCTGTAAGTGCTGTTGTGGTGGATGGGTTGGAAAAACCACTACACACAGGATTTTGTGACTGAGCGCTGATATACCACTTGGTGTTTCTCACAGCTCATTTGTTTTGCCACAAAGCCCCAAAAACCCTTGGAATAAACCATTAAATACTGGAGAGGCAGTAAGTCTTGTGGAAACCCCCCCCCCCCCCCATCACTCATTTAAGAGCGTCACATGTGCGTGCGTGTGTGCAGTTTGTGGTGACTGCGAAGAGAGCGGATGATGAAAGGTATTTAGTTCAGGGAGCAATAAGAATGTGTCTGCTTATTTTCCTTCACACACATGCTGAGTATGTTTATTATATGTTAAAGTGTGAAGTTTTCTATGAGATTAGATACTTGCTGTGCAAGTTTTTAGAGATGAGAATTAGATTCAGTGCAGTTTGCTACACAGTCTGACCAGCAGAGAGCACTAGACTCCTGTGCGTTTTTGCATATATCCAAGCGTTCTTCCAAGCCGGGCTGAACGCCAAACCTCTGAATTAAGCAAAGTCCTCACATCTCCATGGAGACACGGGACACTCGAATCCCACTCCCTCTTACGCTCGGTTGGGTTTGCTCTTATCTTCGGCTCTTTAAAAGCCTTTATCGCATAACTATGTCATCTTGGCAGCTATCTTTAGGACACATTAGTGACGTTTGTTAATAAAATGCAGCACACCATTTGTGTGGCTAATATTAGAACAAAATGTTTTCATCGCCTCCAGAAGCAAAGTAAGGGAACATTCCTCATTATCTTTGAGGAGGAGAGTTGCATTTGCTTTCTGGAAGTGTGCATCTGGCTCGGTAGGAGAAGATAAAATGATTGACCTCTAACTGAGTTGTTATTTGTGCTTTTCCAATGCAGGTGGAATTTTTTAATACATTCTGCCTTCAGTTCACTCTGGGTCCAAAGGCCTAAAACTCTCTTTGGCCAAATATTGAAAGTTTCGTAGCAAAGATATTTAGAAGATATTATGATAGAAGCGGTAGCAAGTAAACATCTGTGTATTGTGCTTCTCATTCAGATTTACCTTGTCCTAAATGGCATGTAATAAAAACCTTTATACACTGTAACAAATTACATGAATAATGTTATAAAAGATTGAACTCATTTTTTAAGTCAGTTTAATGTAATTGAAGTTGAAATGACTTAAACATCTAAGTTGATTGTACTTAAAAATTTAAGGCAGCAACTTTTTTTCTGATTGTATTAGTGTCTGATCATGATGATATTGAAGTCTGAGTAGGAAGTCTTCAACATTTAATACACAATGTTGCATAACTGAAGTGTGCTTCAAATGTCATTCGTCCTATACTTAATCAATGGCCTGGTGTGTTCCTGCACAAGCCGTTTATTAGAAAGATAATGATCTGAAGCATGTAGGTTTCTTTGCGTATAATCCTGCTCTGGTGGTCTTCTCCGATCAGAGCAGAGAGCTGGAAGGAGATGAGAGTGTATTTTAAAGGGATTTCAGATGTGTCAGATGGGGCTCACATCAGATTATTCCCTTCAGTACTCGACGCCCAAAAGACAATCTCCAGTCAAGCCGCTCTTAATGGACCTTCACCTCTTTTATCGCTCATAAAGACTATTTTCGTCAGTCCACCAGTCTGAAATATTCACTAGTAGGCTGTGCGTGTGTATTTCTAAGACAAATTCAATCCTTTCTGTAATGTTTCTGTATTGTGGAAAGCCGTATATGTGGCGGCTTACATGTTCTAGGTTGCTAGCGTGGGCGCTGGCGTGGTTCCGGTTCTTGTTCTCTCTCGTCTCTGGCTTACAGTGTGCTTGGAGGGTGGGGGTTGAGAGAAGGGGGCGTACAGTGACGTCAATGTGAACACGGCATCTCTGCAGAGCGACATATGGCGTGGAGGAAATCCCCACACTGGTGATCCTGTCACTAATTTCCCAAAGGGCTTAGTTGGGATGCTTGTGTGTAGTCCTTTTGTGAGAGAGCGTGTGGCGACCACGCGCTAACAAAACCTTGACATTGACATTTTCATGTCTGCTGGGCAGATCAATGCGGGTGATGTCAGGTTGACATGAAGTCTCATCAATGAAGAGATCATCCCGTTACAAAAGGCCACAAGTCGGAAAGTTGCTGATGTGTAGGTTTTATATACACCCTTACAAATGAAGCTTCCAAAAGGGTGTTTTTGCAGCAATGCCAAAGAAAAAACATTTGGGTTCCGCAAAGAATCTTTCAGTAGACATTTCTTAAAAGAACCACTATTTTCTTGATGTGAAGAACATTAACAATCTAAAAAATGTGTGCAATGTAAAGATTATTTTGATGTTAAAGGTTATCATAGATGCCAATAAAGAACCATTACTGAATGTTACAATGAGTTTGATTGATCACTTTTGAGCATTTCCATTTGTTTTGTGTAAATGGTAGCTGTAGATGTCACAACTTCTATGCAAAGATGAGTTTACCTGTTGTCTTTTGAATAACATTTCTGCAAAAACCTCTTGACAGCCAAAATGAAAGACAAAGAAAGTTGCATAGCATCTTGACTTAAGCTTAAGGAAGCGATATTCTCCATCCGACAGCTGTTGTACAGAGAGGTAGAGCCCAACCCACTCTACAGTCACGAGCTGTTGAATTAATCCACTGATCTATATCCAATATATAACAGACAGACAAAGGCTGCTGTCCTCCGCCCATATCACGCAAGCACATAATCACATGTGAACCATCCTCCCCACTTTTTTGAATCATCATGTGAATCATCCTCCCCAAATTTTTAATCTATCAACCTCCTTTGTCACGATGCCTTTGAGTTTCTTTCACAGGAACAATGACACTGACACTTTTCATTGGTTGCAGTTTATTCACATTTTATATGAAACCAATAAATTAAATCTCCTGAGTTTCTTAATTTCATCAGTCAATTCCAAAGGCTGAAACAACATTTAATAAAATGAAATGTGGAATTTATTTTTTTATGCATTTGGAATATGCATTTATCCAAAGTGACATATTGCTTTCAAGGTAAACATTTTTTCAGTTCATGCATTCCCTTTTTTATGTACTAAAGTTTATTTTTTACATACTGTAGTTTTATTGTGCCAAACAGTTTAACTGAGAATTTTTTGCATCCATTCATAGTTAATTAATTAATTTATTTCTTCTGCTGAAAACAAAAGAAGATATTCTGAAGGATGTCGGTAACCAAACAGTCGATGGTCACCATTAACTTCCATAGTATGGAAAAAAAAATACTTTGGAAAATAAATACTTTAAAAAAATACTTTGGAAGTCAATGGGGCCCATCAACTGTTTGGTTACCGACATTCTTCAAAATGTGTTCAGCAGAAAGAAATTCTTGTTGTGCAAGAACAACTTGAGGGCGAGTAAATGATGAAAGAGTTTCATTTTAGGGTGAACTATCCCTTTAAGTATCAAATGTGCAATTTTAATATAAAAGGTGTTAATTATTTAAAAACTATGCCACCTGTCTTCTTCCTTCCTCTCTCTTTTTGTTTTTACAGTTTTTCGTGATGTGGCTGATTACATAAATAATGAATGCCATTCCTCTGCATTCTTTTGTCAGGCGTCGTTTGTTATTGTTATTTATTGCCAAGCTTGCACGGGATCTGCGCCTGCGTAAATCCACAGAAAGATCCACAGATTTCAGCGGAATTCAAACGGCCCACATTTATACATTTTTAATGTATTTAAATTACATCCATTTTCATCCATTACATTTACATCCATTTGTGATTTTCCTTCACAAATCAGCATAGAAAATGCGAACAAATGTGTAGATCTCATGTGGGCCTACACTGTTAATAGGCTGTAAATAAAACAAAGATTATTGGAGTATATTTTACAAGAAAATACTATCAGTTATTCTACTTCAAGATTTCATGTTTAATTCATTGTGTTACCATTTCTTTGTAATTATTTGTGAAATTTACTAGCAATTTCTGAGTAAAAATCCTACACTATTTTTTTCAAATACTTACGTACTTGTGGCACCTCACAGCATATTTGTATAGAGCTAGTACAGTCATCTCTGCTTGCCCTTGTGTCAAATACAGCGATACTTCCCATGAACTTCACAAAATAGTGTGACCATACTCAGTTTCGCATTTTAAGAGGCGATCGCAGCCTGTCACCAAATAACATCATGCATCGTAATGAAGAGTAAGCAACCGGTGAGACCGCAGACCTGCAGTAATTCCTCTCATTACAGGGTGAGGGTTTGTGAGCTGAGCCTGTGGATCACAGTTGCGTGACCCACATTCATTATTCTGGAAACCCTAAAGCTGTGGCATCTCGAAGGCTGTGCCTGGTTACACTTTCCAAGTTCCTGGGTGCCAGGGTTTATTCATGCATTGTGCTAGGTGGTGCTGTTTGCCTCATAATGAGTCTAATTGCATGAGGTAGATATCTGATCTGTCTGTTGCCACTGGTATGCAAAACCCTATAAATCTCCATTTATCAACAAATAGCTAGACGGCAACATAGACACACTCCCACTGCCAAGCCAAACTGTAATTCTGCAGCATTGAATATATCCTGCACAGATATGGCAATCCTAGAATGCATGCAATGAAGTTGAAAATGTTTTATTCATTACTGAATAGTATCAGAAATAGTTCCATCTATCCCTACCCCTCCCCATAACTTATCCCTAAAATCAGAGGGAAATGATAGGTGAATAACACTGATGTTCTTGGCATAAACTTGACATAAACTGTAAACTTGTCCCTCAAATCTGATTGGTTGATTGGAATGTTGTTCCAGGATCAACAAAGTTGTATATCCAGGAACGTGTTGTACTTCTACCAGTGTTTATGTGTGCTTTGTGTTCTGGTGCCTTTTAGAAAATGTAGCCATTAGCTTGGCAGCATTATAACCTCAAATTGTTTTGGAATCAAAGAACAAATGAACGTTGAACATCAAATCAATCACTTTTGAGGTTAGACAGTAGCTACAGACGGTAAACAGAAAGAACTATTTGTGCACTTGTTACTTAGAAAAATGTTCTCAGAAGGTTTGTCAAACACTCTTTCGATTATAAAGGATATTGTTTTCATTGCATGTTTTATGATTTGAAGGACACATAAGCTGCCTCTTAACATTCCTGTGGCCGGCTAATGCTTTTCCCTCCCTTCCTCAGAACCAAAGCTGAATCCATTTTTACGCGGTTTGTAACATGTATTCCTAAGAGGAACATATAATTTGACCACTGTCGAAATTTTGACAATGAAGGAAGACTAATCTCAATGGGAACAGACCACCCTCACTCCACTGCTGCCTGTTGTTTTTGGCTTGATGAGGATTTTGATCTAAATGCAAAGCAGGCATATTCAAGTTGTTTAATTCACTGAAATAGGTCTTCCGTGTTGGCCGGATGTTTTGGAGATGTGATCTATCTCTTGAATGTACGGAATGTACAGTCCTCACTCTAGAGGAAGGCCAGGTGTTAATGGCCTTAATGTTGTCATGTTTTTACACGTGGGCAGCTGATAGGCTAGTTCTGAGTCACTCTAAAAGCAACTCAAAAGTAAAGAGGCAAAGCTCCCAGAAAAACAGAAACACACGCTTTCAAACAGTGAACAGCATGCATGCTTCCATTAGTAACCTTAAATGTCTCTCACCCTTCACAGACTGGACACGAGAAGCTAACATGGAGGGACAGACTGCCTGGATATTTCATCAACATTTCCTCCATTCTGTTCATGGTAACTCTTGAGAAAAGAATCAATTTATGGTCATTTCTATTAAAACCAAATATATTTGCACTTTAGTACATTTACAATATATTACATTGAATTGTAATTTCGAATAACACACAACAGTATAAATTATAATCGTCTACTTTACATGTTACCACATCAAAATAAGTGTACTTCTTTAAAGCAAAATCAAAAATGATTAATGTCAGCATGACATGGAAGTTGCGATAGTCTTAAAATGTACTTTAAATAAATAAATACTGAATAAATAAGCTTTCCATTTCCTCATAAGGGAAGTATTAGCCTTCCTGTCTGGTGCAATGGTTTCTTACTTGCCCATATTTTATTTATCATCCACTGTTTCTTGTTCCTCTCTGGCTGTAGTTTGGAGTGACGTGCTCTGCCGTGTTCAGTGTCATCATTTACCGCATCACCATCTCCGCCCTCATGGCAATGAGCCCAGACCCAGATGTCAAGTCCAATGTCCGAGTGACTGTCACGGCCACCGCCGTCATCATCAACCTGGTGGTCATCCTCATTCTAGACGAGATCTACGGCATGGTGGCTGCCTGGCTCACAGAACTGGGTGAGATTTGACCACCCATATTACAGCCTCTGTATTGTTGATGTGCATCACTTTTGGTCAACTTATCTCTTTTTTTGGATGTCCCTCTTCCCCTATTCGCTCACCCACATGGCATGAATCTTTGATTTGAGCCACTCCAGGAACGTTGGACAAACTTTTCTTGTCAGTTAGCCATCACCGAGATTTCCTTCAGAGACGTTTTAATAAATGAGAGTCTTCGGGGATATGTAGGGAAGGAAGGAAAAGGAGAAAGCATGTGTTATCATCTCGTGAATAAGACATAGATTTGCCCGTACTTCTTAGATTTTTTACTCTTAAAGTCCACATGCAGTCTGTCTCACCCTAATGCTTTAACCTACTTCCAAACCCATTAATTCATGCTTGAATATGTTTGACCAGACTTACTGGAATTTGGGCTCTTTCTCAAGCCTATTAATGAAATATGGTGAATTTATTGCCAAAACCAATGTGGCACGGCCTGTAATCTGTTGTGGCAGATGAAGATTTAGGGAACACCAGAAAACATGTAATCCCCTCCCAAACTCAACCATATGGTCTTCTGAAGAGCTCAATTTCTCAACCTTCAACCTACTGTTGATAAAGAGAATGATGTTGGGAGAAATTTCCAAGCCACCCCTTTTTATTATGCTTGTCACAATACGTTTATCCAGACCATATTTGTCTAAATCCCAAATAATTGATTTAATATGTCTGCAGAGATCCCTAAAACAGAGACCAACTTTGAGGAGCGTCTGATTCTGAAGGCTTTCCTCCTGAAGTTCATGAATGCCTATGCACCCATCTTCTATGTGGCCTTCTTCAAAGGAAGGTAGGTGGACAAATTCAACCCCCAAAAACTGTTAACCGTATGAGAAAGAGAAAAGGACACAAACATGCACATATTTAGCTTCTGGTAAATGTGAAGTCTGAATGCAGCACAAACATCTGGCTTCAAATAAGACAGGCATGTGACCCTCGGCACTTCCTTTCTTGGGGTGAGATATATCCTGTGACCCTTATTCATGGGTTTTTTACAGGTTTGCAGGCCGCCCCGGTGACTACGTTTATGTCTTCAATGACTACCGTATGGAAGAGGTGAGTACAGTTTTGCTTTAGTTGCATCCTTGATTAGCACTACCACACCATGTTCAATGTTAGGGCTGCACAATTAATCGAAATAAAACATAAATCATGACACGGCAAAGGTTGCAATTTATCTCCAAATATGCTCCAACCATCTTCTCTTGTAATGAGAAACACTTCTAAACCGTTGTCAAAAAAAGTGGTTTAAGGTTTAAAGCTCAGTGGTTTAAGGTTTAAAGCTCAGTGGTTTAAGGTTTCAAAATGACGCAAGAAAGACGGCCATAAATAGTAGTATTGTCATTTAAAGTTGTGCTGTAAAATAAAATAATAATAATAATAATTGTGCAAGTCTATTCAACATTTTACCTTTTCTTCCCAGTGTGCTCCTGGTGGCTGTCTAATTGAACTCTGCATCCAGCTCAGTATCATCATGTTGGGGAAGCAGCTTATTCAAAATAACATCTTTGAGATCGGCATTCCGTAAGTTCCCGCTCCTCTCAGTGGATCTCATAAAACATGCTCTACCACTAAACAAAATAGCTTTTCTATCTGGAAACTTTAGAAAGATCATTCCTTCAGATAAACAGTAAATACTGCTCCTGCCGAAATGGTTTATAGCTACAGCAAATCCTGAGATTGTAAGGTGATCTTCTCTCAAACTGCCTACTCCAATTCCTGCATGACTTTCTGTCTTATTTTGCTGTTTTTTTGCTTTCTTTAATTCCTTTTACTCTCTCTTGGCACACAGGCAAACCTTGTAGCATGCCTGTCCTTGTACTCTATTAAACTGGATTCCTGTCTCATTTCACATGTTTGCACAAGTGCCGCACCACGTCATTAATGAACAAGATAAAATGCAAATCGGCGTGACTGATATTTGGTTATTGTATGGAGTAAAGTCTGTTCTTGCAGAGAATGTAAACATGGAGAGACGAATCATCACAGGTACATTGAGTGTGTGGTATGCATGCAGTAATACTTGTGCATATGGAACGATTGCAAAAATCTGGGACGAGATTTCCCCTGGGTGGCTGAAAGGACCTCTGAGTCGTGGACTTCCATTCTGTGGAAATCCCTTTTTAACCTATTTATCCTCGTCCTTCACAAGTACACCAGCTACAACTTATTCTCTATGTTTATTTTTTCTCTATATGCATTTCATTTCCACACAGATCTCTTTGATGTGTGCAATTCTGAAACATACAGTTTGTTGCGAGTTATCTGATAAACATGAGCACTTTTTATTTATGAGTTCTTTATCTCTACCTCTATCTCTATTGTCATGCATTTTGGTCAATTTAAATGAACTCAATCAACTCACTCCCATGGCCGAGCTGGCCAGAAACACTCAAGGCACCTGCCTTTTGTTCCTTGCGGCATGCAACCCAAAACGTCTTCTTTATGAACTACAACAGCAACTCAACGTGAGTTGATTGACAGCTGAGTAGCGAGAATTCAAATCAGCTCTGTCTTTCCTCTTTTTTGTCTTGTTTGCCCTCACGCTAGTTGTAAACCATGTGTGAACATGTATAAAGTCTGCGCCTACAAGTCATTGGCATGTTCCACAAAATTGCAGTTGACCTTTCTATCTTCCTATTTCACCTCTGAGGTTGTTCAGAGTGGTTAAGTTAATTTAAGAATGCAAATCAAAAAAGCAATATGGCCCATGAGGGGAGAACAATGTCAAACCCATTCTCCCGTGCAGTTCTATAAATACTCGCCTTGAATTTCTTTTTTCGGGGGGAACGCACAGAAGTGGTCTTTGGTGGAAACGTACCATGGTGGAGGCCAGGACAACTCGAGATCCCTGACCTACTTAATAGATCTAATCTCCCCACAGACCAATGCCATCCCACAATATTATAATGATGTGCATGCTAAAAACAGAGCCTTGTTTGAAAGGGTGCTTTAGGTCTGTTTTAGTTGACCTGTCGTTTTCCACCAGTAGGGGTTTGCGTGTCATTCTAGCACATTCCCAAATGCAAATTCATTCCAACAGCTAGTAAACGAGAGCTTTATCACGGATGGAGGAAAGCACTTATGATACAAAGGCGAGCATTAAAAAGTAATGTGCTGGAAAAAGCTGTCGTTTTGGAGACTAAATAATGCAGCAGATGCATTTGGAGGGTTTTATTGGGAGTGTTAATAAGCTATAGACGGATGGACCACACGGACCATTTCGTCCACTATATTTGGCCAGTCCAACGTGAGCTGTCATGCACTCGCACTTGCTCTCCTGATGAGGACTCTCCAAACACGACGGCTTGAACACAGAGCGATGCCTGTGCACGTCATGTCTGTTTTAATGACTTAAAAATGGGGTCAAAGTATGTTGTGGTTGTGATTGCATGCCATGTTTGCTGGCGTGCTTTTAGGGTGAAATATATCCTGTTACATTGAGCTTTTGAATTTTACAACTTGGGTCATTATATCAATTTACCTTGTTTTCAAAACCCACTTATATAAGCAACCTTCTCTTTGCTGAAATCCTAAACTGTTTAATGAGAAGTTTATGAGAGGTTTGTCTTTAAATGTGGAATAGCTCCAAACACTTTGGGAGTTATTTAGAGTCACCACCAACTGATCCTGATTTAGGTCCTGTGATCTCCACTGGCTCTTTTAGGTACTTTCAGGTGTTTTTGAGTTGTAACAGACACATGTAGGACCTACAGTCATGCTGTTTGTGTTCTTGGTTTTTAGCATTGAATTGAGAGATTTAATGTGCTAGAACTTTCTGTATGGCTTGACTAATTTCCTGTAGAGATTTTTGCTTTTATTCTTTTCCATGTAACCAAGCTGGAATAGACAGCCTTGTGTCTTTGTGGTTTGAAGGAAAATACAAAACAAGTGAACAGATGTGTACAATAATGAGATTACCAGAAAGTTATTTTGAGTATGTGTGAATCAAATGAACTGGTCTGTCTCCTGTATGCCCCTGGTTTCATGATTAAATGGTTTATTAACCAATTAATCATGAAACATCTGGCCAAGTTCATTCTCATGCCAGATCACTGAACTGATTCACTCAAAGGAATAGAGAGCAACAGTCGGGTTCTTGAAGTAAAAACCCCATTCATTTTCTCCATAGGGAAACTGACTTTTAACTTATAACCTTTAAAGACAGACCTACTGTGAGCTACAGTGTTGTTAATTGATGGCATTTACTTCTGTTCAAACCATCATCCTGCATTATTCCAACTTATTTTTAAAATAATTGTTTAACTGTGGAATTTGTGGTGACAAACTACATTAGCCATGATGCTCTACAGAAAATTACACCAATCAGAGAGTAGTCACCATCATTCACTCACTTTGAATGATGTACCCGAGTCAATCTCACAACGCTCTCAAAAATACTTAAATATTTGTATATATATATTGCTTTTATATATACAATCAACATTTTAAAATGAGTAGTTCTATGTTTCTCCATCATTTTTAATTTGATTGTGCTGTTTGCAATGCATCATGGGATTGTAGTTCTTTCTTTCACTAAAGCCGTTAAGTACACAGTCTTGTACCTTTGTATTTTTGTCTGATTTTCAAATTTGCTTCAAATCAAAGTTTGTAATGTTATGATTCACCTTGAAGTTGGTTGGGTTGGTCCATGGCTTATAAGGCTTTAACAGATACTTTTTAAACATCCCTATGGTAGAAATTAATACAAAAAATACCTCCAGACGCAATGCCGCTGAAAAAGTGGGCAGGCACTGTTGCACTCTATTTAAATTAAGTTAAAGCTCAGAAGCCACAAGGAAGTTTAATATGATGTTATAAGAACAGTTTTCTAAAAATGAATTAGTGATGTTTGCCCGTTCTAAGGTGTTCTGTGTTGTTTATATATATACAGTTCATATCACACAAATATATATGTTTTCTGTGTGATATTACATATGAAGTGTTCAGATGCAAAAGCCTCTAAGTGCCATCTGAAATTTTCTTCTAGAATGATCATTTTTATAAAGCTTGTATATTTAAGTTAAGTAATTTCACTTAAATGACAATTAATAGGTAATTTGCTTTGCCATTTAAGTGAAATTATTGAACTTAAATATACGAGCTTGATAAAAATGATCATTCTAGAACAAAATTTCAGATGGCACTTAGAGGCTTTTGCATCTGAACTCTTCATATATATATATATATATATATATATATAGCCAAAAATAATACCTCCTCAAGTTAGTTTGTAGCACAAGAAAAGTGCAGTCATTTTGGTTTTGGAAAAAAAACATCCAGCTCTATTTATGAGCAATAATAGTAGTTCCGTAAAAATAAACAAAGCACACATCATGTTGATGAGCCATGTGTTTGCATAAAATTCATATGCAGTTCTTAGAAACAAACCTGACACTTGACTCACTATCAAATCTGGGACATGTTGGCTGCAAGGTCAAGTTTATAGCAACGGTTTGTGTGTTTACATTCTGTCTCTCTCTCTTTCTCCCTCTCATATCCCGCTTTAGAAAGCTGAAGAAGCTGTGCCGCACGCTCAAGGATAAGGAGCGGGACCCCAAGGAGATTGTGGAGCAGCCGGGTCGCCGCCAACAATGGCATCTGGACTATGACCTGGAGCCTTTTGACGGACTCACACCTGAATACATGGAGATGAGTGAGTGAAACTCAACTGTGTGTAAAAGCGAAAGTAGAGCGTCCTCAGAGTGAAGTGCTGTGAAAAAACATCTGGTTACTCTAACTTGTCCCCTTCGGCGGGAAAAGCAGGATTTGTTGTCAGAGGAATGCTTTGGTCTTTGGATTTGACACGCCCCAGAGTTACAAGAAAGATGCTAAAACTCAGTTATTAGAGTTTCTTAACGGTTTAAAGGGTAACAACTATGAATGAGCTTGTGAATTAGACCAACTGCCCCTGCATTTGTTTTACATCTGTGTTTACAACCGGGAAAGGGCCTACATTCGCTAGCATGTGGCTTGCAGTGATACACAACTGAGTGTTTATGTAAGTTGCTGTGACGGCGTCTGCAAAAGATCTGAATGCCTAGTAAACAGCAAAGTTAAACATATGCAAACCAATCCAAACTTGAATACTATTATTCATTCTGCATTTACACAACCTAGTTATGCAGAGAACGTAAGACGACGACGGATGTTTCCTAACACATTTGCAAAAAATAGTTTTCTTTCAACAAGTTTTTGTTTTCTTTTTCTCTATATAAAATTTAATGCAGGTACACAACACTATCTTCTGTGATAATCTGCGGAGTTTATTATGGTTCCCTATCATGATTTATCATGATTTGATTGAGTGGTTTGAAGTGGGACGGTTTAGTCCCTGGAGTGCCTGCGAGTTGCATAACAGTCTTTCGGTGACATATGCGTGAGAAAACCTGCACCTTAGTCTTGTCTCAAAAATGCACGGATGCTTTAATCCACTGCCAAGTAAAACTTTGTTTTTCATTCAAGGAACACTCTATGAATCAAAGAAACGATTGGGGAGAAATTGAAGATGAACTTATGACCCTCAGTAATAACACTGGTGGGAGATCAACACCTACACACTGTAAAAGATATTCTCAGTGAGAGCGGGAGAATGAGACCCAGTCATATGGATGTTTATGTAGGATACCCTCCAGCCTGATCTCTCTCAAACCATTGTTTGGTTGCTGCACAGAAAAAAACCCATGTGTCAATCAAGCCAAAGAAGGAAATGCCGATTCCCACAAGGCTTATGTTCCATGTGTTGTTGATTGACAAATAATCAGCTTGGTGTTTGACACCCATTCTGGTAATGTTAGAAGTTAGAACGATAGTTTGTTTCTAGAACAATCATGGTGTTCAGTTTTCCTATTTTCATAATTATTTGAGCTATTTGTGAACATATTGTATAAGGATATTTGGTAAGACTTTAAGAGTTTAGGGTCCAATTCTCACTATTAACTAGCTAATTATCATGCATATTACTAGGATATTGGCTGTTTATTAGTGCTTAAAAAGCACATGTAAATGTCTTATTCTGCATGACCATCCTGTCCAATACCAATAAGCTTAACGACTACCTTACTAACTATTAATAAGCATTAATTAGGGGTTTATTGAGGCAAAAGTCTTAGTTAATAGTGAGAATTCGACAGTTGTATAATTTCAAAATCTTAATGTCTGGTAACAGATAGCAGTCATGAGAATTGCTCTCTAACGCACATCAATCAAACTCCAGTTTGTAATCCAAATGTCTCCGCATGTAATCTCCATGTTTGTTTGTTTTCCATTCTGCAGTCATTCAGTTTGGATTTGTGTCGCTCTTTGTGGCCTCATTCCCGCTGGCTCCGCTTTTCGCCCTCTTAAACAATATCATCGAGATCCGGCTCGACGCCAAGAAGTTCGTCACTGAGCTTCGCAGGCCAGATGCCGTGAGGGCCAAAGATATTGGTGAAAATCTCATATCAATATTTACACCACAACAATTCACTTGCATTCTGAATCAGACTCGCTCCTGGATCTACTAATTAAACCTCTGAATTGAAATGTTTCCACACAGGTATCTGGTACAACATCTTGAGTGGTTTGGGAAAGTTCTCAGTCATCATCAATGTGAGTTTCTTCTATATAACTCTGCTGCTTACAATATGCTGGTCATATAAGTCCTTTTAATGGAAAGTTTATTATATACAAGGATTCATAAAGACCTCAGGGTTCATCCTTGTTAAAGAGATCCTCTTATTGGTTTCATAAGACTTAGATGAACAAGATTCTTCAGACTTATATGCCTGGGTTCACATTATTCATGGAAGAAATCGATTCATGTCACAATTTATGTTCTAGCATTGCACGGATGTTCTTTCAACCCTACGGTTTGCTTCGTGCATGTCTCTTCAACTCAAAATTGAATGATAAACCCCAAGCAGATTTGTTTTAATAGATGTGATGTTCCCAAAATGAGAAGTAAGCCTTATGGCAAACCTGGTAAAGATCTTTCAGCTTCTCTTTGACCTTTCATTAAGGAAACCATATTTACTCAGCAGCCCAACATCTGATTCAGTCCAGCTGTGCTGTTCTTTTAGAAATCAAGTATTCGTTTAATGTTACAGCTATAAACTGGCTCTTTAATCCAATTAAATGACACCTATTATCAATGATACCCGCTCTTCATGTTTTCCATAGTGGTCTAACTCTGAACATTTAAGTTTGCTGATTTTCAACCCCGTTTGCATTGTTAAAATGTCAGTTGTATGTGTAAATGGACAATGTTTACTCTTTCTCTGTGTTACCCGGACCAATAAATTCCTGTAATTTTGTCAGCAAAAGTCTGCTGGATGATGGAATACATGTAATTCGGCGGACTATTGACAGCATCAGGGCTTTTGTGAAACCTACAGATTTTACTTCCGCATTTTTGTATGCCCGTCCACAGACAGTCGCCACTGAAGGTTAACAAAATTGTTAAGGGTACTTTGTACCCAAAGTACTAATTGTACTTTGTCTACTCTTTAAAATAATATAGCAACAGCCTTCTTACCGGAATGCGATGGTGTTTTGCCTTTGGGGTGTTCCTCTTCTTCCCAATTAACTGACAGAACGGCTGATTCTTTCAGTTTTTTCCTCTCCGTTTGGCCTAAAACACTGTGTTCATTGTCATCCAGTTTGAAAAGGTTTTTCAGCTTTTCCTCTCCGGATTTAGGATTCTTTGCAGCCTTTAGCCACTGCCTACAACGCGCTGGATCCTTCACTGGAAACCCCAAAATAACTCACTCCCACTAAACATTTGAACTCTTGCACCCTGGAGCAATACAAGTCTACACCATTGTGGCTAAAAGTTTGCAAAGAAGTATTTCCTACTCAAGCAATGACCCTCGTCAAGCCTATTCAATAGGAGCAGACTGTTAGTGGCCTTGAATGGCAACATGCCCAGTGCATTATGGGTGTTGAAGTTTTACTATTAGTAAAAGGAAAGACAGCAGCCCTATTTCTCTTTTTTCTCCACTCAATTATTTTCACCTTTCTACCACATCTACCACATAATTGAACATTTAACTGAACCCATTTGTCAGCGGCGAATTATGCCTTTTATGATACTTGCTTGTTCACATTCTAATTACATATTCTTACATCATTTCAGGCTTTTGTCATCTCCTTCACATCAGATTTCATCCCTCGCCTGGTCTACCAGTACATATACAGCGAGACAGGGACCATGCACGGCTTCATCAACCACACGCTGTCTTACTTTAATGTCAGCAACTTCAAACCTGGAACTGTGCCTTCCATCTCCAGTCTCGGCAAAGACATTACAGTCTGCAGGTAGGAAAAATAAACTATATTATGAACTATGATTAAAAAAATCAAACAGTTTATTGAACATCCATTGCCAAGCACAAAACCATGAAGCTTATCATCAGTAATAAGTTAACCAGCCTAAACAAGTACTGATTGTTCACATCAAGGTGGTTCTTTGTTGGACAGTACACAGGCCGTAAAGAGCCGTTGGAGCCGTCTTAAATTGTATATTAAATAAACATGTGTCGAAGCTATAATGGTCTGAACATACTGATCCTCTTGGATGGCGCCTGGGGAGATTCTTCATCAAATTTGTCCACACCTTTAGTGTGTGGTTTTTCCATACCTGCAAACGGTTCTTTTACAGACCAGGTTAGTCATGCTATCCAGTTCAGTTTATTTAGTTCAGTGGTAAATTACGAAGAACTGGATCAATCGACTTAATGTGAATAGGGAGTGTAGCTCGTCAGTTCTTTTGTAGTTAGCTGAAAGCACAAATATTGAACAAACAGACACGCACACATTCTTTGGAAATCTACTGCACTGTCACAGGTTCCTTATGGGCCTGGTAATGAATAGACTTCTGCAGAATTCTCGTTCACATAAACTTCCGCCTTTTGCATGTTTCTTTTTTTTTTTTTTACAGATATTATGTTATAGTTTACAATAAGGACTCATTTTTTAACATTAGTTAATGTATGAACAGTGAGCAATATATATTTCTTTCTTTTTCATTATCTTTTTCAATGTTAGTTAATAAAAATACAATTGTTCGTGTAAGTTTACAGTGCATTAACTAATGTTAAAGGAGAACTCCGGTCAATTTTAACATTGAGCTCATTTTTTTGTACATTTGGAGTGCTGTCAATACAGAGAACAACGACAAAAATCGGTGTTGCCTACACCGTGTTATCCTCTTTTTAAAATTTGCACCCTGTTGACTTCAATGGGGCAAGTACTAAACCTGCTTTTAGGTTCTTAACATCCTTGATGTGTCATTACAAGTGCACAGAAAATGTGAGTGATTCCTTCTGAGTGAACACGAGTGGATCTGACTGCAGTAGATGTAAAAGATATGTATAAAAATGATGTTATTTAAGACAGCGCAAATACCTGTTTACATCCTGTTTTTCGGTTGAAGTCCAAAGTAGTCGATTACCGAGTTCACGCGCATAGGTTTAGTTACCTATGATCACGCGCGTGAACTCTGCAATCGACTACTTTGGACTTCAACCGAAAAACAGGATGTAAACAGGTATGTGCGCTGGCTGAAATAACATCACTTTTATCCATATACTTCACATCTACTGCAGTCAGATTCACTCGTGTTCACTCAGAAGGAATCACTCACATTGGCTGTGCACTCGTAATGACACATCAAGGATGTTAAGAGGCTAAAAGCAGGTTTAAAACTTGCCCCATTGAAGTCAACAGGGTGCAAATTTTAAAAATAGAATAACTCGGTGTAGACACCGATTTTTGTAGTTGTTCTCTGTATTGACAGCACTCCAAATGTACAATAAAATGAGCTCAATGTTAAAATTGACCGGAGTTCTCCTTTAACAAATACAACTTTTAATTTTAAAAATGTATTAGCAAACATTGAAATTACCATTAAGACTAATACATAGAAGTATTGTTCATTGTTAGTTCATGGTGTAGTTAACTAATCAGTTAACTGTCAGAGCAGAAAATGTGGAAAATCATGCACAGATTCCGCGTGGGCTTAAATAGTTTTGTAAACTATCTTAATGCGAAAAAACAAAACAAAAACGTTTTCTAACGAAGCAGCGCTGTTTGCTTGTGTTGATAATGATAGTAATTTTGTTCATCGTTTCTCTGGAAAGAATTTTCTCTTGTTAAGATCATGAAAACAAACTTATTTAACCCTCACGCCCAAATCACAGCAGGCAGCGGAGTGGAAGAAAGAGAGACGGAGAGAAACTTCTAGATGGGACTCCATCACCCTGACGTGTGAGATCTCACCACTGCTTTGATTATCTCGGGCGGCCTTCACAACACAGATCAGAAGCATGTCAAGAAAAGTGCTTTTATCAGAACCTGTCTGCTTTTTCTGCTCCAAGCAGTTGAGAACGAGATTACGCTCGTTTGTTGGTGGACATCAGCTACTCGGACCAAAGAGAAGTGGCAATCTGATGTCTGGGTTCCTTTGACCCTCCGTCTGTTTGTTAAGAGGACAGATAGATGGAGAGGGAGCAAGAGAGCAAGCTTGTCAGTGTTCTAAAATAGGGTTGGGGAACAAATCAAGCCCATGTTTTTACTGCACCATATTTGCCCTTTCTGGACCAGTATAACCAAACAAGGACTTCACCCAAGAGATCGTGTCTTTAAATGAAGCTATCTGACTGTCTGAGGAAATCAAAACCATGCAGTCTAACACATTCCACGTAGATTACTGTATATGGCCATGAAAGCAACGTCTTTAGTACGTTATTAAAGACTCAGAGTTTACTTTTCATAATTCAGTAAAGGAAATCAAAACATTTGGGAGCAGCCTGGTCTAATGAATTAGGCCAACTCAGTCTGATCCTGAACAGATAATCAAAATATGACCAAGAACGTCTCCTCCTACTACAACTATATGGTTTTAAACTACTTAAAAGTAACAGTTGCCAGTGTATCCCAAAGAGGAAACAAATCCACTTACACAATTAAATAGTTAAGGATGCAGTTCCTTCTTTTGCACTTTTGATCTTCATCATAATTAATACTGCTGTTGTGTTGTTTTGCCCTTTGTAGCCTTCTAGAAGCATGTGTTGAGCATGTGTTTTAAATTTTCTGTTTCTTTTTATTGCAAACCTCGCTGGAGATGAATTAGCCTAGAATGACTCGGGATGCCTGTTCTTTTCATTTCAGATACAAGGACTACAGAGAACCGCCATGGTCGACAGAGGCGTACCAGTTCTCTAAACAGTACTGGTCGGTTCTAGCTGCTCGGTTAGGTTTCGTTATATTGTTTCAGGTACAAACATTTATTTTACCATTACGCCCAAATCTGCATGCTCTTAACATCCAACAGTTTGACCCAGTGAATGCCAGAAAATCCAAAGTAAATTGACTATGTATGGAGGAACGTAAATGTAAAAGCCACACAATAGCTACCTCAGCAATAGAGAGGTTCAACCACATATAAATGATGCAGCCTTTGCACGTTAGGAAAAATGGTCTATACTTTATGGTGGTCAGAATAAGTGCTGTAACTCATTAGAAATGTCCTGCTGTCAGCATTTGTGGGTGGAAACTAATTTTATTGAAATGCAATTAAACAGTAAACCAAACAGTTAAAGGAATAGTTCAATCCAAAATGAAATGTCATTCAACTTCAGTGTTGTTTCAAAGTTCATAGTGACCAAGGCTGTGAAGCTTAAATTCAGTATTTTCCTCACTCAAAGCTTTGACTTCAAAATTCAAATGTTTAAATGTCAAATTAATATTTGTATTCAGCAAGGATGCATTCATTTGATTAAATGTGACTGTAAAGACATTTATAAGATTTCTGTTAAATTCTGATCTTTTTTTGAACTTCACACAAGAATCCTGAGAAAAGGGTTTCCACAAACATATTAACCTGTGCAACTGTTTGCAACATAATAATAATAATAATAATAAATGTTTCTTGAGCAGCAAATCAGCATATTAGACTGATTTCTGAAGGATCATGTGACACTGAAGACTGGAGTAATGATGCTGAAAATTCAGCTTTGCATCACAACAGGAATAACTTATATTTTAAAATATATCCAAAAGAAAGCATTTTTTCATTTTTTTAATAATATTTCACAATATTACTGTTTTTAATGTATTTTTTTATCAAATAAATGCACCCTTGTTAAGCTTTTAAGAAACTTTTTCTTTCAAAAACACGTAACACCTTTCAGAGCCCAGACTTTTGAACGGAAATGTATATATACACTGCACAAAAGATTGCTTTTTCTTCATGACTGTATAAGCCTCATGATCAGGAACTCAATGTATAGACATCACTGGCAGAGTGCCAAAACCTAAAATGCTGTCTGGTGTGGAATAGATGTGCATCATCTCCTGTTCCCCACCCATGAATGTATATATAAACTTACGTGTTCTTCCACTCCTCCAGAACCTGGTGATAACCATGAGCATGCTGGTGGCCTGGGTCATCCCGGACGTGCCCAAAAACATCAGCGAGCAGCTGAAGAAGGAGAAGACTCTTCTGGTGGACGTCTTCCTGAACGAGGAAAAGGAGAAGTTGCAGCTGATCCAGAGCCTGTTCTCTAAAGATCTGTCCAAAGACCAGCAGGATGAGGTGCAGGTGTCGGATCAGACCTCGCTGCCCCTTCAGGAAACCCACCCTGGACCGGTCCTTTCCGCCCCGTCCCCGGGCTCCACAGCTCCCCGCACCCGGCCCCGAGCTGCAAGCTTCAGCCAATTCACCCGCCAGATGTCCATGTCTCCCCGCAGCGACATCACCCAGCACACGGCCGTGTGAAGGAGGTCGGGCGAGAGAAGATGAGTCTACCGGTGGAGCGTGTTTAACAGTGCCTGAGCGCTAAGTTTTGAGGATTTGCCGAAGTTTGAGGCTCTGTGTTGGGAGTTTTGGGAATCAGGTGTTGTCACTCCTTTTGGTCTCTGAACTGTATGTCTGAATGCCTGTTTTTAAACCCTCAGATGTTCCTAGCGTTTTCAGGGACATCTGACACACAAACTTGAGCTTCAATAGGACCGCTTGCAGATGCAGTCATTTCATATGCATTGGCGTTCGCCGAGCACAGGAACACGAGCGGGTCTCTTGGAATGTTTTTCTCCTTGATCTGTTCTTGAACGAGGATGTTTGTCGGTACAAACTCATAAAGAGCAGCACACATTTGGTGACGTTGCGTAATCTGTACATGCTGTCCAAATGCAAATTGCTTTGCACATTGTCCACGAGATGTAGCATATAACGGCAAATAATAACCCTTCATTTTCTCAGGTAACAGCGTCACTGTAGGCTGTATTTGTTCTCATCAATATGACCATTGTTGGGTTAATAAAGACTTTGATGCGTGTTAGTAAGGTAAGATGCAAAGAACACAATTACGATGTGGTACTGCGACGTATTCTGTGAAATGTGTGGCGTTTTGTCTTTTTAACGTCCCAGCCCAATCGTAATGTAACACATTAAGGCAATATGTAATTAAACTCAAGTTTGTCAATCCATATATTTATGCTATGCCTCCTTCTGATAAAGTGCAGGGCTGTAGATTGGGATCACACAGCATTCGCTGTATTAATGATTGTGGAGCAGCTGGTCTTTTTGTGCCATGTCATCTGTAATCCTCCCATGAATTTGCCGTCACTGGTGTGGGAAGGTTGAAGGGGGGTTACTGTCATCCAGGGAGGAAACATGGATGGATGTTGTGTGCCAACATCTGGCCATCAAGTCATCATTCACTATGCCTCATAGGACTTAATACTCATGCAAGAAGAATAAATATTTAATCCCAATTATGCGCTAGTGGATTTTCTTTCTCGCCTTCAAGGCATTGTGCTACGAGTCCCGCAGGGTCAATTCACTTGTGTTCCTGACTGTTGTTTGTTGTAATACCCTGATGATTGGCACACATGCTTAACAAAGCTATCTTTACCCAGTAGACACTGCTTCTCTATTCTCTTTTTCAGATTTACCAGGGCAGGATTTTGATCTTTTTGTGTTTTCACCTCAGAGCCACATTTGATTTATCCCTGGGGTCTGGACTTTACAATTCAAGAGGATTAAGATCTTGGCATTTACCATGAAGTCTATCCTATGTGCTTTATAGTTTCATGACAAAACCAGGCTGAAAAATACACATAAATATTTGTATTTCCCACAGATTAAAAAGCATGAGATGTGAGCAAAAGTTAAGCAGCTCAAGTCCAGAGGACTGCTGCCATGCAACTTACCAGCCCAGCTTGAATGCCCAACTCATTTGACGGGCATCTAAGGTTGAGGCGTGTTTTACCCCCTTCCGGCCTCTACTGGTTGCTATGTAGATATGAAAGTTGGACTGGCTGATATGGCAGTCAGATTTGACTACTGACACGTGATAAATGCAGCAGCAGGCAAAAGCAAAATAAGTTCATTAAGCAATGCAATGTTTGAAATACTTTTTTTGAAATAAGAAATTATTACTGTTACAAGTGTCAAATTATTAGCTTTTAAAAATGTACTGATACAAAGATTTTATGAGTAAGTGTACATGACTTTAAACATACATAAACATATATGAGTCAAAATTTGCCAAGGGGTAATTAAATGTAACAAATCATGTCATAAAAATCACACTATTTCATAAAAATCACCTGTAAAGTTTATAATATATAAAATTCCATCAGCATATCAGAGTGAAATTGGAGGGACTCATAATCACTCATTTACAAAAAGATCAGTCAAGAATAGAAAATTATTGAAAACATCCGGTAGTGTGGGTTTTATGCTATTTTTTTGCTATTCTTGCTAGAATTTTATGCTATTTTATGACTCGCTGGACCTCTGCTTTGCGTAAATACTACAGTGTATTGTGCATGTTATTTTTTGACAGACATCGATGTTGTGATATATTTAAATGATCTGGATTTGAAAACAGATGGATCCTAAGGTAATAATTATTTATTTCTTAGCTGGCAAGTATTCAGTGAAGTGATTGATGTCCATGAGTGTGTTATGTCCATGTTTTTAGTTAATATTCCAACCGACAGTCAGCCTAAGTTTTTGACAGACGTGATAATCTGCGTAAGGGGTGATCAAACTATGTTTGATTTTTTGGGCAATTATAAAACATTTTAAATTCTTTTTAACACAGTTCATTATACTTATTTTATAGAATTAAGATTATTTTGTTACTCAGAGACTGACATGTTCAGCTGTCTTTTGAAAATCAAGTTAATTTTTCACAAGGAAATGAGTGTTTTGATGAACAAAGTTGTTTTTATTGCCTATTATAACAAATCTAATAAAATGCAGATTTTAATAGTGAAAATCACTTTTTAAAACTGTTGCTCCATTATTACCCCTCAGCAGATTTTGACTCATTTTGAAAGGTACTATTCATTATGAGAAATATAATAAGTAATTTCTATATTTTTGAATATTACTTGCACTATACACTGTAATACTTTTTAAAGGACTGAGATATTTTGCAAATGTATTATACTTCCTAAAATAAAATCATAACAATACACATATAGGCCTATTATGGGAAATATTTAAGGCAAACAATATATAACAAAAGCTTTAAACCCACATCCATTGTCTCGAGCAATATCTTTAAATCTGCAGTCAGTGTTGATGCAATACTCTTGGCTTCATTAAACAAAAAAGACGACGAGAACTCTTTCAAAATAAATTAAAATCTTGATGAAAAATCAGAACAGATTGGAAGTTCTTAAGGTTTTAAGGTTTAATAAGGGTTTTCAAGTGTCCTCGCATGTACTCTTGCACAATCACAATTCAACTTGCTGCTCGCTGCCGTCTGGAAGTATCTTGTTGGTACGTAATCTTCTCCAAAGCCTTTATTCATCACACTCAGCAGTGATACAGGAGCTGGGACAGATTTACCTGGTAATTAGGATTGGTTCTCTGTGTCTTACTGATTCTACTATCTTGGTTATGCATAACATCCGCCTACACAGCGTAGGATGAGCTGGTATTAGTTACATCAGTGATATTGTGGTTGTGATTGCAACGTATTCTCGTTTTAGTTGAAGACACACAATGCTGTGTATGGTAGGATTGTGATGTCAGAGACTGGTTTCTGAATTAAACATCGGCACATGGGGATGAGAAAGGAACCTGGAATGAGATCTGTGACAAACCTGAATCTCTCTCTCTCCCACAGGGCGTTCCTTCCTAGGGTGAGATGACGCACGGGGTGGTCACTTAAAATGCTGGAGTCAATGCATTGTTAATGTGAGGAGGATTTTTGATTAGCCTAACAGCATCACTAAACTATCAGAGGACACCTGCAGAGTTTCACAATTCCCAGGCTGCTTGCGTGTTTTCTGGCTAATTATTCTTTGCATGCACATTTCCACTGTTAAGATATTGTGTTTTCTTGTAGGCTACTAGTCATACAACTTTTTTGCGCAATGCACATTTCGAGACGTTACATTTAGATTCTTTATATAACACCGTGTCTAAAGACAGAAGAGAGGCACTGGGGGTTGCATTCAGGTTCACTTCTTTTAAATGGCCTAAAGCACTGGCTTTTATCTGGAGTCGTTACACACCAGGCTTTCACATGGTTTCAGGTGTTAGCTACACTTGAAGGTTGCACCATTGTGCATTTCCACGGAAGCTCTGCCAATGGCACATTCCATAGTCAACTACTAAACCTTCAGATGACCTGATTTGTGAGTGATAGCCATTCATTTCCTGTATCTTTCTTCTTTTCCCTGTCTTAGGGCATTGTGTTTGGAATGGAATACTAGCTTAATACTACTAGCTTACTAAATATTATAAGTGCACTGCCTACGATTTTTCAAAACTTGACAAAATGCAACTATAAACAGTGGAACGTTGTTGTCACATGACCTGATTGATTATGTTGCATGTGATCCATATGTGATCTATATAAGTTTTTATTATATCGGGCAGATCAGATAATAGCCCCTTTCACACAGCAATCCTGGTAAATTACTAAAATATTACCTGAATGACTTTTCCGGTAAATACACAAATGCACTGTTCGCACAAGCAATGCTGTACCATATTTTTTCCCGGTACCATTCACACATCAGTACCACTACCAGTACCTGCAGTACCTGTACTTTATTTTTGTCCCTTTTTTATTTTATTTTTTACTTCTGAGTGACAGACGTGATCACACAGGATGCAGTTTTGCTCTTAAAAATACGAGGCGCATAATAGTTATGACTGGCTCAAAGCAAACTTCTTAGGTCAGCTAGTCCTGACCTACGTGCTCATATACTGGTAATCTTCATTCTTTGTTCACACATAGCATCATACCGGTAATTTACTGATAATGTTACAACTTCTCATACCGGGAAATTGCCAGAACAGATGACGGGTGAAAAGTTCCTGTTCACACATGATCTCATTACGGTAATTTACCGGTAATTTAGTTACCAGTAAAGACTGTGTGAAGGGGGCTAACGATTGTTACTACTTCCCGTTCATTCCCACAATGCAATACATCAATGCACTTTCATTTCCAGGAAGGTCAAGATGCAGTTTGCTCTGTTGCATTCTACATATTTTGCAAATGTCTGCAGGTATTTCATGCATACTAAAAACTGGCACAGTACGTACCAGAGATAGAGAATGTTAGTGTGCTATTCTGAACTTCTATTCTAGCGCTCTGCTTTGACCATGTAGATTTATGAGAAAGAAGGGCCATGGCCTAGAAATGCTCAAAATGAGAAAATAACTTTTAAAATGACCCAAAATGGCTTAGAAACATTTAATGCGCTAAATGGAGTCTAGAGGGGTGTAAGGGTGGTGAAGCTGGCAGGGAAAATGACTGTTTCATTTAAGATGGAATGCTTCAGTATGGTGGGATGAATTGCCCTAGAACTATTTGCTGGAACGCTTGTTTTAAAAAAGACTCTAGCGTGTCGTAAGGTAGCATTTCACTGAAATGTGTCCCGCAGTGCACATTAAGGGTGTAGAATAAATCAGAGCTGTACAGCCCAGTTGCACTATAGTGAGTCTGTCATGAAATAAACACAACAGAGCACATGGAGGTGATGTAGAGCTGCAGCGTGCAGAAAGGAATTCTGGGATTTTTGAGGATGTGTGACACTAGAGACTGTAGCATTTTCCTGGCCCTCAGGGGTCAGACATGCTGTAACATGATCCTGCTGTGTTCTTCTCCCTTAATGCTAGACCTGTACCACTGGAACCACCTGTTTCTTTCTCTTCTTTATGCATTCTCTATTCTCATCCATCTCCATCACCACCTTTTGTGCTGGAGATCCCCAAAGATGCATAAAAGACTCTGAAAGACATGAGAATTAATTGGTTCTTGTTCTCTTTTGAATCTGAGCTCCTCTGTTTGTCTTTACCTCAGGTCTCCCTCCTCACCGCAGAGTCATGCGATTTATTGTCCATTTATACTCATCTGCTGCAATATTACAGTGAAACATCTGACATGTGACGCACATTACGCCGGTAGCAGTGATTTATTTGCCACACAGTCCGAGAGCTTGCTATTTAATCATTTTGAACATCAAATAAGCCATAACTCACTCGGTTAGTGTCTTTGAGTTTATATAAGAGGTAGAGATATGATTTCTTAAGTTACATGATTTTCTGCTTACGGTTTAAACAGTCTAATATTAACACATCTTCAGGAGTTATGCTACCTCTACACACCTGTAATATATCATATAAAGCTTTGTTAGCGGTTTAAGTATTTGAATGGATTGGAGTTTTACCATTTAATAGTAAACACAGTTACAGTCTCATCAGAAGGTGCTTGACGGTCTCGTTTGCAGAATCTGGATCTAGACCCAAATCCTGAAGCACAACTTGCTTCTGAAAGTCCTGGAAATTAAAAGTGAGATGCATTAATATCTGAGATGATTTATGAAGATACATTGTAGATGAACTTCCTGAACTTTTACCGACCATTTTCTCCTTTTGACAATGTGTTGCAATGGTGTTTTTTTTAAACATGAAATTTGAATAATATGTTATGACATGTTTATGTGCATTTTTTGGTGTCTGTAGATGTAATCTGTGCCTGTCTATTGCTGCGAGTCAGGTAGGTATGGTATTGGTTAGCATACTTTGCATTAGATCCGTTCAACATCTGGTCACATTCAGTCATACTGCTTTTGGGCCTCACATTTGTACCTTGGAATAGTACTAGTGTTTCTGTGTGTGTGTGTGTGTGTTGGTCTGTCTGTATGTGTGTCCGGACAAACCTCACCCTAAATTCTCGTAGTCGGTCTAGTTTTGCACGGATGGTCTTGCGTTGGACAGCCAGCTCGGCCACATGACTTTTCCACTGCTCTTCTTTCTCCTTTCACAGACACAAATACACAACATGTTCATAGTTCTAGAGAGAGTCAGAAATGTTGGAGACAGGATTCTAATACTGGGTTTATTGTTATGAAACCATTAATTTTGATAATAGCATTAAGGGTTTATATTTATGTTGCAGTTTCCTTTTAAACTCCTCAGTCCACTTATAATGTTAGTCAAGGATTCTTTTACCAAATTTAGCCTTACGTAACATTTTCCATCCTCTTTGTCTCTTAGAAATAAACTGCTTGTTTGTCCTATTATACAGTAGTGTACAAAAGTAATGTCTGGAGGGCATGTTTGTTTTCAGTGAACCTACATGTTCGAGTAAACATCAAAATAAGAGATAAATATTTATTAAATATGAGGGAAGAACAAAACATGAAACTTGCTCAAGGTATTTATCTGACAACTATTGCAGGTATGCAAAAAATGCATTGAAAAAGCAAAAAGCTCACAGGAAAAAGCATACATTGACTACAACATAATCAGTTGTTAATATTTCATTGGTATGTTCAAACTTTTTTTGTATGAGCGCCCGGCAAAAAATTGCCTGCACAATTTGTCATGTTTCATCGCGTTATCAAATAAAACTGTTGACTCCAGTCCAAGCACAATGACGCAATATGCTTACAAAATATTTACCAAATTCTTAATAGTATTCGAACAAAAGGTGAAGATGTCAGTTTTCTAAAGGCGAACATCACTTTTGGCCACTTCTTTACTTTTAAGAATATATTTAAATGACCTCTGTTATGATTGGATAATCTCTTCGCATGTTAATACTTTAATCATAATCAGAATGTTCCAAGTTGCTTGATACTGATTAGGCATTAAAATGTTAATCTGACTTGTTATATGTTAGTGTGCACATGGTTGTGATGTCAATATAATGATTATTTCTGAATTATTTAGTTTCCAAAAATGACTATGTAGATCTCAAAGTAGAAAACTGGTTTGATCTTCAGCAGAAATTACACAGCCATTTATTTCCAAATTGTCTAATGTTATTTCAAGTTTCCTATGGCTTAGAAGCAAGCCTGTGTCTGAGGGCCGATCCAGTGAGGTAGAACCTGATGTAGGGCTGCAGGAATGAGGATAGGCTTGACCTTTGACCTATGTAGGCTTCAGCCAGATCTTCTGTGGGTGCTACTTCCCGTCTCTAATGTGATACTAAGCCAGGCAGTAAATGTAGCTGTGCTCGGCATATGGAAGACGTTGAAACACATCGCCTTCTATTCAAACTAATAAGAGAAAAAACAGGCTGTAACACCTCTTCCCTCAGAGGATTGAAACAGTCACAGGCTGTTCTCTACTAGCAACACACACTCACAAACACACGGAGGGTGGGGTTATCCGTTGGGATCTAAAGTTTGGGGGATGTAGGTTATGAATGACAACAGGATCAAATAGTACGCACATGGGAAACTAAAGTAAGTACTTCTTCCCTGACCCTTCTGTACATTAATCAGAGGACGGACACGCTGCAAACCTGAAAACTCGCCGGGAGACTCTGAGCAGCTGGAGAGGAAGGAAGTGAGAGCGGTGGACTGTCTGTTTGTAGCCTTTAGATATTAGAAAGGCAGAACTCAAGGCTATTCCACCGACTTGACTGAGAGAGTCCCATTGGGGTTTCTTCTTAAGCGAGCGTGGAGTTAAAAAAGGCGTTGCAGGAATTCCTCAAGCTGTTGAATTTACGACAACGGCCAAGTGGACAACAACAATATGACTGTCCTTCAGTGACCTCACACTTGGCTGTTAGACTTGGACGCAGACCATGTGCAGCTGGGGGCTTCATCAACTTACACAAACAGTCCCTGAGCGTCCTGCACAACAGCTACACGGTAGCATGAGCTTTCCACCGTTGTATCTTGCATGCAAAGTTTTAGTTTCATGCCCACAGACCGTTCATAGTTCTCTCACTGCATGTAAAATCATAAGCTTGGGGTGCATAGTTTATCATCATTTCTTAAAGGGTAATAGACCCTTTTCACACAGTTATATTTTCATTTTTTTTAAATGTACATTTATAACATATGTATTAGTGTATTAGTTAACGCTGCCATATTAGTGTTGCTAATACAACAGCTGACATCTTTCTCTCTTCTGGCCAATGTAAAAAAACTCTGAATATTTTATAGAAATGCTATTGTGGCTTCTGTCTTTCGCTATTGGCAAATGGGAATGCAACATTTTTTTGTAGTTTGTTTCTGATGATCACAATATAGGTTTATGACTTACTATGATGGCTTAGATGACTTCCAGGCAGAACCTCGGAAAAGTGAAAAGTGTCCATTGGTTAATATTATAAATAATTTTGAGGGAAAAAATATTTTTGTATTTGCCAAAGTTCACAAGGTTTGTGGCTCAAGTTTTTTAAAAATATTAAATTTGATGTTTACTGTACATTTATTCATTTAGCATACAAGTTAAAGCGATTTAGCAATTTGTTATAAGAACATTGCAGTGACTAATTCCAAGTATAAGCTTTGTTTATGATTTAAATTTTAAATTTGAGTCACATACAGTATAGAGGCCAAAAGTGTGCCCGTCCTAGGAAAATTGACTTCTTCACCCTGTATTTAAATATTACTAAAATGTGTTAAAAAGTTGTGCTTTTGTTTTGCATATAGTAAAATAAAACCCTTAGCTGTAGTCAGATAAATACCTTAATAAAGTTGTGTATTGTTCTTTCCTCATATTTAAAAATATAAATCTCATATTTTGATGGTTTAATCCTTAAAAGCAAATATTCCCTCCAGACATCACTTTAGCTCACTAGTAGCATGCAAAGTAGATACTGACATGCCAAGCTGTATATTTTGCTTTGTGTTTCTGTCTGAAATAATCAGTATTAGTTTTGGATGGACAACAATTGGACACTTTTCACAAATTTCTCCCAGTGTTTTCAATTTTTTTGCATGCACACAGACTATTTTGAGTGGAATCATCTATTTACCCCGCTCCTAAATGCTAGATAAAAACAAAGCATACTGTAGTTGATTTTTTTGACATGCCAGTCAGAAGGTTATCAGCCAGAAAAAGCTGATTAAAGCAGACCAGACTTCACTCCACCTGCGCAGACTACCAAAGTCCTGTTTTTTAAATACTTTTATAGCAGAAATGATTGCATTAGTGTGTTTACCTGGGCAACCTGGCCTTACAATACAGAGGTCACTGCATGTGCAGCCAAAGTTAGCAACAATGCAGACGTAATGCAATCAAGCACAATTAGCCTGACAATGTAAGTCTGCCGAAGCAGGTCTGTCATCTCTGGACAGACTCAGGCTGCGGACGGTGGAGACAGATATAATCAGTGTTATCACTGCAGACGGCAGTGCGGTGACTTTTTGACATTGGTCAACATACCTTCTGCCGTTCCTCTATCTCACGTTGCTTTTCTTGTTCCAGCTGCTCTCTCTCCAGTCGACGGCGGATCTAGCAGAACAGAGAATAACGTAAGCATCGATGTGTTCATAAACAGACTTGTGGAGGTTTGAGTGAAGTTAACAAGAAAACAAGTTGTTTACCCTATCTTCTTGCTTTTCCTGACACTCACTGTCCTGACATGTGCTCTCCGGACTCTTATCCTGCTTTCCAAGACTGTTTAAAAAAGTGTAGTCTTCCTCCTTACAAAGATCTCGCATGCACTGAGTGGATAGTAAGACAATGCACATGGTGAGATATTAATTTAGCTTTTATTTATTTATGTTTTTATGTTATAGATGCTCAGCTGGTCACAGGCTATATTTGCAGTCAAAGCAGTTTTTTTTGCAAGTCTTTTTTAAATGAATCTGATCTCACAGACAGACCAAACATTCATGAAAAAGAAACATGAAAACCTTAGACATGGGAATTTGAGAAAATCTGTTCGCATGAGCCATCCTAAAAAAAAAAAAAAAAAAAAGTAAAAAAGCCACATTTTTTACAGTCACACACAGTTTTTTGTTACAACCAAGTTAATTTTCACTGTCTTAAACACAACTACTGCACATACATATAGAATATCTCCTGTCTCCATTCATATAACTGCATAATGTTTGTCAAATTCAATCAGATGAGAATATCTCGGCCAGCTCACCTGGACTGGAGTTGTCTCTTCGCGCACTCCTTTCGTTTGCTTTCGTCTCCTTTTGTAAACCTCATACAAATGGTAATATACTGTGACGACGTGCAAAAGACATCATAGTTATTTCTGCACAAGGCTGCTAAAAAAAACACTGTGGTGCTAATAAAACTGTCCTTTCACTTTTGATTAATTGAATTGCCTCATGTCAATATGTTTCCTTCGCACTTCTGAACGAGGTTTCTGTTCGGACAGATCGACAATCAGGCTTCCCTGTCTCAGACCGTAATGTAGAATCCATAAGCCTGATCACAGGTCAGTAATGAACAGCACCTTCTAACAAATGCAATCAGCCTGCAGAAAAACACAGAGGTCAGAGTTGTTTTCAGTGATGTCATTGGATCTTCTGGAATGCATATAGGCTTCAAAACATGATTTGATGGAAATGTGTTTGAGTGACACAGAGAGGCATTTTAGCAGAAACCTGAGACGTGAGCAGCAAACCGAACCAACAATATAGATCATATAATGAACTTGTCTGTTGTGGAAAAAATGTATAGGTTGTAGATTTCGGCCAGAGGAAAGGATTTGGATTGTTTTACTACTTTTAACCACTACAGCTTTCAGAGGCGCCATGGTTTAGGTGTGAAGGTCAAGGGTTGAAACATCACTTTGACAACACTTTGAACTTTTAAGATCTGAAACATGTTATTGCCAGTGTGTTTATTAATTTAAACACTTCTAAAAAGTATTTGGACACTTATCGTTTTGGACCCCACTGACTTTCATTGTATGGACAAAAACAGTTCAAACATCTTTTATATTCTACAGAAGTCTGTCATAAAGGTTTGGAATGACATGAGGAATTTTAAGATTTTTGTGTGAACTATGCCTTGAATTCACACTTAAAAATGTATGAATGTTATTTGCATTTGAAAATAATAAAAAATAACAAATGGCATTTAAAGACAGAACAAGCTCACTCTCCACATACAGATGTCTGTTTTTAAACTGTAGATTAAGTTAAGTATTGACACTTTCTGATTTTTAAATGCTACAGTGACGGTAGTTAAAGTGATAAACTTACACCTGTGTAAATTTGAAGAGAAATTACTTCATACATCCGTTAAAAATAATCAGTTGATTAAAACAGAAAAGTGAAGTTAGTTGCTCCAGATTTGAACTCAAGATGCAATGACGTTCACGTATTGTAAAAAGTGTGACTTAAGTGTCCAATGTGGTCAAATAAGGTCATTGTACCCTATATTGACAGCTGGTTATATTACACTGATATGGACATGTAAAGAACGCTGGCATTTTTTTTATCCTTTCACCTCATTTAACTCTTTTCAGCAGTGATTTTTCAAGTTCACATCGTCCCAGGCTTTGCTCTTAAGAACACACCGCAAGAGGATTATATGCTAATTAACCATGGCCCAGAGCTATTTTCTTCCTGTGGGTTCTGGCAAACGAATGTATTTATAGGTCACTGAAGGTTGTTTAGTCCTATGCTCCTTCCCCATGGTTTTAAATAGACCATCCATGTTTGATTAGAAACACACAGATCATCTCTCAATTCGAGGCTGGGAAACATCATTGGGTTCTTTTCTGGGGATTTGTGAATGATTGAGAAGATATATATTCAACCCTACAGTTGCCAATATTCATAGATTCCCAAAAGAACATAATCAGCAGGAAGATTAAAAAAAAAAAAAAAACTTTATTCAGACAAATCTCAGAGGAGGATGTTGTAGGCCAGATAAACAGCACTCCTTCAAGTATCAGCACGAGAAAGACATTTTGAGAGACATTACCATTATGGGAAAGTCTCTCTTTCTCCAAAAAATAAAATAACATTAAAAAAAAATCCAAACAATGGGTAATGGGTACAGCCAAAAAAAAAAAAAAACTACTTCACTAAACAACGACCACCAAGCAGACAAGTCTTTCTTCTTTACTAAAATAGGGACTTTCCTCGCGACTTTCTCAATTTAGACATACCGGAGATAATTGTCTGAATATTATTAAGAAGCATGTAGTCCTTAAATAGAGTTTGGTGTGTTTTGGCACAGTTTCCTTTTCAGCATGGGTATCAGCAATGGCCGTTGGTCCATTATAAGGTCGGTTGTAGTGGTTTAAAGCAGCAAGAATCCTACACAGTATGCATGACACCAGCAGGGCTTTTCAAGACAGCATCAAATACATAGGAATGTTTCAGTGAAACTCATCCAAGACTGAGCAAAGACAAAATTGTTTAGGGATCCTCATGTTCCAGTGTAATAATGTGTGTTACAGGAAAGGCAGTGCATTTGGACAAATGTGTGGGCCATTCCCAGCAGAATCCTTGAAAGGTCCTGTGTTCAGCATTTTATCCTGTTTTTCCGTAGAGGGCCGAACTGAAGCGGGACGATATTGAATTCGAAAAAGATGTGTTGTATCCTTGGTGGTCTGTGGTTCTGTTTCTGTTTCTCTGTCTCAGAACTTCACACCCAATACAAGCACTGGATATCCGGTCACAGAGTCAGAGCTTGTTTAAAACAGTTCGATTTTAGTGCCTTTATCAAACCACCCTCTTGTGAAGCATGAAAATGCAATAAAACAAATTTGATGTCAATCTTTTTATAGCCACATCATAATAAACGATTGCATGCTAATAAAGTTTTATGTTCGGACATGGAGGACAAAGTCTTGGCACTTCACTTGATGTAGTGGGTTTGGACCTCATTCTGGCTTATCTTGCTATGCTGATAGAGAAGTAAATATGTGTGGGTAACTAAAAAATAACATCAATCTCACAAATGTTGGGTTCTACATGATGTTCCTTGGGGACACTTGGACAGTTCAGAGGTGACTTGAGTCACATGTCACAAAGATAAGCCCGAACAAAAGCCGAGCCGCAGCTGCCTGGCTTTTAAAATGCTCTTCGTATGACCCCGAACATGCTGTCTATATGCCTCACGCTTTGCTTTTCGTGTTGTCTTGGGTATATCATATTTATTGTGAAGCAGTACAAAGCATGATCTGCTCGGATGTATATTTAATCAAATTGATGAAGAGGCTTACACATCTTACTGCAGATATCATAGGAATCTCTTCACCTTAGTGTCTCAACACTATCGAGTGAGTAGGTCTCCTTATATAAACGTACAGAAGGAAAGCATGGCAGGCCTTTTTATAGCCGCAGCACACCGGCGAAATGCTTATCTCCTAAGATGAGTCTGACAAGAGGGAAACCCTCTTAAGGGGGAGATTACGTGTTCAAATCCCAGCTCTGCACGTATGTACATCGTCTTAAGGCAGCTTTACCTCTGTGTAAGACTACAGTGTCATTAGCAATGGCCCATTTATTTGTCCTTTTGTTTACATGCTGCCCCTATTCATGCTGGCTTCACTCTTTAAGTTTGCAGAGTAGCAATTGATCAAAGTGGGTGATCGAAAAGAGGCTAAAAGTGCACTAAGCTTATTTCTGGTGGTCGTGGTGGTCACACTGGACTCTGGCAGGCTGGGCGGGGCTTCTGATGAGGGGCGTGGCCAGTAGGAGGAGTCTTTGCTCGTCCATCTGCTGAGAAGCCTTTTTCAGCATTACTGATAGAGAGCAGTAGTTTCATCATCGGACCCTTACAAGTTAATACTTGGCTGCTTTCGTCCCCACTTTGCCCTCTAAAATGATGTTGTGAATAACGCCTAAATACTACCAGAAGGCCATCTAGAATCAATACACTGCCTAGATTGAATTTGTGAAATACTAAACCAAATTTTTATAGCACTTTTTGGTCCATTTTTTCTACTAGAATTGTGACTAATATTCCAGTGTTAGATGCATTTCGATTCTTTTCCATCATGTTTTCATGGTGTACAAAAAATATATATTTCTTAGGTATTTCATGCAGTTTTGATACACATATACTGTATGTTTACATATTTTCATACAACATCCCGACTGTGATTCGTTTACCCAGATACTGACAGCCTGTTTCAGTAGAAAAACAGGTTTTCTTGAACAATACTGAAGTTAATATGATATCGAGTGAGCTGTGTTTTCCATTGCAACTGTTCCCAAGGTCCAGGTATAGTGGAGTGACATGTCCTCTGACTACGTGAGCAAGGCACAATTCAGCATGCAATGCTCCTGTAGCTTAGCGCCATTGCATGTTTTTGTAAGTCTCTCTCTCATTCTCTCTCTTTTTTTTAAAAAGATTTTTCTTTGCAAACAGCTTAAATAAATAACAAGTATATTTATACATTATACATAGACATGTATAAATTCTATGCATTCCATATAACTTAAATAATAATTTATATTTATATATTTACAGGGAACAATAGAAAGACAGTGGTTGAGTTGCTGCAGTGTTTTTCACGTCCTGCGGTGTTTGCGTGAGAGCGCACAGACGCACGAGGTGTCTATCCGTATCCAGCGCCAACCCACCCAAGTTTTATCCTGAGTGAGCGCGCGCACGTAAGACTGCGAGGTTTTGCACTGCGAGTTCCAGTGCTTCTCGTCAATCCCCCGACAGCTGCCCTTGTTGTGCTTGGCGGTCTCACATTTTGTCTCGTAAAAGTACTGCTTTATGTCCGTGCGTCCCACATTGACGGACCCTAAAACCGTGACCGGTCGTCCCTGAATGTCCACGGCCGTAGTCCTGTCGGTCACCCACTGGCTCTTGCTGTCGCACACGGAGAACTCGGCCCTGTAGCTTTTGTGCTCGGCGTAGCGCTTCTGCCGTGTCTTGTTGCCGTCCTGGTTACTGACGAAGTCGTTGGTTAGGTAGAGTGGCGGCGGTTGCAGCGGAGGCCTTTCGCTCAGGAGCACGCGTGGCGAGTTGTAACGCTTGTGCTGACGCAGCAGCTCCGACGAGATGTCCGTCACGGGCTGATAGACGGTCGAGCTGACTTTCTCCCTGTAGTCGGTCACTGCGGGTGTGTTTAAGGTGGGGGATGGAAGCGCGTCGCGGGCGTCCTGCTTCTGTCGGCTGCGGCTGATGTCGGCCTGCAGGAGCTTTATGATGAGCGTGTTGATGGGGTCCTGCGTGGGCCGCTGCTTGTCCATCGTAGAGGCCGAGATACCATAGAGGTACGCGAGGAACATCACGTACAGCAAGATGGACATCACTAGATTCACCTGTAAGATCTGTGAAGAAACAGGAGACGTTTTTGTAAGCGCATACTCGGAAAAACGGTTTCCTTACAGTAGCAAACAAAGGAATTAACAAATGGCCCTGTGACAACACTGAATTCTCATGAAGCTCATTATTGACATGCTATAACAAAAATGGTGGCACTTCCCCAACACATCTGCATGGCGACAGAGCATTATTGGGTGTGCGCTGAAAGATGGCCTGCGGTGATATGAAGTTTGCTGGGCCTCCCTTATGGCATGTTTATTTGAGCGCCTGGCGCATCCATTTGGCCCGGTGTGTGTTCTGCTTCATGACTGAGAGCAATGGCATGAAACAGAAACCGCAAAGTGCAAAACTCCCCGAGGCAAGCTGTGTTTGTCAAGTGTACATGGTATAAAAGATAAGACATTGTTTGAAGTGTAATCGAGCTCTTAAAGTTTATTCACCTTTATAAGTTTTATTTCTGTACTGAATTATTTTTTTTTTCATGCATTTATAGTTAATAGGGACAAGAGCTGTTCAAGAATGACTCACATTTCGACTTGTTCCTCATGCACACTTAAAAAATACAGTGTACAAGTCAACCTTTATAATACTTTATAAGTCTTTTGAAGGATTAATGAAAAAGCATGCAAAACTTTAGTTAACATGAACTAACATACTTCTAAAGCATTTATTAATGACCATTTCTACATTTACCACTACATTTTTATACTCGAAAGTTGTATCTGTATCGGTAACACTTTATTTCAATGGTCCACTTTAGACATGTTACTAACTATAAGTAACTTTGCAACTACAGTACATGCCAACTAACTCTCATTAGAGACGGTCTGCTTAATATCTGCTAACACTTTATTTTGATGCTCCGCCAACAAACAGACCTTCGACTGACTATAAGTAACTTTACAAGTACGTCAACTTTTTCCACTTACCTGAACCCTAACCTAACAGTCTGCTAAGTGTTCTACAGTTTAACTAATACAATACTAATAGTATTAGTTAATACTACAATTAACTAATACTTGTATTGGGTTTAGAGAGCAAGTTGACATTTAGTTAAGAATTTACTAGTTAGTAGAATAGTCTAAAATGGACCATCTAAATAAAGTATAACCATATTATTAACTTGAGCCAACATGGAACAACATTTTTTTATGATGTTAACAAATATGAAAAAATACTGAAACAAATCTATTGCTAATTGTTAGTTAGTTATTGCATGCACTAAAATGATCTTATTGTAAAGTGTTACCACTTCTCCTTTAAAGGCATTTCTTTCATTTTTGGGTGAACAACTGTATTCTTTAAACACATTGTGGCCCTTTTCCATATTGCATCAAGCAAGGAGGTCTGTCCTCTGTGAGCCGTTTGTAATATTTAGTGCAGATTCTCATGCTAAATAAGGTAAGACTTGTGGTCTCCCAAATAATGCTAACAATTACAGTTAATAGCCTTTCAATTTTCCTTTCAGCAGTAAGCAAGCAGTAGGCCTTGCTTGGCAATTATCAGATGCATTACTTTCCTAGTACAGTATGACATGGGTACCAACTCATTACTACAGCTAGACATCACAGTAAAACTATGCATTCCTCCTCGGTTCTACCTGAATAACCAGACAGTGGCTTGTTGCTTTCGTGTTTTGTTTGAGATCACTTTCTCCATTGTGTATTGGGATCACTCTAAATCATTTTGATAAAACAAGAGAATGTGAGCCACGGCGCCCGCTGCTAAACATCTTAGTGTCAAACCCAGAGTGGTTAAATTGTAAGTGACACTAAACTACAGACTCCAGTGCAAAGTGCAGCAACTGAAGACTAATGATGACACTGATACAGTGAGACAGAGGTGATGCAGACAGTCAGCGGTTACAGCTGCTACATCAAAGGGCCATAATGGCAAGATGTTCAATGAAAATAAATATTAAGTGTGCTCCCCGATCTTTACGCTGCCCCGGGTACTTCTGTATCTTTTTTCTGAACCACATGTCTTTCTGTTGAAGAACCGCAGGGTTTGGGAGGTCTTGGCATGGTGGGTGATAATGTCATGGGATGCTCGGTTTGTTACATAAACGATTGGTTTTAAATTAGACTTTGGTGACGAAATGAACACAAAGACTTTTTGTTCTCCAGGAATGTTTGATCTTATGTCATTTGACATTGCGTTCAGAGTAATTCACCTGAATTTTATGGAAAATTATCTAATTCGTCATTGCTCCACAGTGCAAGTTTGCAGCCCATTGTTTGTGCATACTTTCAGGTCTGACCTTTGCTGTTTGCCGCAGATCTCTTTAATGGACAGGACAAGCATATGAGGGAGGGACACACGGTGCTCAGAAGAGATTGTTAATCACTCTGTCCTCATTATCGGCCAATAAGCATCACTAATTTCACTTTTTGGCAGGGGTAATGCCTGCAATTACACGTTGATTATTCAAAAGAGGGGCATGACAAAGTCACCTTACAGGCAGCGGCGTAGAAAATTACTTTCTGCATCTGTACTTGCTGGGTGAACGTGACTTTTCCCAGAACAACATGTTCCATGATCCAACAACATTCCAATCAACCAATCAGATTGGACAAGTTTACAGTTTATGTCAAGTTTAGGCTTAGAACCAGTGTATCATTTCCCTCTGATTTTAGGGATAGGGTTAGGTAAGTTATGGGTAGGGTTAGGTTTAAGGATATGGATATGGTTAGGACAGGAATGTTGTTCCAGGATCAGCAAAATATGTTGACCCAGGAACATTGGCAAAATCACGTTGCTAGAAGTTCACAACAATTCAAATTCCGTCCATTACTGAAGTTGTGATTGAATAATATTTCATCTTTAGTAAAGAATTTAGCAGGGCATCAGCTTAATTTCAGGGCGAGCTAATAAGCTCAATTTGATAAACCAAATCTAATTTTCATTTGCAGGAAAATAAGCTAGACACAAAGGGATACAATTTGCACTAAATTCTCAGGCAGTAAGTCAAGAATCCAAATAAGGCCAAAAATACAAAAGACGTGCAAAAGAGTATTTGTAAAAAAAAAAAAAAAAAGTGTATTGCATTGCCTCCGGGGGAAATTGTACAAAAACAAGATCCTGGAATGAACGTCAATTACTCTTCCCATTTGGGCTCATTCAGGTGAATGCAGGGTGGAAATTTACTTGGAACTCTGGACCAGGGTTGAACAGATAATCTTCTTCATCCTCTTAAGTGCGATCAAATGCTCGGCTATGTTTGTGTACGTCCAGTAAGCTTTTAAAAGGGTTCTTCTTCATTAAGCTGCAAAAATTGCCCATAATGAGCAACTCAGTCACATTAAAATCAACTGGCTTCTCTCAAAGCATAATTTATAGCACAACAAATGATGTATTAGAAACACATGCACTTGAATCTGTTTCAACCATGTTTGAAAAGATAATCCTTTGCATCCTCTTAACTGCTCTCAAATACTTAGCTGTGTTTCTTCATGTGCAGTAAACATTGTCAGGGACCTTCTGGGAAGCACGGCTAATGCGATCCCTCACTAAACTAACAACAGTTTAAGGTTTGATCCATGCAGAGGACCTTTCCAAAAGCCTTCCTCCCAAAAACTCACATTAAAAATCTCACACTAAAAATATTTGTTTATGTGCTTTACTCTGTCATAAATGCAGGAAGTTCTCGTCTCACAGGAGCACAGATGTGCATTTATGCCTCTTCCTGGATGAACAGCAGCTTAAACAATCTTCTTCGGGAAGGTAAAAAAAAAAAGATGTTTGGTTAGGGGAGATGGTGCTTTTTTGTTTTCTTCTAACATCACAAATGAGCTGCGCTCAAGCTACGCTTCTCAATGTCTCTGCAAAAAGTTGCAGTAGGCTATGCCAATTGCAAAAGCGAAAGCTTTAGCGTAAGTTCTGCCGGGAAGACTCAATTGTTACGTCACTTATTACCTTCTCATCTATCCAATCGTGTTCTAATACTTGCAGTATAAAAGATCGGTACTTACACATGTCTGAGTTCGCAGATGCTGACGCCTACATTCACCTCCATCCTCCCCACCACCAACAGGATGGTTCCTTCCCCTCCATCCTCCCCACCACCACCAGGATGGTCCCTTCCCAAACCTCATGGGGTCGGCTGCGCCCCTGCCTTCGTCTTCAGGCAGGAAATGCAGATTCCGTACCCTCGGATTGTGAGCTACGGACGGGGCCTATGCCAAAGAACTATATATCATAATACTTGCTTGCTGGGCTTTTAAAAAAAGCATACTTGTTACGTTATTTTGCCTCCTGAGTCTTTTTGGTAGAACTATGGAGTAGCTCACATTCAATCAATGTAAATCTCCATGCTAGCTGTTTATCAGGCATTCGCTTTAGTCATTTCACCACTACACATTTTACCATAAATATGCTGCCATTTTGTTTTTCAATTAATCTGTTTACAGCATACAACGACTCTAAAAAGCACAAAACATAATAAAAGCACCACAGTATTTTCCAAGTCTTCTTAAAGCTGCAGTCCGTAACTTTTTTGGGTTAAAAATGATCCAAAATAAATGTTTGAGCAAGTACATAATCAGCCAGTGTTTAAAACTATCTGCTTGCCTTAGCTCGATTCAAAACGGTAAGCTTGTAATAATATTTTTAATTCCAAAAATATTCAAGCATGTCTTTGTGTCATTACGTCACATCTGTACACATAAAGAAGGAGTCTCGGCTAGTAGGGCTATATTGCGTGTGAGGATGTTAGAGGTGGAGATTTATAGCCTTTTCTTGCAGCACTTGATATAAAATAAACTAATCATTTTGATGGCGGATCCAGAAAAGTTGATAATTCCACGAATAACTGCAATTGCAGGTTTCGAACAGAGATGGCGACAAAGAGGAAAAACTACGGACTGCAGCTTTAAGTCACATAATAGCTATGTCTGAGGTTTTCTGAAGACTTTTGAACTGCTTTTATGGTGCTTTATATGAACTATTGTGCGCAAGGATTCCTCAAAAATCATTTTGTATTGCACGAGAATGCACCAGTGGAGAGTAAATAACAGAACTGCTATTTTTAGGTGAACTTTTCCTTTAAAGTACAATAAAAAATAAAATAAATAAAAAACCAGGGAATATGTTTTCTGCCAGCACTATATTTAGTTGCGTAATGAATCACCAGTGAATGATATATGATCTTCCTCTAAGAGTAATTCTGTAAAATGTTAACAAATTTAAGGCTGTTTTCTAAGTGATTTAATTGGACATATGGTTATGGTTAATGCGCAATACTAGAAGTTAAAAAACATTTTGATAAAATAATATTTATATTGTCACAAAGGTCTAAAGGATATTTAAGAGAGGTTACAACTTTGTTCATTTTAAAGAGATGAAATAAAGCAAAGACAAACTCACTAAAGTGCCCAGACTCTCAGTGGGCCTTGATGAATGCCTCAAAGTTCCCCTGTGGTGAAAATCAAACTTTTAATGTTGTTTATATGTCTATGTGGTGCTTTTAATATGCTTTAAGACAAAGCATGTGCAAATTAGAAGTTAAATTAGAAGTCAATAGAAGGAGTATTTTCTCCTTAAAACTGCAGTGAACCAAAGACAGCCTCAAAAATGCGGTTTGAAATCGCTGGTGTTTCTGACGTCACAAACTATCCTACCTTGTAACCAATCACGTCAACGTGTGATCGTCAACGAGTGGATCTCTGAGCTGGTGTGAGTGAGTGGGGGCGGGGCTTATTTGCATATTCATAGAACCGCGTATATAAAATGTTTACATTCAAGGTATTTTAAAAGCATGGAAATTCTTTTTTACAAGGAAAAAAGTTTTAAAAATGTAATTTTGGTGATCAAAAATGAGTTTTAAGGTATAAAATTATTGACTACAGGGGGACTTTAATACAATTAAAGTAAGGGGGACATCAAGAGGCCTCAGTACAGTTCATGCACAAACAGAATGTACGCTAAGTTACTTGTTATTGGATAAATGTTTTGCATTTGGCAACATTCCTGGTTAAAAACGCTGGTAAAGTGACCGCTACAGCCCGACCAGTGGTGTAAATCACTCCCTGTGAACTGTTTTGCTCAACCCAAATTGTGCATGACACAAAAGTAGAGGAAGATGTTTTAAGTGGTGAATGATTTCCCTTGGTGGCAGTTCCACACACAACCTCCAAGCCAAACCACACCAGACTGTTTGAAACGCCTGGAATGACACTGTAAGTTCATGTGATTGGCCTAGTCAGCTGATAGGGCAGTTAATGGACTCTAGGTTGCTTTCTTCAGAATGCCCAAATTTGTTGACGCTCTAATCCATTTAAACTAGGTCGGAGAAGGGAGAAGCTGTCTGTGTACTTCAAATAATTAAGAAAAGTCCAAGACAAGATTAGACTTTTCACGCGGTATCAAGTTCGAAACACAAATTGCAATGATGAGTTCTTAGGCACGTACTCTACAAGCTCACCAACTCAGGTGTTTTTCCAATTTTGCTAAGACTTAATTGTTGGCCAGTGCTGATAGCGATGTTAGCACCACATACTCTACGGGCAATAAAAATTATGCAATAAACAACACATTCAGCATATTTGAATTCTTGATTGTTTGTCGGGTTGGGACAGAATCAAGAATTGCTCTAGGAGTGGACTGATCTTCAGCAGATCAGAGGGATATTGTTATTAAATCACCCTGGGCCCTGTTTATTCTAGTACTGCTCCTCCTCAGCCAAAATTGATGCGTTGTAGGCGATAGATAACAGCCCAACAACCTCCTTGACTAAATGCTTCACAAGTGAGCATTGTTTAAAAGCTCACAAGTCTATAGCCTCAGAAGTAAATTACCTCAGAAAACTACATCAAGAAATTCCTTTCATTTACACACAACTGGCTCTCACACAAACTGTCCTGGGCAATCAGTTTGATCTGAGCAAAAAGGAATTGCTTTTTATATAACCTGAGTCTTGTGATATCAATGCATGAACCTTTTCTATATTGGTAGTAGATTCTCTCTTCATTGGAAAACAAAGGTCCTGGCTTTCTATCTAGCCAATATTTCAAAATGACATAATATCAAACTACATAAACCAGCACTCTCATTGAACTCTAATTCCAGGACATGGGAGCATTAGGCGTCAAAATCTGGTCCTTGATCTCCTTTAACTGGTTTAGGCCACTCGATGCACAGCTCTGCACTTGCCTCAGGATTATTAATCCACATAAACACAGAGTCATTCCAAAAGGTCAGTTTAGGTCTGAATACAAATGGACTTTTTGTTTGTCTCTGCGCAGAAAACTTTTCCTCCTTCCAAGAGGTGATATAACGACGAATAAAAATAATTTACATTCATATTTATATCTAATTTTCGACTACAGTTGAAGTTCAAACCTAGCTGTGCATCTACAGAATAGCATGCCCATGTATGACAGGTGTTAATCTCGCACAGCACTGTGTCAGTGGCCTCGACATCGGGGCTTCTTCACCACCTACGCACATCATCTAAGACTGGCCAAGGAGGCTTACAACTCCCTGAGCTTTTAACTCCCGAGGATTGGCCTGAGATTAGCAACAGCCTTCACACCACCCAATGCACCATTTAACACAGTGTTCAGCCCTGCACACGTCGCACCACAGTCTAGATAATGGAAATATTGGAGTTGCACGCTCAACATTCACAAGGAATATTTTAGCGTGCATTGACTAATCCGCACATCCTGTTTTTGCAGAGTTAGATGCATTCCCGGGTCAACATATTTTGTTGATTCTTGAACAACATTCCTGTCCAAACATGTAAGGATTCCCATATCCCTACCACTAGACCTAACCATACCCATAAGGTATCCCTAAAATCAGAATCAGAGTCACCTAACCCTGGCCTAAACTAAGCCTAACTAGACATAAACTTTTAACTTGTCCCTCAAATCTGATTGGTTGATTGGAATGTTGTTGACCAAAGATGTGGATCTAGGAACATTTTGCACTTTGTGAAATCAGGTTCTGAGACTAATCCGCTCAATGACCAGTTTGCAATGAAAGATTAACATATTTACACAATATTAATTTTCTGCTATATCCGTCAAAATACAATACATTCAGAAAGAACAGCCAGTTTCTCATTTTTAGGGTCTTATTTCCTGTCAGACTGGGACTGAAATCTTGAAATGCGCTTTAGACCTCGAGCATAATGCAAGGGCCATGTATCTAACTACAGAACAGCAAGACAATCTACAGTGAATCGTTGATCTGAGCTAACAGATACTGATATACTTTGAATACTTCAGTCATATGGAGTGGGGATTTTGCTTTTGGAAGAAAACGAATCAAAGAGTTTTCTATTCAGGCACACAATGAACTGTTTGGCTATTGTTTGAATTTGAAACATGTGCATACATTCAACTGGAGAAATACTACCGACTAGAATTATTACAATGAAAAGGAGAACACAATATAAAAAAGGTAAAAGCCACTTTAAAGTGGCTGCTCTCAAAGCAATGCATTGCACATTGAAAGCAAATTGCAGAATGACATGCTATCAAATGCATCTTATGGAATAAATCCAGAAGACATGAGCTACCCAAGTTGATGGACTCAGGATGGCTTAGGAGGCAGTGTGCCAGCGGAAGAAATCCACCCAGGATTTTCAAAGAAGAGTGTCTAAACCCTAATGCTGTCCAATTGCTTCCAGATGTTCCCCTAAAAGAGCAAATAGACCCCCTGTCTGGACACTCCATCTCTGACCAGCACCCTGCACTAACTTACATCTGGCTTCATGCTGAGTTCGCACACATCTCGGGTTAGTTCTGAATGGTTGTAAGATGTAAGACATGACCTGCAGTGTTTGAATACACATCAAGCTGTGGCATTTCTTGCAATCAAGAAAATGTCCGCAGATGCATGCCAACTTCACACATTACGTTATGATTTATTGGTTGTTTTTTGTCGAAGGTTTTCAGACTTTCAGTATTGAAAGCTAGACAAGCTATGTAAACTGTCAGCTCAGAGTACTAACACACAAGCTAGTTAACTCCAGTTCACATTTAGCATGTCTTATGAAGCATGCTAGCTCATGTCATGTTGTCAAAAGTTCAGCGCCTCATGATGGAGTTATTCAGTGTAAGGGACGCATTGCAGCTGTTTGGCCTTCATGGCAGCTGGTGTCAACACCTCCCTTAACACAGTTCTTTCAGTCGGCATGTGTTTCTGGTAAGTTCTGATAATCAGCCAGCGCATTGAAGGGTATTTTATATGAAGTGTAAGTTAATATAATAAATGTGCAAGTCAAAATTGTTGGCACCATTAGAGGGATTACAACACCAGTAAAGGTCTAAATTCCTTAAGATTTAAGACTTGGAAGTTATAGTTTCCATCTCACAGACTTTAACAGAATTTCCTTCCATAACATTGCAACTGGGGATGATTTTCCCCAAACCAGGCATGATTACAAGCCTATTTTAATTGCTACTTAAAAATTCAAAAGCATCAAAGTCAGGTGTCTTGGTGCCATAAAACAGAACTCAGACTATTAACGTGAAGTCTGGGAGTCAGTAGCGATTAGCCTGGATTTTATACTAAAATAAACACAGAACTCGCTCTCTGTTTGACACGGCAATGCCAAACACAACAGTTAGTGTAATTAACACATCTTGGGAGTTTGTAACGTGATCATGTTAGATGGTTGTTTTGATGTAATGTGATAGACGGGTGTTTGGCAACTGACAGCAACACTTTGTCAAGGATACAAACTACAAAAGGCGTAGGTACGGCCACTCAGCAGGATTGATAGATCTACGTGGCTTCATGTTTAATGCATCTCACCTCATGACACTTCCAGAACACATGTTAGAAGCCTTTTGAAAAAACTGATGTATTCTGGACATGTTCAGGCACACTTAAGACAAGACAAAAAAGTTTTATATATATATTTTTTTTTTGTTAAGTACCAAGTATGTTTAGTTTCTATTTTAAATTGTAATAATTCAAGTATAGTCTTTGCCACACACGCACGCACGCACACACACACACACACACACACGCACAGGCACAGGCACACACACGTTGGGTTTCCATGTTTTATGGGGACTTTCCATAGACATAATGATTATTTTTATACTGTACAAAATGTACATTCTATCCCCTAACCTTAAGCCTATCCATCACAGAAAATTTTCTGCATTTGTACATCTTCAAAAAACATCACTTGATTTATGAACTATTTTCCTCATGGGGACCAAAAAATGTCCCCACAAGGACAAGGATTGCCATCGTTGTGGGATGTTTTGTCCCCATAACGTAGGGTTTACCTGAACCACACACACACACACACACACACACACACACACACACACACACACACACACACACGACAAATTAGCTCCAGACTACAATATCAAAAATATTTTAAAAAATATTGGCAATACCCAATTTTTGTGAGGGGTGTGTGGTTATAAACCACAGAGTATCAAACACCATCATTACCACAACATGTGCTGATCATTTCTGGTAAAAAAAAATACTATTTATTGTATTTTATTGGTAACAGTATTGGTTCATTGGTTCAGCAAATAAGCTGTGCAATTTATTGATGCACTCGCTAGCTCTAACCATAGGTTTTGTTTTCATATCAATAGTGTGCAAAATGAAGAGTTACTAAGAAATGCTCCATTTCTTTGAACCTGGCCTTGATAAATGATGTATTTAGGCCTGGCTGCCATCTGTCATTTCGATGACAGGTTGGTCGGTGCAATGAACTGACAGCTCAGACTCTGTAACCTGCTAGCATAGCACGCTTTCTCAAATATGAAACCAGCTAGGACAAGTTTATCAAGATGAAAAATATAATTACATTTGTTGATGACAAATGACCATGTATCTGTCTGCACTGTTTGGCATACATAAGGTATTCTATAATGAGACAATCCATATATGGTCAACGTAGTGAATTTCCCAAGGTATAGTGACCAACAACAACAAAAATATTTTGGGTATGAGCGACCCATGATAAAGTTGATGAGACTCCTCGATGGCCAGCCAACATTTTTTGCCGTTCCCATTTTACAGTGACAGAGAGCTACCCAGAAAAACCAGGATGTGCTGCAACTGGCCCCGAACATTTACAGTTTTTAGAGCCACTACAGTTGAACTCAAACCACTGTAAGTAAACCACAAGCCGGAAGTGTTAAGTGTTTCAAAGCCGCAATAATGGAGAAAATCACATAAGTGAATTGGTTATCCTGTTAGCTAGTTTATTGTGTCCAAGCTGTGCAAGCTGAATAAATAAGGTATTTATTTGCACGTGCTTAATGAAGAAATTGGAAACTTTGCATATATATACTTTAGTAAAAAAATCTGTAAAAATTGTGTGAAATTCCACAATGACTTCAGACTAGAGAAACACTGCAAATCCCCAAAGAGTGCCAAGAGTTCACTGCAGCCATGTAATATGTTTCTTTTGACACATTCACCCATACATTTAAGTTATTTGCATTAACCCTTTAGCCTCCTCGTCAGTGGTGCCTTGTGTCAAATCCTTTATTTGACAGATGCTTGTTTCAGGTGCATGCCTGCACAAGACTTCCCTCTACACACACAGAAATACACAAGGCTGAAGGAAACAGGGCTATCAAATACACAATTTGTATTGTGGGGGGGAGAATATGCCTGCAACTTCCAGTTGAGGAACAGGAAGAGTAATAACTTGAACTCACAGAAAAAACTGAAGGGCTCCGAGAGCACTGGCCAATAGCATCTCCAGCACAGATTTATATGGATTATCTATTTTAGGGATTGTCTGCCAATCTCAGCCAGCTCTCGGAGGAAAGACGAAAGAGCAAAGTGTTTCTTAGACACGTTTAAGTCAATTTTAAAGTTTTAAAGTCTGTCATTTCATTTCTTATATTGTTTTTTTAAACCATCTTTTTTCAAATTAGTGCATCTGAACCTTTTATATATACAAAAATATGTATTATATTATATATTCATATTTATCTAGATAAATATACATAACAATATAACAATATTTATATTTATCTAGATAAATATAATGAATTTAAAGTTACATCACACAAATACAGAGACAGATAGCCTATACATTCATATTCTATAGTTTGAAGACTTAAATAATCGTATTAAAAAAAAACTCTTTGAATAGGAAAAAAAAGTTTTCTAGGCAACCTATTGTTTTGTGCATAAAGAGAAGAGCACTCTGTGAAAGGTAAGAAGTGAATTTGCCCGTACTGGTTTTCAGTTCAGCCCGAGGCGCATAGCAGGTCAAATTCTTCCCAAAAACACAAATGCGCTGGAAGTTCCAAAGACACTTTAACACTAATATTTTTTAGTAACATTCCCAAATTACGCAGTTGTTTTTCTAGAAAAACAGTTGTTTGACAAGCACAACTTTTTCCCAGTGGCAAATCGCAAAGAAACCGTCCTGGAGAACAAGCGCAAATGCGCTACTGTGCCAGGAGCCTTCCAGATTCCCACCAAACGATACATGGAAGCAGTTCGTGCAAAGAAACTTTGAAAGGATACATACCGTAATAAAGGTAACCATAGCATCGGTGAGGAAATATTCAGCAGTTCCGACATGAAGGTAATGAGTTTATAACGAATCCTTTTCGAAAGTTTGCAGATAGAAAGCGCGCGGTGCGTGCTGAGAGTCTCACTGGCGAGTGCAGCACGCAGATCTCTCTCTCTCCCTCTCTCTTTCCCTCCCTCTCTCTCTCTCTCTCTCTCTCTCTCTCTACAAGCATAATCTTCTACTCTCCTGTGCACATCCAGCATGGACAGATGGCTTTTATAGGGTTTCTGTGCTTAGACTAAAGTGATGCTGTTCTCATTAGTCAATCATGCATCGGTAACTCTAATAACTTTCATTTTATTAGTAATATTAACAAGCATTTTACAGTTACATTAAGTAATTCCCAATTACGCATTACATATAAATTAATTGCTCTTAAATAAACGCTTTGAAATGACTTCCATTTATGTTCATTTTGAATTTACTGCTCTGCATTTTATGTTTTGTGATGAAGACTGTGATGAAAATTTCTTAAGGGGAAAAAAGTGCATCAGACGTCTCCTATGTAGATTTACAGTATGTGAAAAAATGTTGGCAAAACAACAGTTAGAGTAACTTATTATAGGTTTAATTCACACTTGTTTGGTACAAAAGAAACCTCAAACAAATAAAAAGAAATTGCATACTTTCTCATCTACTCAAATTGATATAAAATTATTCCAAAGATCCAAATAACTAGGTATGGCAGCCAACTGAAGAAAAAATGTTGAAAAATTAATGCACTGTTTGAGCTCACAGGCATTAAGCGTGACTCAGCCGAGAGCTCTATAATCATAGTTGAAACTGTCGTAGTATACGCATATTATAAGAGTAGACTGAGAATACAAATGATTTTATAATGGGCAGGGACAGGAAACACTCAACAACCCTCTATAATCCACTCTTTTCTTCTGTTAGTCGATCCTTTGTTGGAGATGTTTGTGTACAACTTCTCGAGGTTTTTAAGCATTACAGTGATGACATAAAAGGATATTGATGTATCCAATTAACCATCTGTTGCCCTTGCAGAGCAAAGGACAAAACAGAAAAATAAAAAAAGATAAAGCATTTACGTCTTATCATTTTCATCTTTCTTTTGTTTGCTCTGAACAGTCATGGGCATATGATCCATATTCAAATTATAAATTGAAATACCGCATCTTTTCTAGACTGAGCCATAAATTCAATGTGACTTTAATGCTGTGTGAAATTGTCAAACTCTTGAACAAAAGCTTGTCCAGAACCCTTGTTTAAATTTCTTTTAGCAAAAGCCACTCAGCAGGTAAAAAGAACTTACCTGTTAATTCTTGGTGTGAAGTTCCTGGTAACGTGAATGTGTTTCTTCTTTTTTTTTTTTTTTGAATGGCTATGTGACATCAAAAGAGAGATGTTTTTGGCCAAATTATAGGTTTATCATGTGGTGTATGTCTCAATCAGGACAAATCTGCTCTATGATGTTTTCTGTCAAAGTGCAGTCATGACACAACCAATAGTTGCACTCCCGGAAGTTGTTGTAGCAATTCAACAGTCTTTTCCCCAACCAGGAAGCTAATCTGTTGATATTCAATGAACACATCAGTTGCTGAATGAGGACATATTTGGTACATTTCACAAATGAAGTAATTTCCTTTTAAACCAGTCCAAGAGGAAGAACACATTGAAGGAATGTGTCCTGTCATTACCTTTTACATCATTTCAGGAACACGTGTTCTTAAAATGATGAAAACTACTGTATGTGTTCCTGAAATGATGAAATGTGTTCTATCTAGAAATAGTTTCCATAGCTTTCTAGAAATAAAGTCTGAGCTTTACAGATGCTCAGCAATAAAACTAGAGCTGGATGCTAATAATATTGGCCAAATTCCATTTGGTAAATCACAAAACTGTATGACCACAGCCGTGTCAAAAGTCTCTCTTTCTGTCAAATGACAGCACTGATGGTAAGCAATATTTGTGGAAGTGTAATAGGAATATTTTTGTGTTTAAAGGTGAATAAAGGTGTATTTTTCTGGCAATAGTGCATGGCAGCAAACGGATTTGCCATTTTCATTTTCTGTACCATATTATATTAATTTCCTGTGAAATCAAATTAGTTTTTCTGTTTGCAACATGCAACAAACTCTCATTGGAGAGTGCTTAATATCTGCTAACACTTTATTTTGATGCTCTCCCAACAGACCTTCTACTGACTATAAGCAAAGACCCTTTTCAAGGAAAGTCTGTTCGGCAGCCATATTTTCAACGCCTCTGGGCAGCTATTTCAGGCATCCAAGACCAAGTCCTATCAACTTAAATAGGGGAATCTTGAAATCTCAAAAACTGCATGCTGAACAACAAAATCTGACATAAACTGTCCCATTAATCCTGTTTCTTATGCTCAAATAGTGTTGAAAAAGCTTATTTGTCAGCAGCTGATTCTAACAGCAGCTGCAGTGATGCGATGAGTTTATCAATCAGCGTTTGACTCTTTTATTTAGAAGTTGGGACTTATTCCGCCATATTAGGCGTTGCACTTTCTCTCATTCATAAGTAATATGAGTGCACAGTCCTTTGTATATCTGAAGTCTTTGCTATAAGTAACTTTGCATACATCAACTTACCCAAACCCTAACCTAACAGTCTACTAATACTCTAATGAGAGCTAGTTGACGTTATAGTTAGTAGAATGTCTAAAGTGGACAATTGAAATAAAGTTTAATTATTTTTTCTATTATTTTGTTTAACATTTCATGCTGTTTCACATATTAGATTATTTTCATTGCATTAACGCTCGATTTTGTTTCTTCCTTCTTGATGATCAATGCATCATCATTAAGTTTTTTTTTTTTTTTTTAAATACTACTTTTTCTTCCATTTAATCATTGGTTTCATTGGGTATGTTGCCTTTTTGAAGTTTTTCCTCAATCCGCAGAGAAGCAAGTACACTTATTTTCCATCAGAAAATGAATGATGATTCAACCCACCCTACAGAGCACTTGTTATCTATATAACCAACACTTTAGAGTTACCCAAGTGCAATGCTCCTCCTCGACGAGTCAGCTTTAAAGTTGAAAAAAATATCTCACAAACCAGTGATTTGGCAGCCGTCAGGTTGGGCCAGGTGGTGTGTGTGCGTTTTTGTTTGAGAGGAATGCAGGGCACACCTTACTAGCATACAGTGGATTCTGCTAACCTCAGCGTACACAGCTACTGCTGCTTTTCAAATAGTGCCACACAAAGAGACACAATGGAGTAAGAACAATGCCGGCACCTGTGGTTGGTTAAAGGAGTTCCCTGTTGTAAGCATGCTTTTTATTTTGTTTAATGACGGAGTACCTTTTGAATCATCTGTGGAGTAAATCTCCTCTGTATAAAGTGTATCAAAACAGTGGCTGTTTGAGTATCTTTACGTCACCGATAAATGATGCGGCCCGTGCAAAAGTGAACTTGTTGCCAAATTAAATATTTATATACTTGCATTTACAAGCGTGATGGTCTATTTGCACTACGTTCGTTTTGTATGTACAGTACTCGGAAAGAGATTTTAGGAATTACATGGATGAGTAATTGAGAAGCATAGCATGATTTATGTGCTAAAAGATCTGATTTCCTTGTGCGGGCACTTTGTGCTTCTTGAGCAGTCAATAAAGGATTCGTGTGAAGCCATTACATAACTTGATTTACTAATATAAGGCCACTGGGCAGTGATTCATTGGATGTATATGGGCCTAGGTTGAACAAACATAAACAATAAAGTTAATCTTTCAAACCGCAGGAACTTTTCTACACGTTCCTTCCTTTTCCACTTTCGTCTTTTAGTCTCAGTCTGCATTCAGCACTTTCACCTGCACCTACAATGAGTCTGTTGTTTATAGTCTCGTTCGGGCATTGCTAAAGTCGCTTTTTCGTGATGGATGAGGTGTCTCCCACCTGGCTCCGAGGCCAACAGGGCGTTGATCTCTGCCCCTCGTCACAGTAAGCCATGGCTAGAGGGGAAGGTGGGAAAGATGTATCAGGGAGATTGAAAGAAAGAGGAGGGGAGGAGGGAGCGCTGCTGTCGGTGTAGGTCAGATCGAGTTTCTGCCCGATTACAACCGTCACCCCAACCAACCCCAACCACGAATACGGTGGTGCCAAATAGAAAAGTGAAAATGTGCTAAAACATGCACTCTTAAAAACAAAGGTTCCCGAAGGGGGGTTTCACAGTTATGCCATTGAAGAGCCAAGTGTGGTTCCTCAAAGAACCTTCCAGTGAACAATTCTTAAAAGAAGTAGTTCTTAATGTGAAAATCTAATGAACCTTGCTTGACACACAAGAACCAATTAGATTCATTCTCGTATGTTGTGCAGCATGTTTGAGCTTTCAATGAGGTTTGATCTCGCGTCATAGCTCCTGTATGTTCGCTGATCAATGTTTATATGTGAATAAAAGCCTAAATTAAATCTGTTCATCATATAAAGCGATCGAGTCTCTTCAGAAAATTTGGACTAAACTGCCTGATTCATGTGGATACGTTTTACGATCTCTTTATGAACTTTTTGAAGTGACAAAGTGATTAAATTCTCTCTTAAATTATCTTCATTTGAGTTTCGAAGATGAACGAAAGTCTTACAGGTTTGGAATGACTCATTGGTGACGATATAGCTCGGCTGTGGAAATGGCGGTGTACAAGGCCTGCCAATTCCTGCCTTCCCACATTTATTTACTTTGTTCTCACACTTAGGCGTTCACTGGTGGTCTTTCCTCCTCTCTCCCTGATTTGTATCCTGTGGAAGTGTTGAGTCTTTGCTGTACTGTTTCTCTTCCCTTGGGTCCCGTACCGCTTCTCCTCCCTTTTACATCAAGCCTCTTAAGCATCCATGCTCTATTGCTGCTTTGAGTCAACTCTTCCTTTTTGCTTTGTCTTTTAAAGTGTTTCTGTTCAAACGGATCCGACCGCTGCGTTCACGCAAACACCAGGGAGTTCTCACTGGGTCCAAACCGTCGAGGGGTTGCAGACAGGGCCTCCCTTGTGCTCTTTGTGCGGCGAATCCAACAGCGCAGACCACTGACCTGAAAAGTGAGCCAGGGAGTGCAGCGTAACTCAAGGCCCGCGGTTCAGCTTACCTGCTGGGCTGCTGTGAGAGCGGAGCGGAGTGCTCTCTTCGCAGGGTTAGATTGCCCATTGAGATAAGGGCCAAATACCATACGAGAGTTGTTAAGCAATACTGCTACAACACAAGAGACAGATAACACGGCGGTCAGAGCCCGCTGGGGAATGTTAGCTCGCTGTGTTAAGCGGCACTGAAATTGCACCGAGTCTGCAGAGGGGGTTTTCCATTTGCCTCTTTCAAAAGAGTCTTATTGTTGTCAAGTGCCATGTCTGAAAATAAAGTCAGTACACTATAGAGCCAGCACGTTATATAATATTTCAAAGCCAATTAAGCAGAAAATTAAATCAGCCTATTCAAGTGTATATTCCCATATAATGTTCCAATACAACACTGTTTAAATATGTAAGATAACAAGACCTCTCAATTGAATACATTTATTTCCATGAAAAAGCCAGGTCGGCACACTGTTTCTCCTGAGAAATTAAATGTGAACTCTGAACAGATTTATTAATTTTTTTGGTGAAATTTTCACACTGCATTTTCTCCAGACATGAGAGAAGTTGAACATGTTTTTATTTCTGTTAAATAATTGAACAAATCTCTGAAATCCCATTTTCACTTAACAATTCAGATTCCTTAACATTTACACTTGTTACGAATGATTTTAGAGGTGGAAGAAAATACATATTGAATTAAATATTTTAAATATATATTATACAACAATAATAAACAAACAAAAGCATACTGTATTTTAATATGCTGGGAATGGTTCTACCAGTAGGCGACAAGTGACTGTCGAATCACTGACTGAGCGATTCGTTCAAAACACTGATTCATTCAGGAACAAAATAAGTGACTGGTTGCGTTCAAAAACTCTTGAGTCGTTACTTCTTTTGGTTCTTCACGAACAACGTAAATTCTATGTAGTCAGTAATCTGGGCGTGATACATTTGTCATATCACTTACAGTTGTGTCGCTTCACTGGCATTCACAAATTTTATGGAGCCACTGTTATAAGGGAGTCATTGAATCGTTCAATCAGCCAATTAGTTCAAAAACATGATTTCATTCAAGGATGAAAAACACCAGTTGCTTGAAGACTAAATGGTTCATTTTGCTTTGACTATTAAACTATTTTTGCTGGTAAGCTTTTCATAATCTGACTGCATTGGTCTTGCTGTGGCGCCACTGAATACTATATGTGTTGCAGAATATTTTAATATGGTATTTCGTGTGCATCTGCAGAAGAACGCACATGTGAGAAGCATTAACGGAACAAAATTTAAATCAATTAAGTTTTTTTAAAGAAACTACAGTCATAAAAAATTGCCACGCTTTGCCTGATGGTATATTTTGAATTGTGCATCTTTTTTAGTTGTTTTTGGGTGAGCATGCTTCATATGATTTACTTGTGTGTAAGCTATGCAGATGTCCACAGAATTATTGACGTTACGCAAATTCCCTACTCCTTGCCTGTTAGTTTCTGAAATATTTAGGTTAATTTCATTGTGCTCTCAGCACAGTAATCTCAGCTTTGTTTTTGTACATTTTACCATGTTAAATGCATAATTCTTTTGATTTTCCCCCTAAATCATTACATGTTTGAAACCATACACTCTTGCAATGAAATGGCACTCTATCTGATTATATTTTCAATTAAATGGGTGCATTTACTCAAATGAAAAATGTTCTTAACATATATATATGTGGCAAATTAAGTTTATTTTCACTATTTTCAGCGCTTGCTTTAAGAGTAATCATCTGACAGTTTTCCTGTCCTAGAGAAGTTTAATCAGTGTGTGGAGAATATACTGTAACAGTGGTCATTAAAAACCATCTTAAATGTTTTTGCACTTATGCAACATTGATAATCTGACACAGGTGAGCCTGTGACCGTCCGTCAGTTCAGGAGAGGTCATCTCAATCGTTAGCACATGCTAAAGAGGCAGGAAGTCTAAGCACAAAGATACTCTTATCTTAAACGGTAATCAACCGTCACACCATGTCTAGAATTTCACCTTTAAGGTACACGACATAGTTCCTGATGTTTTTACAAATTAGTGTCAGACTGTTAAACAGTGCTTATAAGGAAGCAAGTAAATTTCCACCGTATCTTCTGGACCCATTTGCGAGCCATTTGCTAAATAAATAATGCTTGTTGTCAGTTTTAAGTAGGCGAGGTGTGTAACCGTATGGTTTGGTGTCATATATACTCCACATGGTGGGCAAGTGGATCTTTACCTGGACTTGACAGGCGAGAGCAATTCCGCGAAACGTAATCCGAGGATCAAAGCTTGTCCTAGTCCACTCTGTGGTCAGAACGTTTCTGATGATTTCCAAACTGCCATATAGGGTCGTCTTTTAGAGCTTCAAGTTTCACCTCAGTTCAAAGTTGGAGTTCTTATGATTCACTACGTCTTAGAAATGTTTGGCATGCATCAGGATTGAATTTCATGTCTTTTTGTCCTCAGGTGTTTGGATGGTTCACAATGTGCCCACATTAGACTGGGAGTGACTATAATACCAAGTTGACTGATAAGCTTGTGTGCAGAAATATTCATACTAACTATGCATGCTAAAAAAAAGAAAAAAAAAATCGAACAGACACCGATCAGATATCGTCTTATGGTGCGAGCACATATGTTCTAGCAAATGCACAGCAACAGTGACCTGAACACGAGGCTTCTGCTCTACACAGGAGTGGCTGCCATTGCATTTGGCTACAAAGCAGTGTGGAAACCTGAACACAGATAATTATAGATTGTGACAGGTGCAGACTCCGCAAAATAGTCTGGAAACTGAATGTCTGTCTGCTCTAATTTAGTATTAATTGGATTTTCCCAGGGCAAATCATCAGGACTTTAAATGGGCCAACCAAAACAGCCACTGTTTGCTGGTTTTGCAGCAACTGCCAAATCACACTTTACAATTTTTAAGCTGGTTTTAAACCTGTTTTAACTTGAAGTTTATTTGGCAGAAACTACAAATTCTGACACAGAACATTTTTTATAATAGCCTACGTAAATCTGTCTATTAATTAGTCATCCTGTTTCTCTAGTTGTGTTGCACATTGGCTCCAGACACTTTATATTACCCTTTCATCATCTTGTTTAGAAATATAGGTATTGATTGCTATGATTTTTATTCCCCACATCAGACAGTTGCATAAAAAGCAGTTTGACGCTGAATTAAATTACTTTGAATGTTAAAATATTTTCTCTCATCGCATGTTGCGGCATTAGGGAATGAATATAAGTATAAAATATTTGAATATAATATTAGAAAAAATATTAGAATATAATATTTCTATACCTGCTATTTTTACAGAATAGTATAAATGAAGCTGAAGGAAAATGTGATTCCTCATGACAAGACCCCTTTAAACTCAGAGAAAAGTGAGGAGGCAGATTTGTCTGTTGGAGTGGTACTTCATGAAGATCTTGTGTTTCATTCACAGTCAGTCAGTTACCACACAGGTAAGTGTTTATGTTGGATCTTGAGCTCAAAGTTTATTTCAACACCCTCGTGTTAAGGAATGTCATTTGCCAGCCAGCAAGGCTTATTTTACTGTATCTTTGTACCTCACTGCCAAGAACCAGTAGACCTTTTCAAGCCTACAAATCAACACTTTTAATGGGCTTAAGCATATCATCATTATATGCTACAAAGCACGGGAGTCTCAAGAGCAGCCAAGTTATTCCGGTATATTTTTCTGTTGATATGAAAAAAAGGGTACATTTAGCTATGCATATAGTGGGTGAATTATGTATATGATGTATATTACAATGTTATGATGATCTATGTGCCTTTCGTCACTGACGTTTTAAGTTGTTCAAAGCATTTCCAAAGGCCTGTTCACACCGGGACGAATTTCGCGCAAAACTATCAAAAACTATTCGACCAATGAGATTGGCGCTTTTGCTCACGTGTCTGGAGCTTCTGAAGTTACAGTAAAACACAACTTGGGGGCGCTCAAACACAAACCGGTCTTGCCGAGCACACATACGTAATGGCAAGAAGATATACGCCAAGTAGCGTCTACACTGCCGGGAAGAAATAAGACGAGGAAGATGCAAGGCAAGATGAATGTAAAGCTGCTGGTCTCGTTGGTGTCGGAACATAAAGAACTATGACAAACGCCACAGCGACTACAAAAATCTTGATAAAAGAGAACTGTTATGGAGTGGTATTAAGCGCCATCTAATGTCAGGGAATGAATTTGCATGTTCACTTGGCTCATCGTCAGCGAAAATCACTTGGGTGTGAACACAAAAAACGTGTTGAAAAACACTGGCGAATAACGCGCGCTGATATTCGTCCCGGTGTGTACGGCCCTTTAGGATGCTGATTGTTAGAAGGCAGCTGTCGGACTCTGAGATGGTGAACTGGAACATGGTTTGTGTAACATTAGCAACACATTATTAGCTGATTGATAACGTAGTCAAGAAAAAGGCTAATCATATTAATTACCATTATGGGTCTGATGCTGTAGACAGCGATACACAAGAACGTATCATCATTCTGATACATTAACTTGTAGACGAGCCGTTATAATTCACTCTTCCACTTCTTCTGCATCAGTTTCCGCTTCAAACATACATGGCCAGTATTTCCAATTGCAATTGTGTAGCATTTACTACAGTAAAGTTGACCGAGTGAATCAGGTAGTCTGAGCTTGTGTGATTGAGTGGAGGCGGGGCTAATTTGCATATTCATGGATGTGGTGTAGAGTTACATTCAAGCTATTTTAGGGACGTTTTTTTTTTTTTTTACAGGAAAAAACGTTTAAAATAAATGTGTCATTTTGGTGATCAAAGATGAGTTTTAATGGATTAAGTTATTGACTACACGGGGACTTAAAAAGAACCAATTTTTTTTGTGTGAACTGAGGAATAATTTAACAACTGAGTGACCCTAAACATTTTTTTGATGATCCATTAATGTTAAAGGTTCATCGATGCTAATAAAGAACCATTATTTAAGAGTTTATGTACTTCAAACAAGGCAGAAAAAGTCACAGAATAACAAAGTGTGAATGTTTTTGTTGAGTAGCTGCCATTTAAACCAGCTCTCTCTCTCACACGCACGCACGCACGCACGCACACACACAAACTTGGCTGACCCATGCCAAACAGCTTTGGCATCTATTCTTGTGTGTTCCTGGTTCTTTGTGGTGTAACCCCATCCTGAGTTACTGTGAGCAAGAACCCCCTCCACACACACACACACCCCACTACTACTACTACTAGAGCCTGTAACATTTTTGCTATTTGACAGTAAGTACACAGTGATTAATTGAGGGTGTGGTGTTGTTGTGGTTGTTGATGATGTTGATGTGTTGGTTTCATTATTTAACAACGTGTTCTGCCACATATTGGCTGCCATTCTGTTATTGGTAAAAATGCTCTATGGTAACCAGCCACACCGAAATACTATATTTATTATTGTAGCCCCTCCAGTTTGAACCGCCCACTCTAAGCAGGACTCGGACCCAGGCCCGTCTGCATGGGAGGCGGGCGCTCTAACAAGGAGGCTAAGCTCACTGGCCTATGTCTGTTACATTAGTATTGTTGGTCAGTGCGGCAAATTCACACAACCAACTTGAACCTGTTGCAAAATCTATGTGAAGAAATCTGTGGATTTCTATTGAAATGGATGGATTGCATCCGTGAAAGTTGTTGTGTACTGTAACTGTTGAAATTACATTTAAAAGTTATGCACTATAGTTATGCACTAGCAGATTGCATGACATGTATGCATAAAGCATATTTACAGTAAAACTCATTTTATAATAAGTAAAACTTATTTAGTAGGAATTCATCCGAATGTTTCATTTGGCGCTCTTGCGGTTTATGAATGACACATGCAGACATATCTTCTGCACTAATCTCATAACTAAACAGCTTAGAGCATGTTGCAAAATTAAAATGTCAGAAGTAATTTACAGGTTTGTATTGATTTGATAAAAATCTCAGCTCTTCAGAAAGTACCTATAGACCAAATAATACAAACAATAGTTCCAAAAAATGCAAATATTATCCTCAGATTCAGGTCTTACATCTACAGGTAATGTCACATTATACACTTTTCGTTACAGTATGTGATTTAGAGTTTTTTCTCACTGCGTGTGTATGTGTGTGTATGTGCATATTTGTGCTTTAGCGGTATGTTCTCTCTTCTATTCCAGCTGTCAATACTTAAATTGTAGTGTAAGGTGATTTAGCCTAGAGGATCACTGTAGAAGTTCTGAGAAAGCAGTCATGGCATGTATGAAAACACTGTACATGTCCCATTCTACACACTGAACTCATTTACCTTTGTGCGCTTGAGAAAAGCACTTTTTTGCCATTCTTTGTGTCTATGATTGTAGTTCTATGCTTTATCTGGATTGTGGGGTCATAACTTAAAGTATTCCATTATGCAATTAAACGAAATTTACAGGAGAGGAATGTGCCATAAACATAATATCCTTCCACAATATTGGAATAGCTCCCTGAAAGCCTGTTAATTCAAATATCCAGGTTTTATTTCTGCATTTCTCTGTTTTGTCTGTAATCCATCTTATCAGATGGTATAATATTACATTTCCTGCATTAACGCATTGTCATGGGGCCAGTGTGTCACGACAACTTAAGTCTATCCCATATTACATCATGATTTTCTTTGCTTTTACTTGATTGGCCATCTTAATGGTTCATTCTCTGGAAACGCAGGTGCCATTTGTGTCAGAAAATAACATACATGCATCTGTCAAGTTTTGGTTTCCGTTTCAAAGACTATCAGTTTAGTTTATCAGTATTTCATGCGTTTCCAATGTTTTTGTCCTGCTTTCATTTTGGTTGTCATACATTGCGTCCAAAATTGAATACTTCCCTACTAGTATGTGAAAAACAGTATGCCAAAAGAGTAGCATATCCGAATTCAGTGTTTAAAAAAAACAGTATAGGTTAAAAGGATCTGGATGATCTATACTTCAGGCGAGATTCTGAGGTGTGCATACGATGGACATTTTTATTTAACCAGAAAGAAAACTCATTGAGATTAAAAATCTATTTTCCAAGAGCGTCCTGGCCAAGACAGGCAGCAGCACAATTAACAAGGTAGCAGACATAATAAACATATAACATATACAATTTATGCCGGTAATAAATAGTGAGTTACAAGATCATAAAATATCAAAAGTTTCATATATATTTATCACAAGCGATAAACAACAGCAAGGATCGTCCGAATAGTCAGTCATAACATCTACAGCCAGTTTGTGTAGCCTCCATGTCTTTTAAACGTAATTTAAAATCAACCGCAGCGGGCCGCATACTTAAACGCCCCTATTTACTGTTTTGCTATTTACTATCCCATGTGGCCACGGGAGAGGATTTATGAATGGCAGTGAAACGACAAAACTGATGCTGGAAGATCACGTGACAGTAACAACATGGCTGATGTTCATTCATATTTCCCATTTTCAAACTATATAGAACTTACCTTTTTAACGGTTGGCAAAGTAAGCTCAAATTCAAGTGTAGTACCTACTCAGACAGTATGTAATTTCATAAACACGTTTTTATTAACTTATGTTTACAAGACCTTCAGTTCTCTCAGTTCATTGTCTTGTGTTGATTGTGGCTTACCACACCGTTTTGTTTAGCTTCGTTTTTTCTGGTTTTGTATTTAGTTCTTGTTGGATTTAATAAATGTACACTGCCAGAAGATCCGCTACAACCCTCACCTCATCATCTTCTTCATCTATAATGTGAAGTCATAGGAACATTTTATGACAAGGAGATTTGTCTCTGTACGCAATTACTGTTGTTCCGATTTTCGATCTCTATCTGTTTTAATATCTAATACATATTCAGACAATAGATCAATAACTTTCTAATTAGCTTATGCTGTTTGTATCCTGCTTACCATATCCTGCTTTCAATTTACCCTAGATGTATCTCCATTAAAATGCAGCCATTGAGCGTTTGTCCACCTCCACATCAGTGAGTCTGAAATAAAGGGCGGTGGAAACTCACTCCAGCAGTTCTGCTCCGTATTACTTACATTATTTGCATGTGATTATGGAAGATTCTCAGAGCAGCTCAATGAGCGGTCAGTGATGTGTACCTGACCGACCAAAGAGCAGGAACCCGAAGAACAGACATCATTGTTCACTCTTACAGCCAGAGACAGTCATTCTTCAATGTGTGTGTGTGTGTGTGTGGATGTATTTTCCTGTGTGGCTGTGGCGTCCCTCGGCTGCTTTCTCCTCCTCAGAGGAAACGTGTTTACCTGGGGCTTTCCGTTTCCTCTGAGGACATCTAAAGGTGAAAGCTGAGCGCTACAAAGATGGATGAGAACGTGAGGTTGTGATGTCTAGGCAACAGAAAAGTATTTGAAAACAGACCTGTTGTTTAACCGCACATTAGAACAGGAATTTGGGAGGCAGTGTATTCGGCCTGGGGTCATCCCAGCTTGGCAAGGTTCTCTCAAAGTTATGAACAAACTGTAGACTGATTTTGATGTTAAGGATGTTTTTGCCAGGAAAATCAAAAGGATGTGATGTTTACGCACGCTCCCGAGAGCCTCTCTTCCATTCTATGACACATGAAATGAATGCCAAAAGAGTCACTCTGTACTGTAATGTCAATGTGTCATGCAAAGAAAAGGGATTCATTGATTAATGATTAATGACCTCATCTGTTGTCATGATGCAGGTGTATCGCAGAGCTTGTGCAAACACATCAACATCACTATGATCAGATGCTTTCTTAACTGCCGTTTCTCATCACTGTCATTTTTGTTGTGCATTTTTGTTATTAGTAGGAAAGCGTGCTACATATTCATCTAAACGTCACTCTTAGCAGCGTGCTGAGGACGGCGTCAGGATGTCTATAAGTATATTGCTGCAAAGGTATTTCCAACTTTTTTTTTACTTTTAAGCAAAGAACAAAAAATAACTTTGCCGTGAGTAGTCTATATTGGAGCCTTGAATCTTGTTCAGTCAACATTACGGGTCCAGGAGTGTGAGATGGAGCAATAAGTTGCTGGCTGCAGTTCACTTAACGGCCACCGGTGTCGCTAATAACAAGGGTTTCTGAATTCTACATACAGTCCCTTTAGTGTTTGCATTATCAAGATTTTTTTTTTTTTTTTAAATGTTCAAAAATAACATTTGTATAACTTAATGGGAACATTAGCAAAGCAGTTTTAGAACTTTTTTGTTAGCTGGGATCACACAGGCACGTTGAAGAGCTATTGGTTCAGGTTAACTAGTGAATGCATAAAACTGACTTCTTATGCACTAATCACTAAAAAATATGCTTTTCAAAACCAAAAAATACTTGTCTATGTAACAAGATGTCATTGGTCAACTAACAGCAGGACCATTAACTCCCAGTGCCAAGATTCCTCTGGCTCAGCGGTCTTGCAGTGTCACTCAATGTCTCTGTGGTCTGTGCAGCATCTTCATCAAGTCTTCGTCCTTTTCTCCATTCTGCTTCACTAAAAGCCGAGGGAGAGTGGGAATTTGAACGGAAGCTTTTTTCTTATTAAACTGTCTGCCTTTTGTCAGCTCACTCTGTGCTGTTTAAACAACTTCTGTGAGATGGAGAGAAGAGAAACTAGAAGAAGGAAATTATTTATAAATGTGTGTCCACTGGAAATGAAGAGAGGTTTTGCTGTTTTTTCAGGTGCAGCATTAATTTAGCCTCTTTTAACCCATTTTAGGGTGTAGAGAGTAGACATTTATATGAAGAATGCAGTGCATGTTTGGCAGCAGGTTTCAGGTTTGCAGTTGTGGGAAATTGCTTCAGGCTATATTTGTCTTACAAAATATACTTAAACATACTTAGACAATCTGCCTATATAACAGGGCTTCCACGCCTATTTTGCACATGCACATGCCAAAGCTAAAGTAAAGTACCCTATAAGATTTTAAGTAATTCTAACTATATCCATCAGGTACTATGAATTATATCAGTCATAGGGACCTTTTATGACAGATTTGTCTCTGTATGCAATTGCATCAATATTGATTGCTCTAATAATCAAACATTATTCAGAAAATAGATCGATAACTTTCTTATTTGCTTGTGAAATGTGTATCCTAGCTACCATGTCCTGCTCTCATTAGTCCCCTATGAAAAAAGTTTATGTTACTGCTGGGAATACCAAAATTCTTTCCCACCAGCTTTAAATGAGCAACAGGAATATCTATATGTATATTCCTATTGCAAGAGTTACATGCGTGTGCTAACTTGCAGGTAGCTTGGCACAAAATGAGACCCAACCACCCAAACAAACACTTTCACTGGTAGGAAGTGTGATTGCCTGATTACTTCCAATATTAGTCTTTCTCTGTTTATGTCTGGCGTCATATCCATGTCTTATTCAACTGTATGTGTGTCGTTGCACCCATTTTAAGAGCAGGGCATTGTTTGCATGAGGAGGACTGGAACCTCCCTGAGCTTATGATTTTTACGTGCTTTGTGTGGCTAAGCACATGGGACAAAATTCACAATGAAACCATTAATCAAATACATAGTCTGCATGAGTTCCCATGCTTTGTTTATGAGTCCGTAGGGACGAACAGTATGTGCACAAGTGCAAACGTAAGAACTATTTTAGTCTCAGAAAAAAAAAAAAAACATTTGCAGGTCACATGCCAACTGACCTTTTAATAATTGATTTGTATCAGACTATTAAATTTCCGTTTGCTGAATGCATGGGTGAAGCTCTTAATGTGTATTTGACCTTTCCTGTAGATGACTCAGTGAGTGGGCACGTCCTCTTGATTATAGTTATTATTACCCCAGAGAACAACCCTGTCTGCACTTGTCTGCTCTTTACATTGACATGTTATGATTGTGTTTGTGTCGTTGACTGACATGCAACTTCTGTTATACAAAGAGAACGCTAATGAATCAGAAATTGAGCGAGTGAAAGCGAGAACGGCAATTCAACATCACTGACCAATCAACACGCAGACCAGAAAAAGTCCAGAAAACACTAATGAGTTCACTCAAAGTGAAAAGATTTCAAGGACTTCAAAGTTAACAAAATCAACTTAAAGCAACATGTTTTTTTTTTTCATACAGGTCAGTTTATTTGACGAATTAAACTTGTGAGTTAACGCAGCGCTGTTTCACTTGGTCTAACGTTACACTATCATACTAAACAGCACACATGAGTGTGTTTAAACTTATGTTATTCTATGTGTTAGTTTGTTGGCTATGACCAGTAAGCTAGATCAACATTAGAATAACATACTGATCATATATCAACATTTCATCATGTTGAGCTATATAACATTGATTAGTTTTATGTACATTTGCTCATAATAAAGTGCATGCAAGAGCAGCGTCTCTGTCAAGTCGAAGTTTGTCACAGAGGTGGAGCTCTCGACATCTTGAAAACGTCACGCTGATATTAATCCTCATTTTATTTCTCCTTTTGTCCCAAAGTCTGCTTGCCATGATCCATAATGTTTGAACGAAACAACAACAGCGTGCCGCTAAACATTACGCAGTTGTCCACATCTGTCACCATGGTTACTATGGCAATACAAGCGAATCCATAGGCGGAAACCAGGGATAATGCGGATATTACGTCATTGACAGGTGAAAAGTGACAGGCACTATTTAAAATTGTGAATTTCTCTGAATTTACAAATTCTTGGAAACATTTAGGATAATGTAAGTTCACAATTGAAAGAAATGTATAACTGTGCAAGTGGTTTTTGGATATTTTTATACAAAATACTTACATATTGTACCTTTAATAAAGGACCTATTATGCTTTTTTACATGTTCAACATTCTTTAGTTTGAAATGTTGCTGTTTGAGCATGATAATGGTCTGCAAAGTCAAAAACACTAAGTCACTTCAATGGAGTGGTTTCTGAACTCCCTCAACTTTGTGTGAGATTTCTGGTTGACCAGTCACAACACAGTAGCCCATCCGACCAATCAGAGCACACTGCACTTTACGAAAGGAGGGACTTCATAGAGACAGGAACTAATGCTGCCTTCACATGCTATCATAAATTTCCTGCTTTCAACTTTTGAAGTCGTGATTACGAGCTTGTCGCCTAAAAGTGCTTTGTTGTCAGAAAGAATAAGAATCACAGAGGGCACCATGTTTCGTCTTCCTTATTAATTGATGAAATCTTATTAAAGCCAAAATGTTAATATATTTTGAATAAAATATAGTGTCACATTTGTTGACAACCTATAAATATTCACTGTGCTATCTAGACTCTGGAACTTCATCAAATACAGGCTATTTTCACTGTGAATAAAACATACAATACACTTCAAATAAATATTCATATATGTAAATGTGCCCGTCTTTAACGTCAAGACAAGGTGATTTAGATGTTGTCGAAAAAACTAATAAAGTATACCAGTCACAGCAGTAATCGTTCTCCCCTCCGCCAGGCTTAAAGATTATGGCCTGCCGAACTCGGGAATCAAAATTATCCACAAGCTTCCCAGTAAATACAACTTGAGAGGGCGTTCATGTGCAATTTTTGACTAGGAAAGTAGTATTTACGATAATTATGATAGCATATGAAGGCAGCATAAACAGAGCATTACAGACAGACTGGGAAGAGAGGTGCTGCAATAATGTAAAATAAGTGAAAAATACGTTTTTTTTGAGCATTCAAACTTGAAAGGTATTCTAGACCCCATAAACAAAATCAAGACTTTGTAAAAGAGCATAATATGGCTTCTTTCAAATATATGCATTTAAAATTTCTTTTCTAAACCAAAATACTTATCTAATTCTAACTGCTTTTGACTAGCAAAGCATGTATAGCAAATCAATCACGCTTCCTGCCTGTGACGACATAATCATTTCGAAATGATCCTTCTCAAATTTCCAGTTTCAACAGGAAACAAATTGTTGCTTGTCAATACATTTTACTGGGGCTTTGAACTCTCTTGCACATCTTTCTTTGCACATCTGCTCAACTTTCACACACATACACACACAGATTGTGTAAGCCTCCGCTTCCTCACAGAGTAATCCTGCCGGAAACGCAGAGGAAGTGTGATTACGCCCCGTCATGCATGCATGGATTATAACGTGTAGATTATGGCGCAGTTGTGCAGGATCAGGGCGGAAGGGGACGTCAGTGTGGGGATTCACGCATGTAGTCGCTGCTCCTGTATGACCGGGACAGATAAATAATCCATGTCTGAACCGACGGACACAGGATTGAGGGATTACTGTGGCCATCACTCGGCCAGTTAATTAAAGAGAAACGGAAGCACCTCTGCTTCTGAATAAAGTCATTACTTGGTCACTGGGTGGGATATAAATGGGGTTTTCCACAGGAACTTCAAATCAACCTGAAACACAACTGTTACACTGCATCAAAATGGCACATCCATGTAATGCAGCTCTTTTATATTATTATTTTGATATATATATTTTACACAGTGGCATTGCTTTCTCTTTTTTATTGCACTTATTTCTTTTTTTAATCATTTAATTATTGTTAAAGGTACACTATGTAACCTTTGGCCCTCTATATCATTTAAACAAAACCGCATGCATTTTGTGGAAGAACATTGTTTTGGTTGTGCTTTGGCTCTGCGTGACTGTGCGGATGAATATGGCCCTTCACAAATAGATAATGCTTCACAATGAACTCAATTTATCTGTTCAATAAAATACCGTACTCACCTGTTAATTAATATAAACGGCATCTCGTGTCGCTTTTACAACATTTCAAATGTTGTAAAAAAAAAGTCCTTGTCATCTCCGAAAAGCCAAGCCAATGTTGATTCTTGTTTTATTACGAGCTCTGTCACGTTCTCATTTAACCAGCAGACTCTCCTCTGTTCTGCGTTTGTTTTAAACGGGTGATTCCCCAGAGGTTTATAGATTTAGCTGCTGGCAAGTGATGTATGTAATTTCCCGCAAAAGGTCTAAAATATAAACGCTTATAAAGACAAAAACATGTTATGGAAGAAATATTGATAGTGTATTGACTCATTATTTAAATGTTATTAATTCTGTAACCTACCTTTAAATTACTTTTAAACTTTTTTTTTAATTTTTCAATTAGATTGCAGTAAACCTTCAGCTGTGGATCATATTCTAGAATCATCACAAATGACTTTATTCTTTTCACATAAAAAAATCTGGGATAAAATCACTTTTTAGGTTTTAAAAAATCCTATAAATATATATATATATATATATATATATATATATATTGAAGATTCTGTCCTATTTCTAATAAGTCACTAATCTTAAGTAAAATTATGTGACTGATTATTTGACTCTTTGTACTGATGGTCATGTTCTAGCTTCCATTAAAATACAAGAAACATTTCCAAACTATGCAGGAGAACATGATCATCAGGTGTTTTTTCCACAAAATACTAAGAAATTTTAATATTCATTTGAATCAGACTGATTTCTGTTCAAAACAACACCTAGGCGACCAGAAAAACAAACTCAGTCAATCGCATTATTCGAATGTGAATTGCTTGTCCTTTGCTTTAGAGACAAATTGGCCCCTGAGGAAATCATACATACGTTGAGTAAATTTAAGCGGAACTGGGCACCTTGCCAGTCTCAACAGGATCGTCTGCCCATTCGATCAGTAGACTAAATTCAGACCATCCCAGAATCCTTTGGGAAATCTGCATCCAGCATTTTCTCAAGGTCGCAGAAAAGCATAAATATTCCACAAATGACACTCAGGGTTTATTTGTGTCTTTGGGAGACATTAAACATAAACTGGAGTTGAAGGAGTTTCAAGGACTGTTTGATTATTGTGGTAATTTTCCAAAACACTGCATCTTCATATCAGCATGTGTCAAGGCAAAATCTCTCCTCATTCTGATTTATGAACAGTATGATGTTTTATAGATCAATTATGAGATGCTGTCAATTGACATTGGTGCCTGCTGAACACCGCCACAATAAAACTCAATCACCTCAATAACATCTCTGTGTGGAAGAGAAGACCATGGTGATCATGGTGATGGCACATCTATGACAATCTAAATTCACAACCCTAATTACAACGATTTTATCAGCTCAGCATGATCTTTCCCAGATCATTTTGTCAAAGAGGGTTAAAATCAAAGTACGGGTTTGTCATCTTTTCAAACGTGAGCTTCACTTATGTGGAGAAATAATGTGATTGTGATTTCTAGCCTATTTGTTTATATCAATAATAATAATAAAAAAAAAATTAAATACGCTTTCAAAAAGTTTTTTTTTTGCATAATAGAACAATTCTTGTCACAAGCAACTCCTAAACAGCACAAGGCCATGTGAGAGGTAAAACTAGAACAACAGCGACATCTAATGTTCAGTCATTTCAAAAAATATAAAACAAAATGGAATGACGTAAAATAACAGCTCTGTTGTTGTCGGCATTATAATAACTATTAAAAGCTCAGTCAGAAAAATTCTCTAGCTTTTTGCTTGCTCATATGTAGAAATACTGTTGAATGTGTTATCTGAAGCATTTACAATGAAAAAAGAAAGAGAAAGGAACACAATGGCCGCCTTAACTCTGATATAAACAATCGAGTGGGTACTTACCTTTATATGACTTCTGCCGGTATAATGGGTTCATGACTTCATACAGCAGCCCCTGAAAGCATTAGGACCTGTTGCCACAATAAAGAATGTGTGAATGTCGTTGTACGTTATGCCAACCAAGGTGAATTTCTTAGAGGGTTAGTTCACCCATAATTGAAAACTATGTCATTAATTAACTTACTCACCCTCATGTCGTTCCAAACCCGTAAGAATTTCGTTCATCTTCGGAACTCAAATAAAGATTTTTTTCATGAAATCTTATATATTTCTGTCCCTCCAAAGACAGCAACGGAACTGACACTTTGACGCTTAAAAATTTCATAAAAAGGTTGTAAAACTAATCCATATCAATTGAGTGGTTTTGTCCAACATTTCTGAAGAGACTTGATCACTTTATATGACTGAATTTAGGCTTTTATTCACATATAAACTTTCATCAACTCACACATCAGTTGTGGTAAACAGAAGCTCAAGCATGATCTCTTGATGTGGGAGAACCAATGAGGTTCATCCTCGTGTTACGCAGCACGTTTGAGCTTCCGCCAAAAATCCAAAATGATATCACTTGTAACAGCTGGTTATTTTCAAAAACTGATCCCATGTTTTCATTACAGTAGTTAAACATATTTCAATCCACATAATCATTGTTTCAAACACAAGATTATTGTATTATGTAATGAGGACATTTAGTTCAATCACCGAAACACAGCAGTATGATCTTCTTTCAGTTTAGTAGGCTACTTTTACCAATCAGTTCATTCAACAGCAAACAGAAACAATGCAAGATACATGTTTCAAATCACCCTTGTTGCTGAAATAATTACAGTAATACAGGCTACAGTTGCCACATTGGAAATACACTTACATTACCTAACTTCTGTAATTGAATCCATAATGTTTGTAAAAGTATCTAGCGTGTTATCAAATAGTTTGATGAAGTTATGAAACTGCCATGAGGCTCTGCTATAACAGTTTGCTGGAAATACAGTAAATGTTCTCACTGTATACCATATGACTGAATCTATACTGTAGGTGACCTTTACAGATCTCTACCATGGGTATCTGCTCCATGCTGTAATGAAAAATGCTGTGTTTGATGCCATCTCTTTTCCTTCTACTGATGCATCTCGAATCAATCTGATCTGATCTGTTACACAGTCATTGACTGTTTCCTCTCCCTTATACTCTATCCTGCTATATGTTCACAAATCTCTCTCTCCTCTCTCTCTCTCTCACACACACACACACACACACACACACACACTTTGAACATAGTGGTGGTTATTATCTATAAATCACTTATGTAAAAATAATTCATTCCATTTGGTTATACATATCCGAAATTGCACACAAGTTATAAAGAAACTGTCTATAGAATCAATATCTATAGAAATCTATATGTGTACCAAATTATTCACTGATTAACCATTAATATCAGTTGGATTAAAAGAATAGACAAATGTATACTGTAAATTAAACTGAACAAAAATAGATATCAAAATCAAAAGTTTGATAGTAAGAGCTTTATGAAAGGCAGTTACAGTAAATGAAACATTTAGTTAAAAGTAAAAAGGATACTTTGTGATTTTGCATCTCAAAATCACAAAGTACTTTTGATGATTCGTTGTGATAATAGCTTAAGAGTTTTGAGAATGTACAACTTACTTGTGAAAATAGTACCAAAGCAAATAATGAAAAAACTGTAAATGACCATTGATGTTACATTAAAATTTAACCAGAGTACAATCTCTACTAGGCTTAGAAGAGACTTAATGTCAATGTGAGATATTGGTGGTTTTAGTTAAGTTTTACATTCCTAATTAGGTGTCGTTGCAAACCTAAAAAAAACCGGTAGTTTCAACCTGAAAGCAAAAACTAATTACTTAATGGAGAGGAAACAGAAATAAATAGAAACTGAAAAGTAGTTTTTTTTCCCATACTTGCATGTATTTTATTCTCTGGGGCGTGATCCTTCACTTCTGTGATCCTTCACTACTCATAAGCATCAAAGGTTGATAAAGAGAAACATTCAGTCGCAGGAGCGTTTAGAACAAGAGCATCCAAAAAGAGAAAAACTAAATGACAATAACATGTATTACTCAGATGACAAACGGATAATTTACTGAAGTAAAAATCAAGAGATGTGAAGAGAAAAGGGTTTGGCTTGATTGTGAAGTCACAGATTGAAAACTGAAAAATGCAGAACTGTAGTATTTCCCACAATCATTTAACGTGAGATATTTTACATAAATGTGATTGTGATTTTCCAAGCTTTGGAGCATATGAGTAAACATACACAGTGCATTGTAGCGAATACTGGTGACCTGAACATGCAGAAAGAGCTTGAGGAACCATCATCCGATCGTGTCTGCCGGGTATTATTCCCAGATGTTTTGGTAGGATCTCATTTAAAAAAACAAAACAATACATTCATAAATTCATATGATCAACTTTATAGGAGGATTAAATTATCCAATATGGTTCCTAAATGTAGATGGCATGTTTTGGAGTATCTGGAAGCATACTTGAGTTCAGAATGCATGTGCTTTCATGGTTGTTTGGGAGTTTTGAACCCAAACATCTCGTGCTCGTCTGTAGTCGACAACTCATCATCGGCGCTTCGTGGTGCTTCCTACACAGTTCATGCTTCTGCTCATCTGGGGAAAGTGCACGTTTGGAGTTCTGGCAGTTGGGCCGTAGAGGCCCAAGTTTCTTGCAGCAATGGACTTGCGAGGGGTTTTGATGCAGGGGAACGGAGAGAAGATCTGCTGAGGTTTCGGAGGTTCTCCTGCCAGCGTTGATGGGCTTCTTCTGAGGGAGCTTCCACTTTCTGAGCTGGAAGAGTCTGAACCTGGACGGCGGGTGGATGGGAGCTGAGCTGGGGTCGTGGGCTCCGGCTGCGGTTCTGGAGTTGGTGTTGGTGGATCAGAAGCTGGTTCTGGTTCCAGTTCCAGAGAAGACAGCCGGTTGTCGATCTGCTGGAGTTCCTCTCCTTCTCCATCGCTGAGATCTTGCTGAGAGACATCCGAGCTTCCAGCCGCCAACTTCTCTTGCTCTTCATCCTCCAACTTCTCTTGCTCTTCATCCTCCAACTTCTCTTGCTCTTCATCCTCCAACTTCTCTTGCTCTTCATCCTCCAACTTCTCTTGCTCTTCATCCTCCAACTTCTCTTGCTCTTCATCCTCTAACTTCTCTTGCTCTTCATCCTCTAACTTCTCTTGCTCTTCATCCTCCAACTTCTCTTGCTCTTCATCCTCTTTGTCCTCAAGTCTTCTCTCCTCTCCATCTTCACATGCTTCTTCCGTTTTGCTGGTGTCAGTTTGATCGTCTTCGATCTCCAGAGAATCATCAAAGCCGAGCTGTGCCCGTGCCCTGGCGATGTTCCTGCGGTGCGCGCGCACATGTGTTCGCCACGGGGAATGATGTCTTGGCTGCATCATCTGGTCCTGGCTGGGGGTGGAGTGGGCTTGGGGAACTCCACCGTTCTGGATGATACAATTCTTTGAGGATCGCTGAGCGGGTCTGGGCTTCCTGCCCAAGAGAAGGTGGTTGACCACAGGGGAGGGACCAATTTGGGAGGCAAGGATACTGGTGGCTGGACACTTGTCTGTGAACAAATCAATAACAAAGAGTGAGAAAACAGCAGTAATTGCAAACAGACTCAACATGAAATCGTGTTTCCGATTTTACTTCTGTAATATAACATATTTCTGAGTTAAGCCGGGTGCACACTGTACGATTCATGCTTGTCAGACTGTACGAACGCAGTAAGCCATGTCAAACGGTAGGATCTCAGCTGTCAATCGTGCCAGACTGTGCGGCAGTCAAAAACGGACTTACACAAGGAGTGTGACATCATCAATCCAAACTTCTGACACAAATTCATCAGAGGTAAAGTTTGATCACAATGGTCATTAATCAGCTGTCAGTGAACATGTCAAGTGATCAAAGACTACAGATTTTAGCCTAGGTTCAGAGGAATCTCTTAGGATTCTCAAAATTTGCCAATTCGTATAGCGTGAACCCGGCTTTAAACAGGATATTCAAGGTTAAAACAGAATGGGGCTTTGTGATGTCAGTGGAAAAGGAAAGTGGTTTTATATATATATATATAATGTTAAAAATATATATAGTGTACAGTGAGGAATTGTACAAAAAAGAAGATTGTGTAATGTGAAAATAAACATGACCTATTATGATTCCACAGTTTCAAGTCTCCATTATGCCCTGTAATGGTGCTATTGCAAAATTACATCTTCCAATATTTTAATAAATGGAAAAAAGGTAATTAACCATCTTTAGCATAATTATACCAATCCCCTGAAAACACCTTGATTAATCAGTTCAGCCATCACCAAAATGACAAATTGCAATTCATTGCATTATACACCAGCAGACCCAACACCGATCAACACCGATATACAGGACCATATATCTACAGTATAATGAAGCCATAGTTGACACATAAAGATCAATACCAGTGTGTTGGTTCTGCTGTTTACTGGGTTGATGAGGTTCAATAGTTTCAGCTTCCACTGGAGGTCCTGGGAAAAATGTCACAGTATACTGACTAACACTTCACATCCCCTCTGTCACTTCCTGAACTCATCTTCCACAGTAAAAAAAATGATTTTCTATTCTTTATTTGATCCTGCTACCTGTATGGATGTAAAGTAGCCCGGCTTGCTGCTGTTGTTTTTGTTTGATGCGGGAGTACTGTTTCTTCAGCGCGCTGATGTCAGTGCTCATGCGCTCCAGCATCATGCTGTTGATGGCCGCTTGATGTTCGGCCCGTCCCGCGCCCACCGCCCCGGGACTGAGCTCGGCCATGTTACTGCCCTGAGAGCTCTGATCTGCTCTCTGATCTGGAAACAGAAAGCAAACATTGTAAATAATAATGTGTAGAGTGCAAGAATATTTGTGAGACATTTTACAGGGTAACGGCTGCGTCGGCTCCTTTCCAAACCTTCCATTTATTTAGTTGCACTGGAACTGAAGGCCGTAATTAAAGACAGCTTGAATGACTCGACCCACCTCAGATTCAACAAGAACTGACAAATGCATTGAGGATTAAATCCATTTGGGGCAGAAGGATTTTCAGGTCTTGCCAAGGTTAGGTAAGCAAAGTGAGCTTCAGTGAGCTTATGTTTGCATTACTCCATGAAATCACCCTTACTTTGACAAAGCCAATATAGTTTAAGTGACTCATAAATCGTTAATCATTAAGAAATCAAACATATTGTGCATTTTATAAATGTGGGCAGTCTGTGTTCAGAAAGACATAAATCATGTTTGTAACCTCAGGCTACACTATTAAATCTATTTCTTTTTAGTTTTTGAAATGTGAAATGTAATCAGATTCAGACCTTTAAGGTGCTTTTGGTATCTTTGGATTTCAGGGGCCAGAAGCCCACCAAGAGGCCCCAGGCAGCCCAGGGCAGTGACAATAGAGTCTTCATCATCCATGTCAGCATCATCATCACTCTCCCATCCATGGAGTGCCAGACTGTACAGAGGAAAAATAATACAATAATATCATGCATGAAATAAAATATATATAAAAAAAAAATTAAAAAAATAATAATAATTATATATATATATATATAAACCAATTTAATGAAATTATTTAAAGATAAAATAGAAAAAAATGAATAAACTGCATGAATAATGCATGAAACTAAATATTAAACAACAAATAATACAATTAAATACAAAAATACTTTATATACATAAAATATAATGCATGAAATAAAATATTAAATAATAAATAAAAATGTCAAAATAAATTAATAAAATGTAAAAAGGAAATTAAATATTTAGAAATAAAAAAGAAAAAATGCATAAAATAATACATCAAACTAAATATTAAACAACAAATAATAAGATATAAAATTAAATTAATAAATCAATACCATTGAAAATTTTATAATAAAATACAAAAAAGAAAAAAGAAACAAACAAGTAATAAAATGCATGAATAATGCATAAAACAAAAATTAAACAAAAAAAAATAAAAAATTTAATAAAAAAATGAATTCATAAAACTGAAAAAAAAAATTAAGTGTAATGACAGTTTTAAATAAAACTGAAAAAAGAAAGAAAAATATAATGCATGAAAAAAAATGTAATGTTATAATGTTAAAATATTAAAAAAACTAAAAACCATGCATGAAATAAAAACATTAAATTAATAAATAATAATAATAATAATATAATAAATAAAATGTACTACTTTAACAATACAATTATTTAAAATAAAATAAATAAAATTAGAGAGTATAAAATCGTTTTATTGCATCAATGCTCTCTTCTTTGTAAAATAAAGTCGGAAATTATCTTTAAACTGAGTGTAAACCTTGTCAAGATAAGGGAGAACATTTGCTTTGGATATTTGCATGCCAATATACACACGTGCCATAAAACAACACCCTGCAGGCTCGTAATAACGTCTTTATATGGCTCCTACTCTCACGATTGCAATCTGTGCTGTGGGCGTGGAGTGTCTTCAGCTCTCATACCTGCTGTTCGCTCTGACCGGGGCAGGGAACGGGGTGATGTTGTAGGTGTATTTCTCCCTGAGCTCAGCCAGCTGGGGGAACGGGAACGGGGCCATGGAGTAGACCGTCTGTCAGGAGGAAAACAAGTGCATGTATTCAGCCCCAAAAACAATTGGATAAACTACTTCCAAGAAGCTTTTGCCATTTTCAAACACAATTTTGCAACATTAAACCTGTTACTCCTAAATGATAAGGTTTACATAATTATCATCATGAAAAATTCATGATCTTTTCTATGTTCTATCTTACCTGCATGAGTTCATTAGAGTCGATAAGATTGTGCTCCAGCATTTCCTGTGTCAGGCAGCCCATAGTGCTATAAAATTCATCAGCAGTCTGGCACTCCTCAATTCGCCTGAGAGGGTTGAAAATGTATCTCATTTTTAATGTATGAGCAAATCATTTTCTTTGCGATCTAGTCGACAGTGCAAGCAACCCTAGGTGAACTTACTCTCCGAGTTTGGCCCAGATGGCCAGAGCCACACGCAGCAGCATTTCAGAGCCCTCGAAGAAGACCGAGTCCCAGATCTTCAGCACGTTGTGATGGGGCAGACAGGTGGCAAACATGGTCAAAAACCACTGCATGGTGAAGACGTTGGTAAGCGGAGGCTCATAGCTGCCTGAAACACAATGCGGTTGAGCTGGTACAAACATTCGTCTTTCGCATCAATACATATTAACAGGGTTGCTGCATACCTCCTCCTTCCCGATTGGCTACTTTCTGGAGGTGCTGGAGATGCTGAGAAAGTTCTGGAAGCTTCAGTCGCAGAAGATCTCTGAACACGGCCATGTCCACTGAGAGGGCACGCAGGTTATTGGCGAAGTAACTATCGGGAAGCACCTTGTCAATCAAATAGATCATAACCTATAATGGAACGATAGAGGATAATTAGGTTTATCTTTTTGCTTATATAAGATAACGTTTCTGTCCAAAATGTCATGCTTGTTTAAACTGAGGGGGGGCACATGTTCATTTTTGAAGTGTATTTTGAATTAACAAATAATATTACTGATTAACAATTAATAAGATTAAATTATAATTAAAATAATTTGGTGATACTTTTAATTTTATAAGCATCTAGGTAAACCTTTAATGCATCTCCTTCGTTTCCCTCTGTGACCTCCAGAATGAGGGCGGCCAGAACATTGAAGCCCTGACAGTAGCCGACAGTCTTGTTCCAGCGGGCGTACGCCAGCAGAACCCGCTTCAACACCACCCGGTCCTGCTCCGCCTCCTGGCCACAGTAGGAACTGCAGCCTGTCCTGTGCAGGTCCTGAATGAGAAGAGAAGGGGAAACAAAGTGCGAGTTACCTACGCACACAAGCACACTGAACTTTGCTCACTCGCACACAAGCGCCTCACTGTTCTCCTCCATCCAGCGCTACACACACACAAACACACATCCTGCTCCATTATCCTCTTACTGACGCACTGCAAAGAGCAAATATCCTGTTTCACCATTTAACCTTCCATTAAATATCTCTAAAGCCACAATTTGTTTGCTTGCCTCATATTGTAATATATAGCCTTAAAATTGTAAATAACTGCGTATAACTACAGATATGAACCTTCACTATTTGGATTCCCAGAGAGTCATCATCTGGATTGCTGCGATCATTGAAGGCAAATCTCATGGTTTTCTCCCAGTCTATGGAGATGCTGTGGAGATACTGGTCAGCCAGGGTCAGCCATACCTATATCAAAACAACCAAACATTATACAGTGTGTCAAATATCACGGATATGAAAACAGTGAAATTTCCAGCACACTTACCCTCTTCCTCCACTCTTTGGGAATACCCACAGGGAGTCTGGCCACTGCTTTCAGAGAGTCGTACCACTGCAAAGTAAAACGACCCCAAACAATCAACATGCAAACCAAAAGCATATTTGTTGGTTTATTGCTGTTTGAGGGTTTTAGGGCCATAGTAGGCATCTAATACATACTTGCTGAAAGCCGTTCTTGCCTAGAGAGGGTTCGATAGTGAACTTCAACCTGGTGTCCACCCCTGCAATAAGACAAAACGGTGGACAATCAGTGAGACAAAGATGACCACATAAAGATGTCTCTTCTGTAGCTGCAGGTGTTTCATTAACAAATGAATAAAGGGTTTGTGCATAATCAGGATGAAATAAAAAAAAAATGATAATGTCATAATCTTAAGTAAATTATAGTGGATTTTAAGTTAAAAAATAATATTAATAATTAAATATTTACATAAAATTAATAAATGACCAAATTATATAATTAAATCAATTACCCTATTATATCAGGATAGGTTGCATTTCTCTAATTGATTTATTTATTTATTATTAAATTCAACTGAATCGGGACTCCTCAAAAACAGGTGCAAGAAAAGAGGCATGTTTTGGTCATTATATTCACGTTTTCAAATTCATGATATTTAAAATGTATATCTGTAAAATAATAAATATGTCCTTTTATCATCCCCACTTGTCACTAGCCCATTAATAATAAATAAGGTTTGTTTTAATTCAGTGGCTCATTATTATTGCAGGCAGGCTACCTTACTCTCTTCTTTGTCAAACAGGAACAAACACTAATGAAAATGCATCAGAAATGACTGGAAACGACAAGTGTATTATCGACCACGATGCAGAAACCAAACGCTGGATATCGAATAGTTGATAAATGACGCTGTCCACTGCGGAGCGGTGCTGAATCTCACTTCCGCCTACAGTTTCTTCCGGAATCACGACACCATCCTGTATTACGACGAAATAAACTCTGTTTTTTCATAGTTAAGAAGTCATATTGATCGTTAAAGAGCTACAACAACACGACGAATTCTTTAAATTGATGTAACCTTCACATTAGCCATTGCTAAAGATGCTAAATCCTGTCAAACGCGCAAGTAAACAACTCTACCTCAACAACATGATGTGAAATAGGAAGCAGCATTTCTACTTTCGGTGCATAAGAAAACCAATAAAACCACCAACCTGAGTCCATTTCTGTCATCGTTTAATGGTATAAATGATAAAAAGGAGTGGCACCATTTCTGCATCTATTTCACTCGACATCCGAGGCTGTTCCGGATTAACCTACATGATTACCATCATCTCTCCAGCCCTCCTACTGCACTCATGCTCGGCACAACACATGTGTCTGCATGAGAAGCATGTCCAGTATTATGTATAATTATCAATTACTAAATAGGCCTACATAATATTTAAAAGTGAGCCTGAAATGTATGAAATAAAACGATTTCATAATAAGCCTATTCAAACTTTCAGGACCCCTCAAAGCTAAAAACAATAATATTTCTAAATTTCTAATTTATTAATATACTTAAACGTAGTTCACAATCGTATTAATGTAGCTGATAAAATATGTATTTAGTAAAAAAGCGACCGCCCTTATTATCTAATTATCACAGAAATGCCATTCTGCAATCAGCACCAGTGCAAAACAACTGGGCATCTTAGGAATAAAGAGTTTTATCTATAATCACAGGGCAAAGATAGACTAAATGAATAAACGTAATACCCTTAAAGCATGCTGTATTCACCTGGCTCTAGGGTGCAGAGCAGACGCGGCGCTCTTCTAGAGATGCCGTTGCGTTTCTTCAGCACATTACTGATAATATTACCGACTCCTCCAGCTGCATTCTGCCGTTTCATACAAACCCTCGATCTCTTAGAGGAGACAAACCTTTCCTGCTTCATCTGGAGAAAAAATCTATGAGGACGAGGTCCGTTTGACCGCGCATTCAAAACGATTCTCTCATCCCGAGAATCACCTCATCTAAAAATATCATACTCGTTATGATATCAATAAAGCAGCGGAGAACAACACTTTTATCCTCATACATGAAGATGCATGCATGTACCTTAAGAATAAGAAGTATAAATAGTATAAAAGAATCAAAGGTGATCGAAACGAACGCGCAGGATGGGAAAGGCGGGATAGCGTGGTGATGCGCGCGTCTACACCCACATATGAGCGTCACATTCAGGGTTGTGAGGAAGGAGGGACCGCTGGAGCTCTGGAGGAAGGGCCAGAGGAACGGAGGAAAACAATGGCCAGCACAGTACGTGAATGACTAGTGCCATGCTGCCAACTTTAGCATTAACCTTTAAGAACAAGGTATTCCTTAATTACTCTGGATCCAAAAATCACACAAAAAAGTCTTAGGACCCAATTATAGGCTAAAATCCCAAGATAAGAATAAAGATAAGATGGTTGAACCGTCATGAATAGCAACACTAAAGCAATAGTTTTAAGGTGAATTTAGAACAGTTAAGGGGCTAAAATCCCCTTTAGCTATTATAAATTCACTGAAGACCATGGCTTCAGAGGACTTTTATTAAACTGTTAGTGCATTAAATGATTTACTTTAAGAGGAGCAGTAATAGTGATTTAATGAGATCACACAGGTGTATGTTTGTAGAGTCATTTACAAGGGCTTCAAACACGGCTCAACCAATCTGAATCAAGGATCTGTTGTTTATTATAAAAAGGAAATGTTGTACTTTAAGGCACTTGGAGGAAATAGTCAATTATTTTATTAGTTAGTTCTGTATAATATAATGATTTAAAACATCATGACAAAGTGAGAGAGAGAGAGATATAAGGAAAAATAAGTAAATAAGCAGGCTTCTTATTTTGTGCGTGTCAGAATATTCCAAATTAAACTATCTATCTATCCATACATTTTTAACATTGTATGATTGTCCAAAAGTGTCTTGATTTACACAAACTCATGTGACTAAGACACGAAACAGATGTTTAAACATTTCTGACAGAAAGAATGATAGTCCTGATATGGAAAATGTGTATATTTTCCATTGGATGATAAGCATTTGGGTATTTTTTTCCTGACAAAACAACAGTGATAAACACCGATACTCATGTTTACAAAAATAAACATGCCAAATACAACAAAATCCATAACCGTTCACTACTACTATACTGTATATCTACTGTATAAAGTCACACCTCTTGCATCAAGAATAGACATAGACTGAATAATGGCAACCATACAGTGCTATAGTTTTGATGTGATTTCATACTGTACCTGTCTGACAGGGCTTGTCATGCTGCATGTAGATAAAATGGAGGAAAACACATTTAAGAAACGCAAGGCCACATTGATGACTTAGCAAGCAAAATTCAAATACAAATTTGAGCTCACTACAACGTTACGGTGCTAATTTGCATGTCAGTGTCATAAACTCATCACATGAATGAATCGCTTCTGAAACCATCAGTGATGTTAAACAGAGTGTGTGTTTTGAATCTAATGCAAATAATTAAGTTGTATAGGAGGCAATCCTGTGGTAGAGGGAAGATATTTCAGAATGTGGTCTTCTAAAATATCAACTGAGAGAACCAGACTAAGGTGAAGAAAAAATGCATTCGATATACAGTATGCAAGCCTTTTAAAACAGCTGAAGGATAGCAGACCTCCAGCATCAATGAATGCTAAGACGTATTGTCAGTCTAGAACATAATAGTGTAGTGCTTTAATTCTCTTGACAAACGAACCCCCATTTCACAGACTAGGCTTAAGTCTAATCCCAGACTAAAAGGCATTGTTGAGCTGTTTTAACTGAAAGCAACTTACCAACTTGTCAGTGCCATTTTTTTGTCTCAAGATGCAAACTGGTGAACGTGATTTCACCAAGTACCACATGTTCCTGAATCAACATCTTTGTTCCTGGAACAACTTTCCAATCAACCAATCAGATTTTGAGGGACAAGTTTGCAGTTTATGTCAAGTTTAGGCTTAGAACCAGGGTGAGGTGCCTTCAACATCAGTGTTATGAACCTATCATTTCCCTCTGATTTTAGGGAAAAGTTATGGGTAGGGTTAGGTTTAGGGGTAGGAATAGGGTAATGACTAATTTTGGGACAGGAATGTTATTCCAGGATCAACAAAATATTATGATCCAGGATCGTCTTACTTGGCAAAATCACGGTGACCGATCCACACCAGTAATGTTTTTTTTCTAAGGCTCGTTTATAAAAGCTACTTAAATGTCCTAATTGAACTAACTAATGCCTAATCCTAGCTTAATCTAAGCCTTGTCTGTGAAATCGGGCTTAAATGTCTTAGAATGGAATTTGTATGCATCTGGAATAAAAGATATAGAATGTACTACATGCTGCTTGCTATTTTGCTCAAGAGCATGATCTATTTAAGTCCACATGTCATACTAACAGGAAACTATGATTCTAACCGCAGGTCGAGATCTGTAGGTCCAACCACACAATGTTTGTTGGAACTATGGATTTTGGGAAACACTGAATCATTTGACTATGCTGGTAATGATGGAACTTGCAACCATAGTTGGTTAATGATGCTTTTGGGAAATGCAGACCAGTGCGTTACTGACAGACCGGGAAGAGAGGTCAAAAATCAAGCATGAAAACCTATTATAGTAGAGACAAAGGCCATAATAGTGCCCCGTTAATACTGCTGCTCATAACAGTAATGACAGCAAGAGGAGGGAAATGAGAGAATGATTTGTAATTACGTCTTTTCTGAGAGACGGCTTGCAGGCAGGCGGTGACTATATCACAGTTCTTCTGAAACTTCTGCCGGAGTCTGTCCTTCCTCTTGACCTGACGCACCAGTTTGGCCGACTGGACAGCGATGCGATACTTCACCTCTTGAACGATCCACTTCAGCTCCTCCGGACCTGAGCGCAAAATAAAGCTTGTTTACATCTGAAGGATGTGCATTCATTTGATTGTGCAGTGAGAGTGCAAATAACACTACATATGTAGACAGGTTAAGATAAGTATGATCGTCAAAACACTGTGTATACAAGTCTACAAAAGACCTTTATATGGAGATTGTCATTATGGCCAACAAGGAACCTGAGCACCTGAGACAACAATTAAATTACTTCAGCAAACAAAGGGTTAAGATTTAACTGGCTTTCAGAGCGGCATTATAACTGGGTAAGTTCTCATGGAGTATCTGTAACACTATATTTAATCTAAAAACCATTTTAAACACCCCAATCATACAACATATACTATTACTTAAGAGTAATGTCACTCTATTTTTGTGTATACACTGCGAATAAAACATTTAAAAGTATGAAAAATTATGAAACAGTTAAAATAGTAAACCTTTTATTTATTTATTCATATTCCAATGTATTTATTTAAAGCATGATTTAAAAACAAAAAGGGAAAAAATCCAGAATTTATAATAGAAATGCATGAGACATACATTTGGAATAATTACGTTTTTTAGGTTTTTGAAAGAAGTCTCTTATGCAAAATGCTCCTAGGCAAAATGCAGTAAAAACAGTAAAATATTATTAAAATTCAAATAACTGTTTTGTATCGAAATATATATTTAAAATGTAATTTATTCCTGTGATGCAAAGCTGAATTTTCAGCATCATTACTCCAGTCTTCAGTGTCACATGATTCTTCAGAAAAGTCTTGATTATTCCAAAATGTTGACCAGTAGTTTATGAATGACAGGACAAAAATCGGATTGAATTGACTTGAGCTGAAAGGGGAATTGATGCTCACCTTTTTGAGTCAGGTATTTCATCTGATGGCGTCTTGTGTGTTTCTCCTGAAGTTCCTGCAGAAAGTTGGAGCCAGCGTTGCTCCTTCCCAGGAAGGCATCCGAGTTGGAGGCTTCGGTCGAGCTGTCCACCCCTCTGACGCTGTTACTGTACGTGTCATAGAGCTCCACTAACAGACACTCCACTATAGATGATGCCCGGGACGTTCTCAGATCATCTTCATCCGAATATACACCTGCTTCATGAATCCCCCCTCCACCTCCTCCTCCTCCTCTCTCCATACGGATCTCTCCAGCTGGTGATCCATGAGGCTCTTTTGCGCACTTGGATAGTGAGACTGATAACGATGAAGCCGTTTTGGCGCACTCACAGCTTGTATCTGAGAATGAACGTCCCTTTGAAACCCATTTGTGAAGCGCCGAGAAGCCGTCAAGGTACGACGCACCTGAGTTGACGAAAACTCCACTCTCCTCCTCCGAGCAGATGTTGTCACATATGTCAATCTCCTTAAGTTCCTCTTTAGCGACGTCCACACCAGACATGTTTTATCGCTCTTTAAAGTTCAGCATTACACACTCGTGCACATTTGCTGCACACAAGTACGAACCAAAGATTGTTTTAGATGAATCAATAAGGAACTCAAGTTCCGGGTGTGTTCCATTACTTGAGCGGGGTTGGCAGCGCCTTTCCCAGGCTCTGGTTTCCTTCCTGAAACGGTCTAAATCCTGATTGCGCGCCCCTGCTGCAGGAATAGTTCAACCCACCTCTGAAACTTTTGAAACAAACTTTCTAAACAGGTCAATGAGAAATATATAGTAGCCTAGCCTATTTGTTCATTTCACTACAAATATTTCAAATAAAAATATAGGCTACAATAATTGTTTGTAAATTAACGTGTCCAAATAAATACATAAAACAGCAAAAATCTAGGCTATACATTTTATCTATATGTATATACAGCAAATATATAATTAAAAATATACAAGCTTTTGTTCCAAATACAATATATGTATATTGTATATGTATTTAATTATACATTTGCTGTTTGTTCAAATATATGTTTGTATGTTTTCAAATAGGCTACGCTATATATTTGAATGGATTACATATATAATATATAGGTCTGCTGTGTGTGTGTTTTATATTTTACATTGTTTACATTTTCTTGCGTGAAAATCTGGATTGAAACATGAAACTGCATCCTTCTTACATTAATGTTGTAAAACACATTGTAATTACAATACTTAAAAAAAATACAACTTTTGTAGGCCTGACGGAGATTTGAGTGGGGAAAACAAATAAAAAGAGACGATATTACTGTTTAATCAAAATTGTGAACATTTATAGACAGTGTAGTTTGTATTTTTGTGTTTTAAATTTAGTTTTTTCTCCTGTCCTTAACTTCAACCTGCCAAGGGACTACGCATGAAAATTAGCCAGTGTTGGCTAAATCTAGCGCTTTTACATACTACGTATTATTAATGTGTATTGTCCCTGATAAATACATAAACAAACAATATAAGCCATAAAACAGAAATTGCATGAATGACATCATCCCTTAGACGAGCGTAAACATCAGCTGACCGGGGCTTCCGCCTCTCCACATGACTGGAACTGAGGAGAGAACAGTATTAATCTTACTATGGCGACGGGTATTTTTATGAATATTCATGATGCAAAGCGTCTGATTGGCTGTAAGGCGGACGTTGGTAGGTGGGCGCTAGTCTGCTGGCGAATTAGCGAATCCTTCCATTCTGAAGGCTTGGCTTATGAATATAAATTAGGCTACGTGACTAGACGCCACAACAGGGTAACCAAGCAAAGTCAGAATGTCTAATTAATATTCATGAGTCAAGACGTCGCCATAGTATGATTCGTAATTTCGTACACTAGACCAGGAAAGCTAACTGCTCTTCTAAAGCAGCGTTTCCCATAACAGTATTTCATGCTTTTATCGCAAGAAAAGGTCCTCGTTTAGGCCATGGCTTTATTTGTTTTTAATTCGGCGTCAAAGATGGTTTCTCCGTTAGTAATGTTACATTTTATTCTCATCTGCGTCACTTTGCATTGCAACAATCTGGCCGCGGCTAAAATGAATCCCAGACCCAACATTGTTTTAATCCTGACTGATGATCTGGATGTCTCCATCGGCGGAATGGTGAGTACATTTTCCGAGAAAAGAGTTTTATTGTTGCCATTCTCAATGGTCGTGAATTCCTCCATGCATTTTACTTTTAATATTGTTGCTGAGTAAATGAGCTACATCATCATTATCTTGGCATCTTTCAATGCACAGATCCCTTTAGTGAAGACTAAAAAGCTGATTGGTGATGCTGGAATAACCTTTACAAACACGGTGAGTTGAAATTGTGCTAAACTGTTTTTTGCATAAGAATATTTCTAAGTTTATTATCATGGATCAACCAGTATGCATGTTTGCCATTGCATCAATTTGCACAGCATCTCCTAACAACACTTCTTGTCATTTCTTCTCTCTCCCAGATGGTTGCCAGTCCTCTTTGCTGCCCCAGCAGGGCGAGTATCCTGACGGGCAAATACCCCCATAACCATCATGTCGTGAACAACACGTTGGAGGGCAACTGCAGCAGCACAGCGTGGCAGAAGACCCAAGAGCCCGACAGCTTCCCTGCCTTTCTTCAGAAACACGGCACGTATCAGACCTTCTTTGCTGGGAAGTATCTGAATGAGGTAAAGAGATACTGGGTGCTTTCATAAGGATAACCCTTTGGGGTGGAAAAACATTTTTATAGTCTTTATGTCATACTGCCAGCCCTGAATCAGCTGATAGCACATCATCCATGTGTGTTTCTCTGCTTCAGTACGGCAGTAAAAAAGCTGGAGGAGTGGAGCACGTTCCTCCGGGCTGGGACCACTGGTTCGCCTTGGTAAGAAAAAGACAGAAGCCGATCATGCTTTTTTTTTTTTTTTACCAGAGTTTCAGGGTTGTCGTGTACACAGCGAGCTTTGAGGGTCACAAGTAGATGACGTTAATGATTTAGGTGAGATGGCAAGCGGGAACACGTTGACAAGCCTGTCAACCTTTCCCATGAGCCCTGCAGAAGTCTAATTTTAGCTGGAAGGTTATGAAAACAGTAGCCTAAAATGTAGCATGTTTGTGACGCTGCTACAAGAACTCAAGCAAATGTAGGCACAGAAATTAATCCAGTAGAGAAAAGGAATGTTCTCTGGAGCCATGCTGTTTATTCTTTTATTAGCAGCTCCCACAATTCAAAGCTCATGGTGTCTTTGAGAGCAGATTGTAGGTCTCTGTGTCATATACACACACACAAATATATCTAAATACACACATATACTGTAATATATACATACACACACACACCTTTTTCCCCCCCTTAATTTTCCCCTTAAATTAATTTATTTTATGTTTATGTCTATATATATATAAATACCCCCATAACATATATAGACATAATAGACCTATATATATATATATATATATATATATATATATATATATATATATATATATATATATATATATATATATATATTTGTAATTCTATATATTCTTTAACTTTTATTTATTTTATATATATATTTTTTCTGTGAAGCTGAATATATATATATATATATATATATATATATATATATATATATATATATATATATATAATTTGTATTTATTTATCCTGAGACCAGATTTATTTGGAGTGAAATCTTTTTGACGATTTTAACATGTTCCTACAGGAGAGAAACTCCAAGTACTACAACTACACACTGTCTGTGAACGGCAGGGCGCAGCGGCATGGACAGAACTACAGTGAGGATTACCTTACGGATGTTCTGGTAAGAGCAGATCTCGCCTGCTTTCACGACATTACATAAAACCTTACGCAACAGAAGTTAAGTGGCTTGTACACGTCTGATTCCATCCAGGCCAATATTTCCATCGACTTCCTGGAAAACAAGTCTAACCGCAGGCCTTTCTTCATGATGGTGTCCACTCCGGCCCCGCACTCACCCTGGACGGCCGCTCCTCAGTACGAGAGCAGTTTTCCCAACGTCAAAGCGCCAAGAGACCCTAACTTCAACATACATGGAAAGGTACGGGCCTGATGTGTATGGGCTTTCTCACCAGGTAGTTACAGGAACTCAGTTATAGGAACTAGCCATCAGGGCAGTCCCCCAAGAACAAAACTTTCCCCTAGGTTCATTTTCATGGTTGCATTCGCACCACCAGTAGGAACTCTTAAGTGACATAAGCAACACAAGTGTGATGGACTTAGGTGTCTGTCCATCTATCACTGTTCTCCATGTTAGTGGAGTAAGTATATGTAAACTGTGTGTTTACACTGCTTTTTAAAAATACCGGTGTAGGGCATGTGTTCAGCCAATCAACGTACACTTACTTCACTGGTAGTTTCTATTGTGCTGGGTTAGACCCTGCTCTGAAGTAGGAGCTAATTTAGCCCCCCGAAAAGGCGTTCCTAGAACTAAAATCCTGCAGGCCGAACACACCAAAAAGCAGGTACTTCCGTCAATAGTTATTGGAACGTTCCTCTGGTGCGAAAGCTCCTTTAGATGTTCTGATTGGATGGTGCATTTTTGTGCATATCTGACAGCATTTAAACCTGATTTTTAGGACAAACACTGGCTCATCAGGCAAGCAAAGACACCCATGACAAACTCTTCAGTGGAGTTCTTGGATAACGCCTACAGAAAACGGTATTCAGATTTTTTTCCCCAACTTAAAATCATTTTAATACTGCACATGATGTAATGCGGTACTGTTGGTCTGTTCCACTAGGTGGCGTACTTTACTATCAGTAGACGACCTGGTGGAGAAAATGGTGAAAAAGTTGGAGGTCAGAGGAGAGCTTAGCAACACCTACATCATTTTCACCTCCGACAATGGTTACCACACAGGTACATGATGAGTTTAATAGTGAAGAAATTTTCTTTCACTCGACCTGTGTTTTATTTTTTCACGTGTCCGTTTCTTCCTCTCAGGCCAGTTTTCTCTTCCAATGGACAAGAGGCAGCTCTATGAATTTGATATCAGAGTTCCTCTGCTGGTGCGAGGGCCTGATATCAAACCCAATCAGACAAGCCAGGTAATATAAGCTTTTTTTTTTACATATTTTTTTGCTTTTTGTGTGTCATTAGTAACATATCTGTTTTAACAGTTACTCATAGCAAATGTGGATTTGGGTCCAACGATTCTGGACATAGCAGGATATAACGTCAACGAAACTAAGATGGACGGGATGTCATTTCTACCTATCATGGTAAATCCTGTTTGAACTTTGAACTAAATAAATAAATGCATTTAAGTATTGGCATTTCTGTTTTGTTTTTTTCTTGCTACATGTACAGTATAATTAATAAAAATTCTGAATAAGTTTGCATTTGATTTGTTTCAGATCGGTAAAGGGAACAGCAGCACATGGAGATCTGATGTACTGGTGGAATATGAGGGAGAAGGAAGCAACATCTCAGACCCAGCCTGCCCCCTGCTGGGCCCCGGGGTCTCGGTGAGGGTCTGCGTGCTACAAATAAACAGTCATTACGGTAATCGCAAAAAATGAGTGCTACAGCACAGCTGTTTCTTTTTTTTTTTTTTACTGCAGGAGTGTTTCCCCGACTGTGTTTGTGAAGACTCGTACAACAACACATACGCCTGTGTTCGCACATTATCGCAGGCCGCCAACTTGCAGTACTGTGAATTTGATGACAACGAGGTAAAAAAGAAATCAAAAATCGATTTGCTCCAACTTCTATTAAATATATTATACTGTAATAGTAATAGCTCACTGTGTTTGCTTGCAGGTGTTTGTGGAGGTGTATAACCTGACAGCAGACCCCTTTCAGTTGAGTAACATCGCCAAAAGCATTGATCAGGAAGTCCTGGAGAAGATGAACCACCGTCTAATGATGCTGCAGTCCTGCTCGGGACAGTCCTGCAGAACGCCTGGCGTCTACGACTCAAAGTCTGTACTTCCTGATCATTTTAACGTTCAGCATTCAGTTAAAATAATTCAAACTTACATTTGGCCTGTCACTGTTCCACCAGGTTTAGGTTTGATCCTCGGTTAATGTTCAGCAGCCTCGTCCCTCACAGGAACAAACTACGACAGACGCTGAAGTAGAGCGTGGAGAGGATTAAAGGAAGAAGACCAGTGAAGGGAAAGAATAAAGGGCACTGAAAAACAAGCCCTGATGTTTATATCCTGACGTTCTCCCAAAGATGCCCAGTCTCTCCTCCTCAGATGAGGTCATCGGGGTGCGCCAGGATACCAAACAAACTAGACACTTTCAGACAGGACGGCCCATCTCATTCCATCAGATCCTGACAAACTACCAGCTGACAGACATCTGTGAGAGCATCATATTCCTGTTTGTTCTGAATTAATCTTGCTGCTTTGACTTTAACAATAGCACTGAACATTTCAAATACTGTCTTTTCTTTTTATTCATGTTTTGTAGATTTAGTTTTACTTTTGCTTTAAACACATGTACAGTTTTGAACTTGAGCTCGAATTTTGAGGAAATTGTTTGATTGTTTGTTTGCCAGATGTGTCTGAAACATTTCACTCCACATATTTGTTTTTTTTTTTTTTAAAAAGAAGGCCTTCATTTCTGGTCAACCGCAAGGATATAAAGTGGATTTCTCATTCTGGTTTAAAAATGGCAAATGGTAAAAAGAAATAAATTGAGAACAGCCACAATAGAAATATATACAACTGCATGTTCATCAGACTTTAATGATAAACACTTTCAGGCCCAAAGTACCATATAAACTGAACTACTATTTTTCTTCTATTAAAATATCCCCTTTTCAGTTCCTGTCACTTGCATATGGCTGTGTTTGGACGTATATTTTACTTGAGTAATACCACAACAAAATGATTTACTAACTAAGTGCAAATATTGTATTTAGCATTTCATTGTTGTAGTTAAACTGTTATTTTTCTTATCATTTCTTGCGTTTTGTGTCAGTTGTGAATGAGCCAAAGGTGTGGATCACAGCAGGTCATTGAAAATCATCTGACATTGTTTAGCCTCAGTTTAGTACATGACAATTTTTGAGGGAAATCCTGTGCTTGGGTTGCTGTCGCTTTGCTCTCGAATATGTTCACAGCAACCCAAACTTGAAGCATTAAGGGACCGTTTTACTTTCAGACTACTACGCAACCTTCAACAATCTTCTGCTGGAATTGGCAATATCTCAAATCACCCAAAATGATCTGAGAAGCGGTGGACATGCATAAGAAGTGCGTTTGAAAAGTTCTTTCTCACAATACTTCAATATATCTGTTTAGTGAAGCACTTTCCAGTCTGTGATCAACATGTCTGACATGTTTTGCACATAAATCTTTCATTATATTTGTTAGTAGCATTGCTATGGTTGGTGTGGACTTTTGTCTTGTGTGTTTGATTGATAAAAGCATTCTGAAAATATTTTTGTTCCTGTCGTTTTTTTTTAATGTATTTTAAAATATTTCAAAAGAATAAACAGGACAATTGATTTGGCTCACAATGACATGATTATTAAATAATCTAATAGCAACAGTTAAAAATCAATACATGTTCAGTATATTAGTGCGATACATACATGATACATTTTTTAATGTTTTAAAATTAAAAAAACATATTTTGGGTTGTTGCTTGAAAGTTCACTACCCTGAACTTTCATGTTATTTCTATGTTTTGCATTACCGTTGCATAGGAAAACCATGTGTTCATTTTTAAATGGGAACAGCTATGCTTATATTTCTATGACCAATGCATTTTGCAGTGCAGAAAATCATAAAAACAAAAGAGAATGTGATGCTTCCCCTTGACTACCAATACAGTTAAAAGGTCTGTGTTAGACAAACTATAATGGCTTAACTATACTTAAAGAGGCCATTTTATGTCATTTTACAAAAAAATAGGTTGCTTGAATGTTTTCTTATATTGCTGCAGCGCCTCTCTTCCCAGTCAGTCGGTTTAGTCTCTATTAAGCTCCTATTCCAAAAGCAAAAATGTGCTCTGATTGGTTGGCTGGAGCAGTGTGTTGTGATTGGTCAAGCGCTGAGTGTGTTTGGGAAATGTCACGCCCCTTACAATAAACACACTACTTAACTAACTCAACCAAGCCTCGCCCCTTTATTCTGAGTATGCCTTAGGAATTATGTAAATGTTGTGACGTGTTCGTTCCCAGAAGAAAAATCAAGATTAATGGAGGCGTTTCAGGGATTTCAGAAACAGTGCGCTCTGGTATAAAGAAGAACTCCCTTTGGAGGGACTTTGTGCTTTGTATCTTTGCAGACCTTTGTCATGCTCAAACAGCAACATTGATTACACACTTAAGAAAGTTGTTAAAAGAATTGTAAATAACAGCATAATCGGTCTAGCCTGGCTCCGCCCTCCTACGTACTTCCACTCAATTTTCATTTTTCTTCAGTACTCCGTCTGGGTTTGCGGTATATTCGTGGGTTTTCTCTGGAGGAAGTGGCTGAGAGCGATGATGTTGAGGTCGTGCGCTAGTTTGAGTTGTAGGGTTACGTCACGACCCAACGTTAGCGATTGGTTACATCAGATCCAGAGTGGCTTTTGAGCAGATCCAATAGTTTTAAACTTCAACAGAGTACCCGCCTTCAAGGAAGTTAACGCTTGTCAATGGAGAGTGGCCAGACTCTCTGTACAAATGAAATGTACGAGAGTCTGGTTGGACCAGGCTATAATAGGTCCTCTTTAAATAACAGAATTCACAGTTATGACGATATGTAGTTTTCTCACAAGGCTTTAGTGCATTGTTAAAATGCAAATAATTTTACATTATCTACGAAAGGTTATCGAAAGTCCTACTTTCCCCATGTTTATGTCCACTTGTAAGAGAGCCAGACGGTCAGCTCCACTCCTCCAGCACAGGAAGAAACGGCAAGTCAGTGCTGCCAAGATAGTAGTGCGCCCCCTGCTGGAAGACATCGCTGACGGCCCACGTCAGGCTGCCCGTGGGGTCGTGTAGGCTGTCAATCACCTCTCCATCAGGCCCCAGCTCCAAAATCAGCCCGTACTTGGGCAACAGAACGTTGTACCAGCTGAGAGGAATGAGCTGCAAGAGGGTTCACCATTAAGATTTCACTTCTGTCACTGCTGAACTGCTCTACATATTTAAGACTTACCCACCTTTACGATGAAACGCTTAAGAGCAGGGTACGGACCAATCAGATCCAAGAATGGTGGGAAAAGTCGGCCGTGGAATCTAACGGTGGTTATGCCCACCAAAAATGTGCCACGGTCACTGAGGCGGATGTTATCAGGATAACCAATCATGTTGTTCAGGACGGTCTCCTTAGTGCCCGCTTTAGGTCCTTTCAACCAGAACCTGAGAAACAGGAAGGAAGATTTCCTCAGGATCCTTTAACATTCAGATATATAAAAAAAAATTAAAAGCTCTTACTTAATAATGTGTCCGATACTAGTCTCGGCCAGAAGCAGGAAGTCCTCATCAGGTGAGAAGGCAAAGCCATTAGGCATGTAGAGAGAATCCAACACTGTCCGAACGTCACCGGTCACGGGGTCATACGAGAGAAGGCGACCCAGTTGGTTCGTCTCCAAAACCTGCAGAGAGAACCAGCCTTTAGTGCAGGTAATATGACCAATGTTCATGCCCTGCTCTTCTGTCGCTCACTCACCTCATAACGGACATGACGTCTTCCCCATTTACTGCTGGAGTCCGTGAAAAACACGGTTCCATTTTTAGAAATCTCCAGACCGTTTAGAAAGCCAAAGGGAATCCCATCAGCTCCTTATAAGAAGAATGTGAAGGGGTTGTTTAAATATGATGCTCTTTCAAATTGCAGGATTGGAATCATAGTAAATATGTTTTTAGAAAGTCTTCAACTTTACGCAAAGCAGCAAGTATTAAGTACATTGAGATAAACACTGAGATATGTGCAAGTATAGTAGTGGCCAATAGTGATTTTCACGCTTTATCCAAATATTATGAAAAATGTGTTAAAGATTTTTCAAGCATATTGCAATATTGAGGACTAAATCAATATACTATATACTATGCATATAGTCAATTGTTTTATTTGTGATAACGCAATGAAACATGACAAATTGTGCAGACATATTATTTGGCCAGGCTGTCATACAAAGAAATTATGAAAACATGCAAAAACAAGAGAAAACCAACGAAATATTAATAAAGGATTATGTTGTAGTCAATGTATGCTTTTTTTTTTTTTTTTTTTGCATGTAGTTTGGCTTTTTCAGATAAATAACTTAACCAAGTGTAGTCTTTTGTTCCTCCTTCATATTTAAAAAATCATATTCTCATATTTTGGTGGTTTAATCAAACTCTTAGGGTCATTAAAAACAAATTCCCCCTCCAGACACCACTTTTGGCCACAACTGTATAATATTAGTATATATATGTATATAAAAGTTTTTGCCGGCCTTTAGGAGTTTACAGCTCAACAAAGCAAAAAAGCTAAAATTTAATTGAGAAGAAAATATATAGTAACTTGAGATAAAAATGGACTATGGATTTTGACACTGGCCAAAGCAACCAAAATGTTGTGAAAAGCTTTTTGAGACATTTGAAAGCGCACACTAAGTCAAATGTTTACAGACCCTCTTTGCTGGAATGTAGCAATGTCTTCTCTCCAGTCCAAGGGTCAACTTTGAAAAGACCCTGGTAAGAGTCAGCCACGATAAGCTGCCCGTCACGGTCCAATTGCAGACCATGTGGACGCCCGCACACCGGCTCATAGTCCATACATGTGCCTATGTGAAGAACAAAATGGCAATTATGCAAATACAGCATGATATCTTACAGTCTCTGTACCAGGAAAACAATGGTATCTACTAACCGACAGGCACATTTTGCATTCTGCTAAATGACTCACTAGAGAATACATTTGCCCACCTGAATTTTTAAAAAAGCTCTGGCTTGGTTAAATATAGTAAGATTAAAGGGAGGCATCAAATGTTCTAATGAAGACATCTGCATTCAAGACTCTTTTGAACAGCCGAGCCTTTGATACAACAAGTCTTTGTGAATCACTTCAGCATGTCTAATGTGTGATGGCAGAAGGACACAGGGACTGTCGGGTTTTTCCACACGTGTCAAGCCGGTGAACGCCTCCATAACAGCCGATACATATTCATCCAGCCACAGACGGCCCGTGAAGTGCATAATGATTTACACTATATGCAGCTAAACAGCAGCATGGATTCAGGTACAGTTGCTTCAGCATTTTCTAGTCTTCTGCTGGTGCAATGGTGGATTTACCACATTCAGGGATGTTCTGGCCCATCTGAGTGATGAAAGTGAGGGATTCCTTGTTGATTCTCCACAGCTTCCCATCAACAGTCCCCGTGTAGATGTTTCCTTGAGAGATGCAATGAAGAGATCAAACCTGACTGTATTTCTCAACAACAAACAGACCAGAATACAAGACTAGCTCACCGTTCTGGTCTGCCGTGAAGGACTCCGGGCCTTTGAGTTGACCAGAGAACAGCCGTCGACCTCTCTGTAGACGTGTGTTCACTGCAAGAGGGCCGTCCAGAGCAGGCGGGGGTCCCTCAAATCTGGAAAACGTTCATCAGCGGGAAAACACACAAGACTGAAATCTCTTTGGAGATCGATTTATGCTGAATTGACTGCAAAGTAAAGAGATTTACAATGAAAAGGCAAGTGAGACTCACATGTACGGCTCAGGATCAATAGGGGAGGGAATGAGATACAAACCAACTGCAACTGCCAACAATACAACGCTTACAGAACTCTGCCCTAGCCTGCATAAATAAATACATGAATTTAATGGCAAAGACATCTCACAGATGTATGTCATTATGTAAATTAAAGAGAACATTCTGGACTTTTCTGCAATACCACATTTTTGGGGTTGTGGTCTATATTATTATATGATATTATATATCACATCATAATGTTAAAAAATAAAACGGATATAAGAAATTTAAATGACATAATATCAAAAATAGTATTTTTTTCATAATAATATTATTCAAATTAAATGTAATATTTGTATTAATTAAATATTACATTGATATAATAATATAATTATATATTTAATTTTATAATATTATATTAAAATGAATGTTAAATGGATCATAAAAGATACATGACATATCACACTATAATGTTAAAAATAAAAAGTATAAGAAAATTAAATTACATAATTTATCAAATAAAATTTGCACTTACATTTAGTCATTTAGCAGATGCTTTTGTCCAAAGCGACTTACAAATCATGACCAAATCATGAAGAGGCAAAAACAACGCAAGAAGTGCTCAAAATACAAAGTGCAGGCATTGCTCAGAGTAGCATAAGCCAGATAAGGGAGGATGATTAAGGGAAAAGGAAAGAATAATAATAATAATTTTAAAAAAATTATGAGATTAAGTGCTCACGGAAGAGATGAGTTTTCAGTTGTCTTTCGAATTAATTTGAATATACAATATTTTAATTTAAATGTATTTGAATTTGAATGTATTTGAGTGTAAAATAACAAAAATATTATTAATCGTAATAATATTAATCAAATTCAATGTAATATTGATTTATTATATAATTATATGAAGAGTGCAGATGCAAAAGCCTCTAAGTGCCAAATGAAATTTTCTTCTAGAATGATAAAGCTCGTATATTTAAGTTAAGTAATTTCACTTAAATGACAATTAATAGGTAATTTGCATTGCCATTTAAGTGAAATTATTGAACTTAATATACGAGCTTGATAAAAATGATCATTCTAGAAGAAAATTTCAGAATACATCTGAACTCTTCATATATTATATAATATTATATTCAACTAAATATGATCATAATAATAAAATAACTAATGCTGGCATTCCGGATGCTACAAACCATCAAAATATAATAGAAATAGATTTTGTGAACATGTGCAAAGTAAATAACTTTTATATATTTATTTATATATTTAAATATATTTCGAGGCAGCACACAGACTCGCGCGTGTTATCTTTCTTTATTGAGTAATAGGGACATCTCATAATCAGAGGTTGTTAAATAATGTTTCATTAACACGAAAGATACGAAAGAACAAAAGAAAGGCGATTTTCTTCCTAAATAACAGAAATAATCGGCATTATTCACCACAGCTCAGCGCTTTCACCCGTGGAGAGTTAAGAGTGTGTTAGTAGCCTAACGTTACTGCGTCCAGAAGTGAACAACAACGAAAAGTCGTCGTTTATTTATCACCCAAAGTGAGCGTTTGTACGTTCCTTCGTGATTAATAGATTTTCTGGATTTAAAAATTTTTTGCTTAAAAAACTTACATGGTTATGTCGTGGAGCCTTTTTGATAGTTGTGTAAGTTCAGCGTGTGTTCCAGGACGCCATGAAAGAAGTGTTCGGTGAGTCAGCGATGAGTTCAGCGATGAGGACATTAACACGGGTTCATATAGAGGGCACATCATTCACGTGTGGGGCTGCCATGAGCACGTCTCGACTCAATCACATCTTTACAGTTTAACGTGATGTTGAAAGCTAGTAAAAGGGCTAATAACTGTTGGTGTGACCCTGTGCACAGTGTTCCCTTAGGGTAGGCTACTTTGAAGGGGGTGAAAACGTGTTTAATGGCAAATGTGTTGGAGATTATTAGAAATACCAGCTTTTTGAGATTATGCCAAAAGTGAGATCAAGTCTAAATCCAAAAGGAGTTTCTTCTCTCACACACACACACACACACACACACACACACACACACACACACACACACACACAGATGACGGACAGCTGCAGTGAATTGAGAAACATTTAATCTTTATTTAAAGAAACCATGTCTTCAAAGGCCACGATTGGTAACAATACAAACCCTCAAAGAACCTCCGTCATTGTCAAAAATGCATGACATGTGGACTCATTTGGATTCTAAAAATGCATATTTAGTGAAGCTTTTCTAAACCTCTCGAGGACAATATTCATGCCACTTCTCGCTTCATCTTCGATAAATGAAACTTACATCATTCATTAACATCCACAAAACCACGTAACTTAAAACTGTGGAACAAAATGAGAATTTTTGGCAAATACAGAGTATGGGATTCGTGAGCAAACTATGTCTAACTATGTTGTTAAACAGAAAGATCAACAGCACTGGCCTGTGATGTCCTAAAACAGCCATAAAATATGCATGAATTAATATAACACATGCACGTATACTTAAAAGTATTGAAGCAGTTCACTCGTATCCATACCACTTTACTACACATGAATACAGTTTAACATTCATTCACAGTCTTACTCTACAAACAAAAGCTTGTATATGAAAAAAAAAATTAAAATCAAGTACTGAAACAGCTTTATTTAAAAATTACAAATAAAAATCACACAACTGAGCTTCCACTAGATGCAATGCCGTTTAAAAATAGTGGAAGACAATAGGCATCTGATGAAGACTAATAAAACAAAATAACTCCCTGAATTAAAACAAAGTGCCCAAAAAGCATTTATAAAATTACTGGTCTTATTCCCCTGACATATCCTCTTCGATTGTATATATTGAGACTCTTGTGATGTTATTTTCACACAAAATTAGTCTAATTTATATTTACCCCAGTGTTTACAATTAAAGTTGCCATGGTAAAACCATTGGACAAGATAGATACTGTAATTTAACCTCAGTTTATTGAGGTGTTCAAACTGATTGCGCCAGGCAACTTGTTTCAAACTTAAATTAAACTATGCATTTTAATAATATCTTTGGTTAGAGGTTATAAAACCAATAATAATAAAGAAAAAAAGCACACAATCTGTGTCTAAGACAATTGAATTAACTGACACAGGTGAGACATAAGACTGCAGAGATGTAGTTACAGCAGTTGGTCACAAGGTGTCGCTACCTCGCTATGCATGTGTCACAATATAATGTTGCAGTACCCTTCAGGAAACCGTCATGCAGCACTAGCATACAGAAATTCAAATATAAATGTGTATACATATTAAACCACCTACTGATACACAAGTATCATTTAAAATCATCGCCATTAGTGTTGACCTTGAGAGCTGTTGTGACAAAGTAGCACTGACCATTAATGTGTCTGCGTTTATTTTACTGTACCTCACAACGGTAACATTTCAGCTACATCACCGTGCCATGAAGAAATGCGTGTAAAATAAACTTTTGGCAGAACTTTGTATCCTCCTGCTACAGCAAATCGGATCAGTGTGATTGTACATATTGTTCATGAATCACAGAAAGAAAGGACGATCACACTGCAAGTACAACTTCTAAATCTACCATTTTCAGGCTGTAGCATCAAAACAAACAACTTCATTGCTTATATATTCAGTCATTTGTCCCAAAGATTTCCTCTTGAACTCATTTTCCAGGGTTGATGAGATCACTGAACAACGAATGCCCCGTTGACTGATGAACTGCTCAAACCAGAGGCCATCACGACCCATCATTCACTGAGAAAGAGCGCCTGACCCTGACCAACATCAGCCCGCTCTGCGTGACACTTCCCACATACTTTCAAACATCCTCTAAGCTCCTCTTTCCAACTTCCTGAAATCCGTTCGGTTCCAAATCCAGCACATCACCTAAGAATCCTTATGCATACCTTTTCTGATTTAAAATAAACACAAGTTTGGTTTTTAATTTGCATTTATGCCATCCATCCAGCAAGTAATGATTATGAAATGCTACATTGCTTTAGTCCCCATTTCCTGCCCCTACATCACATTCAAAATTCTCCATCACAAACATACTCTTCCAGTCTTTGTCACGTGCTACGTTTGTCCTCATTTTGTCAACAGCACATCAAATGCCAACACTATCTTTGGTAGGGCACATTATGAGTCAATTGGTATTTAATATAAAACAAAAATAATCCCCAATCCCATCAGTTTCTGGTCAATAATATATTTGAAATAAAATAAGACTCTTTCAGTAAAATAAACAAAAGAATAAAAACTTCACCCACATAAATTAAAACAACAAACAGAAATATTTACAAACCACAGCATCCAATAATTAAATAAAAAAACAATTTCACGTTTACATCATTCACAACTTCACGAGGTAAAAGAACAGAAAACATGAGAAATAACTGCGACGGTTGAAACTGTGAAAGATCACAAGAGGGCGGAAGGGTAAATATGGCACCTGAGGTGCATTGTGGGAGGTCAGTGCTCTCCTCCGAGTTTCTGAGACGGGTGTCTACTTGGCACAGTGACACCTGATAGTGTTCATTACAGACAGTGACCACTAGAGGCAGCAGTGCTGCAGTTCTTCTCTCAGCCGGTTCGCTTTAGCCTGGGCCGCCCGCTGCTCTCATGGCCTCGTCCAGTTTCTCTCTGTAGGTGTTGTAGCGCTTGGTTATCGAACAGATCTGGTCCTGTTCCTCTTTTTCCAAGATGCGGAGGAAGTTATGCAGTTCGGGGATGGAAAAGGCGTCCCACTGATGAATGAGAGGAAGATGGGTGTCATAATTCCATCATTTTATTCATTTATTTATAAAAAGAATTTAATGCCATGTCAGCATCAAGGCTATCCTCATGGCAATAACAAAGTGAAAAAAAAAAAAAAAAAAGTCAAACAATTAACAAAAAACTACCGTTTAAAAATGTGGGGTCAATGAATGTTTTTGAAGGAAGTCTCTTATGCTCACCAAGGCTGCAATTATTTGATCAAAAATACATCACAAAACAGTGAAATATTATTACAATTTTCTTTTATGTTGTGTTCCTGTTATGCAAAGCTGAATTTTCAGCATCGCATGATCCTTCAGAAATCATTGTTGACTTTTATTGAAAATGGTTGTGCTGCTTAATATTTTAGGGAAACTGTGATATATTTTATTTTAAGAATCTTTGATAAATACAAAAAGTTCAAAAGAACAGCATTTATTTGAAATAGAACTTTACTTTCACTTTTGATTCATTTAATGCTTTGTTGCTGAACTTCTAAAAAAAAAAAAAAAAATCTTACTGACCCCAAACTTTCAAATGATAGTCATTTAAGATGGATACAAGACAAAAATTCTTAAATACTCTGGGTTCGGGCCAATTTCCGAGCTCAGAGCCCTTCCCCGGACAGCACGCATAAACCTTTATCTAATTATATGCAAGTGTGAACTCGTGAAATAACCAATGTGAATCTTTGAATGGCGCAAATGGCTTTCATTCATTTCAGATTCACTGTAAGATAGAAACTAGGGATGCACTCATACCGATCCATATCCGATACCTACATTCTGAATGTCTGTCGATACCAATCCGATACCAGTGCTGTTTTTTTTCTTGGATCATCGTAGAATATCTATACTACTGTGTGTGTGTGTGTAACTGATGATCAATCTTTTATGTGTTAAACACAACCCACTAAATACCAGGAACGTTACTAGACCTATTTTAGGGAGGCCTAAAAGATTCATTAGTTCCCCCAAATAAATCAATATTATCAGTCAACATTTTCTCAGAATTTGTTTTGATTTGTTTTTCTGTCAACCATTCCACCGCATCTTAAAACTTCTTACTGGGCGTAAAACATATAGAAACCTTACCAAGACTTCACCGGTTTGCTGCTCCTTCAGGACGAAGCTGAGCGTGTCAGTGCTGGGTCCCGCCACCAGACGCAGGAACAGAGGGTGTTCTTCCTCTGACAGCTTACAGGTGTACACTGCACACACACAGACACAGAACGCACACTATTACCATCACAGACACTTCATTCACATGTAAAAATCAGGCAAGAATTAGGGATGCATGAGGATATTTTTTCACCCTTTTTTTAGTGCCAAAGCTGTAACCTCAATGCATTCCGGGTCCATTTTGACCCAGAAGAGATCAATAACAATTGGAAAACTCTAAAAAACTACTCTTTAGGAGATATAACAAGGAACTTGATGAAATATTCTGAATACAATCCGAATAGTGATGCAGTCTGGAATTAAACCACACCATGTTGATTTGTCTGGCCAGAGGAGAACTGGTTTGTCGACTTTTTGCTTGCTTAGTCGAGGACACTTACTATTCGGCATTACATGAGAACTGAACTGAGCTGGATGATGACATCACTGTTTTCTCTAGAGCTGCTTTATAGATTTATTGAACTCATTTCATATTTGATGAACTTTACATAGTTATTGAACCAAAATTAATCAACACTTCTCTTTCTAGAGCTGCTTTACAGCCGAATTCAAATCTGTTTGCATCACTGAATCAATATTTTCCTGTTTATCACTGTACTAAGCTGCTTTAAAACAATCTGTATTGTATAAAGTGCTATATAAATAAAGGTGTCGACTTAAACAATTTAAAGAGGATGAATTTAGAAAGAAAACTTCTCAGACAGGGTTTCAGCACCAACAGTAATTGAGATCCACTCTGAAAAGTTGCACAAGTCAATTAAAGCACTTGCAATTGTATTATAATAATGGCCTGGCTGCCACACCACAAAGAGGAAGACAAACGTTAAACTACACACTGCTCAATGTTGATCTCACGCCAAATTTCACAGCAAAAACAAACTTTAAGCACGAAAAAAGGAAGAACACCACCTCAAATCAGGAACAAAAGTTAATTCTCTAGAACTGCTGCGTTTACTTAAGCATTATGGGAGATTTTCCTCCACCCAGAGTGTGGAAGAGGGCGCAGACCTGCATTTCTTCATTCTTGAGGAATCCTCTCATCTCACTTCCTGTTTAATGGGGGCTTCCTTACGCCTCTGGCAGGGGTTAATCAGAACATGCAGGGCTGTTATTATGTCTACACTAATGCGGTTGATTCATGCTCCTTTATAGGCCGTACCGCTGTGATATCACACATGAGGGTCTGTCTGTTTCTATAATGAGCTGTGAGATGGGAGTTTATCAGCATCTAAACTTTAGCATTTCTTAAAGTCATCTAGTCTAGACGGGTTGTTTAAGAACTCGACGGTCTCGTTACACGCATTAAAAACAGCTGTCAAACTCAAAGTCTTGCATATACGTCTCCTAGCATGTGCTGAGATCTCTCACGGTGGCGAGACCTCATGAAAATGCTCCGTCTCAGACGGTGGAGGGGAAAAAAACATCACTGTTCCAGACAGCCTTCTCAGCAAAATCCCCCCATTGGCAGAAGCACTTATTGGCTCCTACACACACACTCCTACAAAATAACTGAAGATGAGCGTAATATCTCCCTACAGTACTATGACAGTCAGTTCATCAATTCACTGCGACTGAACTGACTGTACCACAGCGAACCAAAATTATTTGCGTATTTGGATCAGTAACAAAATGTAGTATATTAAAAATAAGTACACATAAGATGGTTGCCTAGAGAATATTAGGTTTAAAAAAATGTGAAAACCTGAAAAGAACTGTGTATATATTCAAAATAATTATAAAAAGACAACTTAAATATATGAAATAAGAGGCGAAAATAAATTAATTAGTTAAAAAAAAATAGTATATGGATCTACTAAAGGTGGAGTTTTTTTCAAATAAGAATTATATAGATATATTACTTGACAGTTGGATTTAATGGATAATACATAATAATTTTGTAAATTATTTTTTTTTGTAATATTTAACATTTATATATTTCTTTTTTGGACATGATAAACAGTGATTTTTAAGTCATTTTGTTTTAAATGTGCAGTCTGAATTAAATGAGTTAAGATAAAAAGACTGCATTAAGGAAAATAATACTAAGATAACACATTTTCTCAACAAATATGCACAGCAGTGTAGTCTGATTCATTAATAAATGACTTATGACCCGATTCTTGTAATAATTATTTTCTGTCAAATAAACCGGAGCGCATTCCAACCCGACGCTCAGACTACAAAAAGCAGGTACTTAAAAATCACTGAGCCATATGTGTGTCTGGCTTCCTATTGTGTGTGTGACGTCAACGAGGGGCTCAGACAGTGGCTGGGGTCTGTCAGAGGAAGGAGATGGATAGGAAACACTTTGACATTATGGGAGGAAAAGCAATGCTCAGGAATTCACAGATTGATGTTGCTCTGGGAGCCTGTGACTGATCCAGCACTGAAAAAACTAAATAATAGTCACTAGTAAAGTTGGCCATCTTGACCCCTCCCAGCTCAGAATATCCCTGTATGGCGATGAAATGTGGGGAACGAGGCTGGTTACTATCTGCATTCAACAGGTTGGCACAGACAACAGCTGGTGTGTACGTGTGTTTACTACGCTGGCATGGTGTATTCTTGGCACACGCGTGCACATATGCTTACAGGCAACAGGACTGTCCTGTATCTGTGTGTGCCAGAATGTCAAGAACGTTCATAAATACACACACATTTCTGAGATTGTCTTATTTCAGGAATGCATCTGGTCCTGCCAAAACACATACACAAGGCGTCCTGAGTCATTACCACGCTAGTGCTAGTCTACCGTATGCACAAATACGCTGATGCATTTTCCACATTCATGTTCCGCGTCTCACCTTGGTCTTCTCTGCTGAAGCGTTTGAACAAGGCGAACTTGGCGGGGTTGTCGGCCACGGTGAACTTTTTCAGCATGGCTTCGATCACCTGTCGCACTGTGTTGGTGCTGCTGATGTGCAGGGTGTTTATGGAGCCACGCGGAAGGTAAAACGCCTCTTGACCTTTGACCCCTCCTGCCCCACCTCCTTTCACCGTGATGGGCCTCCGCAGGTCCATCTGCACCTTGATGAAGCCTGTGTACATGCCGCTAGAATTCTGGAGGACCGAGACAGAGCAAAGACACAGAAAAACATTCAGTTTTATGACTAAAAGAGCCTATTCTGATCAATGAGCACCAGTGTAGAGGGTTAGCTAACAACTAACTTTTCTCAAATGAGCATCAGTTTATTTTGACTAAATGCAACATTGCTGTTTTTAGGACAAATGTAAATCAAATGTATTTTCTTAATTAGTTTTGAGAAAGTCTGATTCATTTCAGCAAACCGGTTCCTTTCAGGCAGGCAATTTCAATTAACTGATTCAAAACAAAGTATATCATATATTATAGTTGTATTTAAAAGTAAATGTATGAGTAAAAGTATATTTTGCCCCAAATAAATTTTGCTAAATCAAATAGTCATTAATTATACGTTTTAAGGTTTAACCTTCTTTAAAGGACAGCTTAACTATAGAACTGCTTAATATGAGTAGTAGCTTGTAGCTTGACAAGCTTCGGTTTCAGAGCAGCTTCCTCAACACTGTTGAGCACATCTTGCAGTGTTATCTGACTGCGTCCAGATGGAGCTCAGATTTGAGGTTCTTCTGTCTGTAAGCTCATTAGTCCAAATGGCAGCCGAGACTGCAGGCTACAGGCGAGACACGGGGGGTGTAATTACAGCTCACACACCTCTGAAACTCAATGCATTGCTCTCTACCACACTGACACACAACCCTACTGAACACAGGCCTTAAACTTAATGATCCAAGACTGGATGCTTAATGAGTAAAATATCAGATATACTAATACAAAGTGTTTGTGCCACGTTGGCTTAGTCTAGTCCAGTCCAGTCCAAGTCTAAACAACACAAAAACAGTGTGCGATAAGCAGCTGCGATCTGGACAAAGGTACAGTGGTAAAGTCTGATGTTCTGACATCACAGTCCTTATGGCTGTCACATGATACATTAGGAGGCATGATAAACTGATTACGCCATGGGACAATGATGAAGCTTTTATTAAACTGACAAACATAAGTCTGAAAATTTGTCACATGACAAAAATGTCCTTCTGCAATATTGTAAAACAACTTTTAATCCATAATACATTCAGTATAATTCTAGATTATATTTTCTGGAAATCTAAGCTGACAAACTCTGATGTTCAGCTGTAGATGGAGAATGTGGATGGACTTTTGATTTTTGAAAATTTGTGATTAGATTATTTTATGACCTAATTGTAAAAAACAGAGATCATTAACTCACCAGTGTCATTTTAAAGTGGTCACGCGAGTCTGCATTGTACTGCTCGACCTTCTTTCTGATCTCCTCGTGAGTGAGATGAGTGCGCAGCTCTTTCTCTTTCTCCACATCCTGAAACACAGACAGTGAACATAAGCATTTAGCAAACGAAGGTCAGCACAGGTCAACCCGCAGCTTATTTTGACAGCAGAAGAGGTACAACTCCAGTCCTGCTGAATAATGGATCCATTCAAAGCAAAGGCTTCTTTGTCATGAGCCTGTTCCTGATACGGGAGCCCACATAGGCTACCCATCCTCTTAACTTGTGACATCCATGTGTAGCATAATGACAAATACAGATTATTCCAACACTTATCAGTTAGCTTCATCTGAGTATCCCACAGAAGATAGCAGCAGGATAAACAAATAATAGCATTTTCCATCTTTTTTTTATTTGTAATAGGCTATACATTTCAAATGCATCTTGTTCCTTAAGCCACCAAAATATGAACCCTTTAAGTATTTAAGTATTACTTTTCTGGAACAATGCAGCACTTGAAAGTTACAACCAGCAGAATATTGTATGAAACGTGCAGTGCACTTGGTCTTACATGGTCATTTCAGCAAGAACCTGATCCGTTTCATGAGCGCTCAAAGCTCAAAACAAAAGCATAGAGCCCCTTATAAGGAAACAGTCCTGGGCTGAAGTGACAACACACTGATGGACAAGGACCTTCTCAGCTAACAGAGTCCAGAGGCTGAAAACTGTGTGTGAACTGTTAAAGACAGTCGTAATTCCCCTCCTGCGAGGGCCAAGACTGCCTGAAGGGTTTGGAATAACAGGTGGTTTTGTGTTGCGTGCACTGATAATGAATGTTACAGTGCATGAGTCACACTGTTTTCATACCAAGAAAACATCTACTTAAAGGCTAAACACGTTTTAAAATTTCTGAGTTTACTATAAAGCCCTAAAGCTCTTAGAACAAACATGTTTCCGTGTAAAATTACAACACTTTTCAAAACTGACCTTTTAATTCTTGTATTATTCTTTCTTAAGTAAGTGCAGCCTGGATAACTGATAACAATTAAATATCTGTATTAAATTGAATTCATATTTAAGTTCACTTTATATTTTTATTCCCAGATAGGGTTTTTCCCATGCCGAATGTTAGCATGCTAAAGCAGAGCACCTTTAAGCCTTGATCAACAAATTCATCTTTAAAGCAACGCCAACAAAAGTATTGTCTCTAGTGTTCTCAGGATAAACAGACACCTTTTGTGTGCCCAATGAGACTAATCTTTAATGACAGAGCTTAGTCTGTCCTCTACTTTGGACGTGCCAACCGTCACACCAAGAAGGTCATTAGCTTAATCACGTCACCATCCTGACAAGCACAAATGAGAATGGAAAACAATACTTTCCAGACTTTCTTATAAAAGGATTCTGTCATGTGTTCAGATCAGACCAATTAACCAGAAGAAATACTCTTATATGAAGTCACAACTACAAGCCGAGAGCCCATTAATTCCCCATTCTCCACAACAAAAGCTGGTAAGAGCTTTTTAAATGAGGGGGTGAGAACGTCTCTGCGGGGCCCGTTAAGCTGTTGAGTGCGTGCAAGGGATCGCAGCTCAACACATCAGCTTGTGCCGCCTATGGGTTCAGTGATGTGGTCTCCTTCAGCTCTCTGAGGGTTGTTCATTAGCCAGGCTGAACCATGCATGTCGGTTATGTAAACTCTGATGGTGCCCACAAAGTAATAGTGAGACCTTACGCCCGCTTGATTTCAGTGCCCCAACATGGTCTTTAAACAATGTAGACCTAGGAATTGATGTTGATATGTCTAGCTAGGAGTGGTTTGTCAAGGTACTGCTGACGTAATGTTTGGGAAAGTAGACACCATCAGCAATATGAACAGAAGGCTGTGCAGAACTAAACCAGGAAGGACAGGGTTAACACGGATGCCTCTGCACAGCAGAGTGTGACAAAGGCAAAATAAACACTAGGCCGATGAGGTAATGCGACAGAAAAAGCAGCTTTACCTCCCTTGTTGTGAGGGATTGTGTCCTCGCTCTCATGTGGAGCAACGCATTCCGAGAGGACAGAGAATAAGAAGAACAGGTTAAAGGTATCCCTGAGGTCCGACTGGACCGTCTCTACTTGTCAGAGATCAAAAGGAACATTAGTCAAAACATTAAAGGGAGAAAGTTAACTCAGCACACTGTAGGCCCTATGGTGTCCTTAGCTGATAAGCTAGACCGGAGGGTGTGGCATGTGGTTATGTTATGGTTTTTGTTCCTCGTTTTTAGTCATGCATTGGCTGATTTCTGTCACACATGGTGGTCACGGCATACTCGACTTAAGTGAAACAGGACACACGAGGTGCGACCAAACTGGTTTTTCAGGGGCACTCCTACCTAACAAACTCTTGACTTCTGCAGATAAAGCACTTGATATCATCTGTGATACTGACAGACGAGTTAGATTAGCGTGTCCATCAGAAAAAACGATCAAAAGGCTTGGCGGACAAGGCAATCGAAAGACAACCTGCTTTTTATTTTTAGCTGAGCTTTTGCAGGGGATTTTCGGGCACGCCTATAATGACTGCAACTCATCACGCTTGCCAATGTACACTGATCTGCAAGCTCTAACAAAACAGCCCCTTCTCATTCCCCCTACCCCACAGGAAGGCCCTGGTCACCACACCTTTCCTCCCCAACACATTCTTCAGCTAATGGAGTTTCTGACGCGAGCAGAAGAACCGGTCAATGCCCTTATACAAAGCAAAGGCTGAACTCCAGTCACTGGGCGATTGTTCGACAACCGAAGGCATAAAAATTACTATTCTGTGTGTCTTCCTACTCAGCAGGACAGTAGGCAGATTAGACTGCATGATGTGATTCTAGAATAGTCAGAACTACAGGGAGGTTTACAGAATACAGGAAACCACAGCCAACAAGAATAGAGAGAATAGAAAAGGTACTTATTGTGAGCTTGGGGAACACTCACACCAAAGCTCATCAACTGGTTACATTAGTGACAACACAATTCATGTTGTGAAACAAAAATCTAGTGTCAAAATTCTGAAATGTTTAGTTTAAGGGGTGTTGAGTTGCATTGCCTACAATCCCTGTTGCCTCAAATCTTCAATAAATGTAAAAATCTATGTAAAAATAATGTCTTTTGGTTTCTCTCTTTCCATAAATCTAAATGCTTTCGCAACCAGCACAGTTCATGAGGCTATCTTTCCATGCAGGTATATGACTCATGGGTGTCTTTCATTTTAATTACTATATAACATTGCCTCACATGGAAACGTACACATGCCTTTATACAACAATCAGACATTGTCCTTTAACCCTCAATGCTCTCCTAAACTTCCTTCTACAAATTACAGTTTCATAACTCTGTTTATGTCTGCAAGGAATGGCAACAGAACAAGAAAAAAAAAATACCATAATGTATATTATGAAAGCTAGGTGTGGGCCTATTCATTTTGTTACAGACAGAGAGTGAAAAACATCTGATGAAAATAAAACATTGTTAGAAGAACTGTAATGGTATTATTAAGTACTCATATTGGTACTTGGTCTCAGCAAGGACCCAAATGTACTTCTACTTGATATGAAAAAAAAAGTGGTATCGGTGCATCCCTAATCTCCTCTGTTGCTCTCCACAACAGACAGGCCAATTATAACACAAAAGCCCCTCAAGGACTCTTACGAGCTGTTTTCATTGGAAAAGCATGACCAATACCTCCCAGCAATTTCCATCCCAACGTCATAAAGCTCTGCTGGGATAGTAACTTGTGACTGACAGCTTGGTTTCGAGGTTCAGAGTTTTCACTGATCAAGAAGGGCCATTCTAGACCTTCAAACATATTTCTTGGTACTTCACAATATTCCCAAGAAGGTGTCTGTGACTTAGCCTACTTAGGAATTATGGGTAAACTTAGCTTCAAAGATTACTGATAACATAGGATATGCGCTGAAACATAAAAACAGGGTGTGGTTTGTTTTGCTTGTAACTGAAGGCAACACTATACTGTAAAAAGAAGACTTCTTAAGAAAGTAGGGAACTTTAGCCCTTTACAAACCAAAAAGACTCGTCCTTCATGCTCAATGCAGAATTGAATATGATCCTGGGCTGATTCACAACAGAGAGGAAGTAGAGCTGTCTGACTCACCAAAGCGGCCCAATTGATCATAACAAAACCTGTCAGGCCAGATGGGGAATACAGTGACTTCACTGAGCTCAGAAAAAAATTACATACAACCTCACTGTATTACGTCCCAAGTCATTATTATGCCAACTTACCACAGCTGTGGCCAACTGTGAGAAATTGAAGAAGTTGCTCATCTGTTGTTTTTGACTGAAGAGATGCCACACAAAGCTGAAATATGAAACCACAAACCAGAAAATGTCCAGCTAAAATGCCAAATCTGACATATTAGGTAATAAATATAGGCCAAAGGGGGAAGATACATGACGTCAAACAGGCCTCCGTTCGCCTGAAAGACCTTCAGAATCATGTCCAGCTAATTTGCAGTTGGAGAACAAACAGAGTCTTTCAAATTTATCATTAACAGGATGTACTCTCTGAGAACATTTACTTGTGACAAAAATTAACCCAGGAAGGGGAGTTTTAACTAGAAGATCTGCAACTAACAGCAAAAACAAAACAAAAATAAGATTTTGCACTAAGAATGTCATGAATCTAACACTAAAAATCATGATATAGCTGTGAAGATAATCTGTGAAGATATAGCTGTGAAGATATTTGGGATATAGGATACATTCACCACAGCACAGTGCTCAGCGATGATGTCATTCCAGGGAAGTGATGGCTTAGGAATGATTTCAAAGAAAGAGGTAAAATGAAAGAGGCTAAGATCAAATGTGACACATGCCAGGTGCAAGCCATGTGATGTACGCACTCAAAGAACTTATCCGGTTTCAAAGTCACATTTACCAAACTGTGCCTTATCTCCTCACTCAAACGTGGGTGTGTTTTTTCTAGCAAACGATTTCATACAAACAACTAGACTAACATGAAAGTTATATATACAAATTGAAGATTGGAGATGAAAGGACTAAAGGCCATTTTAGGTTTTAAAATGATAGGGATAATGGAAGCTTCAACTAATATTTATCCCGAATAAGGTGCATGTACAAAACTGTCAACAGTTAGATAAAATCAAATCCAGGAAGCGATAAAACTCTAGGAAAACTCGGGAGTCTAAGCGCCATTTCCTGATGGATCCATATCTCCAACTGTAAAACACAGATATATTTAACAGCACAGAGCTTTCTTTGAATTAAAACATGATCTAGTCCATAATCACAACTGCAAATGGGCCAAACTTTAACTAAAAGACCCGTTCTAGTTCTAATACCACACAACATGTGTTAATGCAAACACTAACAGAGGAGACTTTAAGACTAGCTTTATTGTTCTAATTCATTGGCAATGTTCAAATGTTGGGCCTTATTTATGAAACACAAGCAGAACTAAATTATTGTCATTTTATTTTACGTACTCCAAACTTCAACAGGTAATTCCCAAACCATGGCATGTGTTCCCAATGTCAGCTGGAGAGTTTATCTGCTGACTGGGTAGAGGTTTTGTGTGACATTCAGCCAATGGACCGCAACATTGCAAGACCAAGAAACAACTGCCTTCATCTAGTCTTATCTTCCTCTTAACTGTAATTACAGCTCTTCTCAGAGAAACTGCAACCAGATGCTCTACATGTGTGGATCCACATGAGTTTAACAGAGCCGTGACCATGAGCAATGAGGGAGAGATTGCGATGTGTAGGTAAATGTCAACTTTTGACCTGTTTTCAAAGCATGAGGACAATCAAATGCCTCTCCATAATCACAACTGCAAATATATATATATTAAAAAAGCAAACTTGTGAAATGCTGACAGCATGCACAAAAGCAATCAGATTGACAGGGGTCTTGAGGATTTAACAGCTGTTGTTAATCCATGCATTGACTATTTATGTTGGAAAATAAGTTTAGACTTTAAAAAAAAGTGCTGTTAAATGTTTCTATCATCAAAGGCAGTTTGTAATAGGGCACTGGACAAACACACACCTGGATGATAATCAAATAGCCTACTGCTCCATGATGCACAATGCTACATTGTGGGCTAATCAGATTAAATGGCAATGCTCTCTTCATGATGATGAAAACAAACACAGTGGCCTACTGGAGCCTTGTAATCTAATGCTTTCCTAAACTGTCAAAAATATTGCTCCAGACCTTGTTTTGATTTCTTAATAATTTGGTTTTGTGTAATGCAGGATCTGAAACCACTCAACCCTGTCCGTTCGTGCAACAGTGAGCCATTACAGACGAGCAAACAAAGTGAAATTCTTTCCATTCTGTGATGCAAGGGCATAAAACATGAACTTAGACAAAACAGCAGCACAAAAAGTGTTTTTTCATGGTATGAACAGAAATTATCTGGAGAAACTTTTTGCTTTTCACTCTGCAGTATTAACAGCATGACCGTTTCACATCGCCTTCTCTAAACAGTTTCCCTTATGTGAAGGTCTGACACTACAATCCATTTTTTAAAGCACATGTCTAGGTCAATACTAGATAAATACTAGATATAAAATACTAGATATATCAATTTAAGTTTAAGTTTTGTAATTGTCAAAAACTGTAATGATTCTTATTAGAGTATACAGTATTTTTTATTTTAATTAGCATTAATGAAAGACAGTGCAACAAATACTACAATTATGCATTGTCTATTTTGAGGGGAACTTAATCACCCCCAAAAAAGTTACTTTTTTCTTGAAGCAAGGTACAATTTCTGTCTTTCTCACTATTTTGGTGTGAAATTATGTTTTTGACTGGTTTTGTGAGATTTATTCAACCAGTCTTTTACAATTTACAGTGAGGCCAATTAATCCAATCTTTTAAATGCTAAAGATTTTGTCGGACCGTTCATGAATTGTACATAGCAGTGGAAAAGTTCTACTCTATTCTAGTTTGTTTGAGAAGATATGGGCATTATGATATAAACATTTACTCTCAGTCCCTTGAATAGCAGCGTTTCCAGCGCACATACTCTATCTGGATTTACAGCAAGTATCCTCTACGCAGGATTCTTAGATCTGCTCTCGTGTAAACTCAGACTGGAGTCAGCTCAGGTCTGCATTAACATCCTTCAAGATTTAGTTTTATCTTTCTGAGCGTGGCTGACATGAAAGTCTTCATCTAATGCTCAGTGAGTGCATGAACTCCTGCAGGTACCAGACGCAATCCACGTCATCAATGTGATTAACGGTCAAACGCACCTGCTCCTCATGAGGAATTAATGTAATGACTCAAAATACTTTACTCAAAATATCAGTATCTGACGGCTGAAACACAGCAAGCGGAAAAGCTCAGGATAAACCTGGAAATCCTTGTGAAACAATGGATGAGAAACTTTCACAAGAGGCTAAGTTTCTTTGTGCTTTCAGTGCCTATGTTGGCAAAGCATGCGAATATCCAAGGCCAATGACGTCACGTCATGCACAAACCATCCGCCACCAAATGGAAGGTTGCCACAAAAACAAAGCAAGTTACAGTAAACAAGCACACAAATACAAAAATCTACAGGTAGAGTAGTGGCAGTCTATAAACATGGGCTTCTGTATTCATCCACAGCAGATTTTGAGTTTGATCACTAATTTAATTTCCCTCATTCATGCCCTGAGATATAAAAACAGCCTGCAGACTGTAGATAAGGTCTGTCTTTCTTTAAAACCTTTTTCACCATAATTGTCCTTAAAAAGCAAATCTCTGAAAAGCAGGAAAACTGTTTCAGCAATTCTAACTTCAACAACACAATTCACACTCTCTCTTCCAAGCCACTGTAAATATAATCGGCTGCTTAATGGAAAGTGAACTCAGCCGTTGCCTAAATACTGTATAGACTGCATCTGTACTGCTTTCTGAAGTTGAAATGAAGTATAATAAATTATTCAACATATATACATTTACGTTTATATTCAATATAAACATTACCGATTTTCATTCCAATAAATTGAGCCATTATGGTCATTGGTTACAATGTTTCTCTGTAGGAACTGAGCGTTGTGGCCCACACAAACCCCCATCATGATCCTGCTGTTTTGCAGGCCTGTCCTAGCAGCTGTTTCCCAGGGTCAGTGCGTTTGTGGCATGCAAGAGGTGACGAAACAGATGAAGTACAGGGCATGTCTGCTCCGCTTTACAATGACACTTTACTTTTGTAGATGCAACAGTATCTATTTGCATCTTGCGCATACTTTGCAGTGCTCTTTGAATTTTTGGTTAGTTTCGTTGATGATGAAATAGTTAGGGAGTTGGGGGGTTGGGCGTCTTTGGCAGAATGAAGTAACAGGAAGTGAGCTATAGAAATGTGACAGGCTGTTTAAGGAACTGATTCATTCCTTTCTGAGCAATTCCTTCTAAAGTTGCTACATTACACAATGGCTAGTCATACACTGCATGTGTAGCGTGTGCAATATAAAAGTCTGGAATTGATACATCAAGACTTTATAACAGACTCATAAGTCTGAGAGTAGCCTTTCTACTGGCTAGAGAGTCAGTTACCTTTTAAGGCAGAATGATAGTTAATAAAGTGTAATGGACTGATCTGGAATGCTCTCACTGAGCTTGCTGTAATGCATCCTGGGATTGCCTTTGCAATGGTAACAAGCCTATGATGCCTTAAAATGATGCCTTTATAGGCAGCTCAATGGGTTTTGGGAAAGAGTCCTAGACACCCAATAAAACAATCTGCAACAGTTTCCCCCGGAAAATTGAAGTCACATGACAGCATTTACATCGTGAAAACTTGTCTCTGCAGACATTTTTCTCACAATCGGGTAATTGACATAAGTGTGGGGGTGAAACTATGAATCTTTTCTCTTTGAGCTCCTCTTGCAGTCACACATGACTGAGTAGAGGCCATATTCAAATCACATGGGGTCAGTCACACTGACTGCAGTTTTAATAGAAACTCAGTCTCAGACAGCCAAGTAAAACTGAAATTATGAGCAGTTGTCTTTGATACGTTGGCATATGATGTCAGCCAATTGACAACCACATTAAGCATGAAAAAGATAGTGAACAAAACAGCTTTCATGAGCTGAGAGTGACCTACTTTATCATAACTTCCCTGCCATGATGGCATGACGTAATGCTTTTAAGTAAAATCAGACGTCATACACAATCAAATAACACCCTTAATAATGATAATATGCATAATAAATCTAAACAAACTAGTGTTAAGTGTGCAGTACTGTGCTAAACCCATAATTAAGCCTATTAAAGATGACCATGTAGCAAAATTAATTATAGAATCCTCTTCAATGCCCATTCAGTGTTTTAAAAAGTATTTTCTCAATACAATTTGACACAAAGAGGCTTTATCTTAGGTCATTAAAATCATGAACATGCCTGCAGGTATAGCTACCTCATAGGCCTACTGTAACATTCACGTATGCAACAAGTTAAAAAACAGTAAGATAATACAGTATGTCATGCGTATGGTTAAAATAAAATTTAGACTCAGGTTCAAACACTATAAATCAATGAGCTGTTGTGCTTATATTTTTTTTCATATAAATTCAAAGCAACAGCTGATCCCAAAAACGCAATGTGGCACGTAAGCTTCCAAAAAAAAAACAAAAAAAAAAAAACAAGCAAGTAAATAAACTGATATAAATAAATGTAAATATGATCACCTTGATGTTCGTGGGTTTAACCGAAGGCTTTTTGAACAGGGAGGTTCTGGCAGTGAAAAAATATTCCTCTGAATCCTCTTCCAAACTACTGTATCCACTACTCATTGTGCTCGTCCACGACATTTGAAGAGAAACTCGGACACATCCAAAAATAGGCTTTATATTCGCGCATATAACTGTACTGTATGATAAAATCAAACGGAGGACTGAGTCAACGCTGCGAAACGTGAACCGCGCGAGTCACTGTCGCTCCCTAACCCTCGGCTGTATTTCTCTCTAAAAGTCGATGCAGTCGCCAAATTCCCCAAAAACTTTTCCGTTTCTGTTTAAATTATGTAATACCTATATATAATAAACGTATTAAGTGTGGACAATACTTAAAATGTTTTAAACCATCAAGGAAAACACGTCCAGTCGAGTCCTTCCCAAACACGTTCAAACTAAACTGAGTTCAATAAACCGGAGCGACTCGCTGGAGAGAACACACCCACATACACACACACACACTGAGGAGCATTTCCTCATTCACTGGCTCCTGTTGCGTCCCCTACCTGCGCACCTGATTAATGTTTTTACTAAAGATCTTTTCATAAACGACGGCAAGGGTAAGTTAATAAGAAATATTAAATAAATGTTCGGTAAAAACAAAGCTTAATTTATAAGTAGTAGCCTAATAATCAGGAGAAACAATTCTTCCTCCGAGTAATAGAGTCAAAGTCCATTTAAGACTATATATATATATATATATATATATATATATATATATATATATATATATATATATATATATATATATATATATATATATATATTGTTTGTTTAATATAGTTCATTATTTTGTGTGCACGCTGTTGTCAAGCAATGCACAGAAGCAACTTCAAATTAATTGTGGCGGGAATTTTATAACGGCTTCGACAGTGCTTCTCATCCAGTCACAATTAATAGTAGGCTATGAACGCTTCTCCTCTGTCCAAATATCAAAAACACAATTGGAAATCTATTTTAAATGTAAGTTCACTTACCTCTATAAGAATGCAACATACAGATGCAAGTTTTCTTATTTTCCTTCTTTGAAACATAGCATGGACAACTTCTGAAGTTGGTGCAGGCCTACCATCTGAGCTAAAAATATAGGTTTGGGGCATTTAATACAAGGCAGTACGCCCATATGAAAGGGAGTAGCTGTGGACCAATGCAAACATAAGGACTAACTGTGTAAAAGTGGAAGACAGTTTGATGACAGACTTCTGTGAGAGATTTGTGTCTGTGTGTGTGTATGTATGTAATGTATGGCAAGGTAATGTTAATACTTTGACCAATGGTTTTCCACAAGCGTGAGAACAACACCTTAAACATTGTGGAGGCTAATTAACATGTTTGGACAGGGACCTGTGTGTCCATGGTAACAGAGGAAATTGGCTGCCACCACTTTTACAAATTCTCACATTTCAGGTCATGTGATCATGATGACTACAGAAAGAAGTCCACTTAGCTGTTAATTCGGTCCATGTGGAAGCTGGTACTCAGTAAAAAAAATTAAAATAAACCCATTCATCCATTGACAAATTACAAGCCTCATTTTTACGACTTTGTGTCAGACTTAAGGTCTGGTTTTGGATCTACTCCACAAGCAAACCCATTATTTTGGGGGTTAGCTGCTCTTTGTAATTTATCCAAAGATCCTGGGTCCCACTTTTCTATAGATTACAGATACAGTATCTGGAGAATTAGAAAGATGTCCTAACATTACAAAACAAGTAACTTCAGGGAAAGTTTTTCTAAAAAGCTAAATAGTGCTTAAAAGAGCACAACATTTATGGTATTCCAAGCAAATTTGGCTTGGTCAAAACCCATGACAGCCGCAGCTTTGGCTTTCATTATCAGTCAGGCGAAATTCATTACTGCAACCACCGGCAAACAAGCACAGACATTATCTTTACTGTGTTAACAGCTGCTTTGAGGTTATAGCTTATGTTTCCAAACAATTTTCCACTTTATACATGTATATTTTGTATTTAACAGTGCGTCACATATTGTAACAGCCCACCCAGTCAAGAAAAAAAAACATAATTCGTTCCAAAGAGTGAAATCCAAGCAACATCTGCAGTAGATCAAGGACAGGGCAAACCACACCCCACAAACTGCAGCTTTCAAGAAGTTTGGGGAAGGACAGTGCTTAATTTAAACCCAAGAACATGGAGAAGACCTAAAAATACCCTGTCGGACAAGGAACGGCCAAATCATGCAACCCAAAGGCATCAGTGGTAGGTCAGTACGATGTCAAATTAGCACAATCTCATGGCCATTCGCAACTATTTTACGTTTTGGTGAATTGGTGGTTAATTTGTATGCATTTGTACGATCCCATTTGTATGTTTTAATCTGCTAGCAACAGTTGGGTTTGGGGTGAAGCTTTGTGCTTTTTATTCTAAGAACTGTACTCTTTCATTCAGATCTCACAGTATGAATTTATTCGAAATCTCAGAAAATAGTTACGTTGAATTAACAAACATTTTCAACCAAAAACAATTCTTATTCTAGAGAATATATCTTTTTATAATGTGTTAATTGCTGTTGCAACACAAACTTGTTGAATTGCACAATAAATTTAAGTGGAAGTACCCTCCATAAATCAGTGTTATCAAGGAGCGTGTGAAAAGGTTTCGCCCCGCTAGGAGACTCATTCCATGTCCACTACAGAACAATAGGGTCTGGCAAGAGGGACACAGAGGTGACCTGTGACTGCAACCTGTAGTTTTTCTGGCTGTGGGCCGTAGGCTTCATTATACATTACCCACATTCCTTTGCTAAAGGGGAGTGGCTCATGTTCTCAGCACAGAGGCACTGTTTATGTGCCGGAATTTGCATGAAGGCATGTGGAATGTCTCGCAAATCAACTTCAATTTCATTTACATACGCACAGAGTTTACTGTGGATATGCGGATGACCTCAGGAAGTACACACCTTACTACGCTCAATGTCTGATCTGGCAGGGTGTGGTTTGAGAGGTCAGAACGTAAAGCTGTTTCAGTCCTTTAATTGTCCCAAATTATAAGGCTAAACCTATCATGACAAATTGTTACATGTACAGTGTTTGCTCTTTAATTATACTTCAAGAGACCATTGAATTAAGGTAATGTTAGAGAATTTCTTTGTTGACAAAGATGGCTGTAATTATGAAAATTAATTTTAGACAATTAGTAGCAAACCTTTACACACCTTTCCACACAAAAAATCACAAGTGACTTAAATCTATTTTTATTTGAGGAAACCAATACTGTAAAGCAAACGCCAGCGCCCAAAGGCACAGCACGATAACAAAGACACTATTGATATTTTTTATTTTGGGATGCTCAAGATATGAATAGTGATCTTAAAAAATCAGAGGGAAGCTGAAACAGACAGTGACCTCAGCTTCTCAGTCTAAACGCTAGCGAGATCCAAGCCGAGATCAGGGTTTTCTACACAAACAATCAGTGTTCACTATCCCTAGATGGAAATCATGGTCTTTTCTCCAGCCAAACCTCACAAATCCAGACAGTAAAGGAAGACTAAATAGAAGGTAATTTGGTACCAGAATGCACACAAAGGACACCCACAGTTAAGTCTAACCCCAGTGCAGGTTCTGTCTTGTCTTGTGGTGGGTTTCAGAAGGTCTCTTGAAGTCTTTAAAGACTCTTTGTATGTCAGTCTGGTTTCTACAGTGCATACAGGCACAAAGATCTATGTTATCTTACAATCTTTTAAACTCTGCTATACCCCAGGAAAGCATCTACTTTGGTTTAAATAGTTTTATCTATCTACACATAAACATTGAGCTGAGATGTAACGGACCTCTATAAACAACAGCTTGATTCAAACTCTAGACTCTAGATTGATCCACAATGTGTCCATGATTGAATGAAAAGCGAGTGGAAGGATAAAGATAAGGCCTGATGGATTGTGAGAACAAATTTTTCCATTGCCTCACTCTGGGTACAGTATGCAGGATCCTATGAATTATATGAAATATAGTTTGGTTATTTTACCATTTTAGAGTAAAAAAAATCCAAACATAGTTTTACAGATCAGGTTTGTTATCAGTCCCAAATGCCCGTCCCTGGGCTTTGTACTTCTAGATCCAGCTGAGCCTGTCGGCTATTCCAGTCCTTCTGAATGTGGTGATGGCTGGGAGCAATTAGCAAACACTCATTCATATGCAGAGAAGCTGGGTGCACTTTTCCATGGAAAGATACTTTATTACTGTTTAATATAGTAGTAGCCACAGCAACCACTCAACGGGTCTTCAGTTTTAGGGGCTCCCATGGTTTCATTTACAAACATATAGGCTTGCTTTTGGCTAGCTTGATTAAAAAACACTCTCTCAGGACCTGAGAACTCATATATCCATGCATTGATGCACTACGATTACGTAGAAACTTTTACAGTGTTTAGAAACCAGCAAATTACAATAGTAAGTTCCAGAAGGTTTTTTGGATCAGTGACCTAGTTGACAGAAGGAAGATCTAAAGAAAGAGGCGGAATTAGCTTTTAAAATAGACAGCGTCTAATCCCAGACCTGAGGGAAGACCTATCTGCTTATTCTGCTCTGAGGATAAGAGGGTTTGTCTTGTTTACAGTCGAGTGAACTAAATGTCAAATATGGTCGCAGATTGTGGTCCACCAATAAGGTCAAAGGGCCTGACCTACTGTAGGAGGATATTTAAAGATTCCTTTAGGAACATCATCATGTGACTGTTAAAAGCCAAAGTGAATTCTTGTAGCATTCCAATTCAGCAAAGAATGACATATTTTCCCAAGCTGCGTTACTGGATCAACAATCGTCAAATTGTCCTTTCAAAATCTTTCTAAGCAAATGTCAGTCTAACCCTACACAATGAATGCAATGCTTGAGGTTTGATATATAAATCAGATGTCAGTGAATGCTATAATACAGGCCTTTACAGGCCTTACTTAATTTCAGCACTCAAAGATCAGCTGGACTTTGGGTCCAACCCATTTAGCATGTTCAGCACTGATGCTTCATTACACATTTTCACATGATAGCATGTGTTGTGTGTTCCAACAGAATATAATAATGTGTTCCAATAGAATGGCATGAATAACCTAGTCAAACATCATGTTATCTGTTACATCTGAAATCAGTTGCAGGCAGAAATAGTACGCAGGAATAACTAGACCCAATGTGACGCAGAGCCAAATCAAATCAGTCTAAGTGAATCAGTCAGTTGATCTACAATCATTTCACATGACTGTCCGGACCTGATGCTGTACCTCAGATGTGAACTTTAACTAAAATATCTGTCCTTCTCTTCTGACAGTAACTGGCTTACATGAACAAAATTCAATTCTAAACATACAGTAAACTTGACCAATAGAGACCCGATTGTGTGACATTTATCCCAATTTCTTGGGAGTCACATGGGTGTGTGGTTAGTGCGGTGGAGTTCAAGCTTTGCCTCTTGCATTCTGGACCAGCTTCACCACCCAAAGAGTTCCCAGCATTCAGCTCACGCCTGCCAAAAAACTGCTGCCTCAGAAAAAAAATGAACGACACACATTATCCTGCTGAATACTTGTGCTGAATCTCAACTTTAACATGCTTTTTTTGGGAGCACTCATCTACAAAACAAGTTTGACAAAACAATGTGTTACAATAAGAACATATATAGATGTTCTTGATGGTCTCTCCCGCTGGCTTACAGTGATCTTTGGTATGTGCAAATGGGTGGGCACAATTGGAGCTTAGTAGTTATTGTGGTCAATGCACCTCTGTTTTTGTTTTTCTATCTGTGCTTGAGTCTAATGTGATGTGCGCAAGACGTGCTTGTGTGTGTGTGTGTGTGTGTGTGTGTGTGTGTGTGTGTACTCGGTTATGCTGCAGGCATCCTGTGACTGTTTCCTGACAGGAAACTCTCTCTTTCCTACATCTTTCTGTTTGTTCCTTTTCGTTCGGATCATATTTACCGTACACCTCTGTTTCTTTCTCAGGCTCCGCACACAATATTGCTGATCCAACAGTACAGCAATAATACAGCAGTGTTCTCCAAGGTAAACCACTTTACAGTAAGCCATGCAAAGTCTCAGATATGAATCACCCTTACACTCTGAACAGACATACTCATGGATTTATAAAGCTATATTTGTAAAATAGACTGTTCTTACATTAAAATTGGATTAGATGAGCCAAGAATGCAAAATAACAAACTATATTACTTGGTTTAGATATGTACCTGTTAACCAGATATTAGGAATTAATTCACCTGTAAATATAATGTTTGTTTTGGGTAATTAATATAAATATTGGTGAAAGACTTAAACTTAAAAAAAAAATGAAATACAAATAAATTAAAGCTAAATACTAAACATTTTAACTAAAATTAAAGTTAATAATGCATACTCAAAAAATATAATCTTCGGGAATTACATTTGCTCAACAAACTTGATGTTATGTTTTGATGTCATTTTTCTCTTGTATTTTATCAGTGGTCTGTTTTTGCATTATTGAGTGGGTGTTACATGTAAACACCCTGTCCTCCCTACATCCCTCTCTCAACCGTCAGCGTTTGTGTGACCTTGTCTGGCCCTGTGTAACGTGGCTGACTCAACCGACTGTCTTCAGGGGGAGGGGGCTCCTGGTCTGGAATGTTGGGTCTATATGAAGAGTCAAACACACGCACACTAAAATGAATGTTAGACTCGTCCATGTTTAGACTGACACAGACAGCTGGTTCCTCACTGTCCTATGAGAATATCCACACCCATGTTTAATCCCAAATTACCAACGAACCAACTTCAGACCTCACACACACACGATACGGCACCTTCTAACACAGCACTGCGTACTAAACATCCATATTACAAATAAACTAACAGCATAATGATGTGATTAATGGCATCATTGTACAGTACATTCACTTACATTTAATTTGTGGTATATGTCACACACACACACACACACACACACACACACACGCACACACACACACACACACACACAAAAAAAACAGACATAACAGCCTGTTGGGTTGAGTAAGTTACTCTAAAAAGTAAGTAATTACTAGTTACTAATTACCTCTTCAACAGTTTAATTAGATTACTGTACTAATTACTCTCTCTAAAAAGAATTTAATTACTTATAACTAATTACTTTCTAAATCCCATATCAAACTCAACAAGCTGAATAATACAGGGAATGAAACTGTTTTAATTCTTTCAAATAACTACTATAAAATTGCATGAATTATGCTTAAATTGAACAAACAATTTAATAGGAGAAGGTTACATAATAAACATACTATTTAACATCAGACAATAGATTTTGATCTACCCACTGTTGTTTTATATAGAATTGTTCTAGTTTATAGCCTACTAGTGTTTCTAAACTCCAGTCCTCGGGACCCTCTGCTCTGCATATTGTGTATGTCTCCCTTATTTAACACACCTGATTCAGATCATCAGCTCGTTAGGATAGACTCCATGAACTGAACCGAGTGTCAGGTAAGAGAGACATCCACAATGCGCAGAGCAGCGGGTCCCGAGGACTGGAGTTGAGAACCACTGGTTTATACCAGTCCGATCTCATGGCATTTCATACAAGGTCGCTAATTCGTACAAATTTGTATGAGAGAGGTCGTACGGTTTAGCCCCCTCATAAAACGCATACGAATTGCCATGAGATCGGATTGGTCTATACACAGTTTTTAGCTAATTTAATTAATTCAATTACAGAAAAATTAAGAGTAATCCCTTACTTTACTTTTTCAAGGGAAAAGTAATTAAAGTACAGTAACTAATTACTTAGTAATTAGTTACACCCGACACTGATAACACCACATTTGTGGCCATACTGTTACATAATAAAAATTGTCTTGGCATCCATTCAGCGTTTTTTTTTATGCGATATCCCAAAATGTGCATTAAAATAGGTGGATGGAAACAGCTAATTTGACAATGAAATATCTGGGAATTAAGAAAATTAAGTCTAGTTTTAGGACTACTAAGGTTATTTTCATGATAATTAAGCACATTTCCCCCTCAAATTCTCACTACTGTAATGCTAAAAAATCTCTCATTAATGTAAATCGTGTCTGCACTTCATAACAGCAAAAACTTCCATGCATTTCTTCAGGTCTACTTTACAAACGTTCTTTAAATAATATTTAAATCATATACTGATTTTTTTCACTTCACCCTAAGGTTACTAATAATTTGGGGGAATAAATGTTTCCAATTGTCATGAAAATAATATCAAATAAAATGCTAAATATCCAAATGCTAAATATTTCTGATTTTGGAGTGCAAATATATAATCAGAATCACTTTTCTATTCCAAACAGTCACGATACAGTTCGGATCTGTAGCCACAGTAACACAGCAGTTTACATATTCCAGTATATCTCTACGCCGCACTAAACTGACAGACCTGGATTAGTGTGAATAGCACACATACCACACTAACTTGTGTGTTGACCCCGCCAGGTCAAACACACACTGCTCGTCTTTCATTCATACAGCACAGTTTACAGAGCGTTGGGAGTGATAGTTTTAGACTAGCACAGGCACATGAGAACAAAACTGGACACTATGGGGACCAGAGGAATTCTGCCCAAGAGTAATATCCTGCTATTGTTAGTTCCATGCCAAGTGCAGTGGGAATGTGTGTGTGTGTGTGTGTGTGTGTGTGTGTGTGTGTGTGTGTGTGTGTGTGTGTGTGTGTGTGCTCACATAACAGTGTATCATCCTTTAGCTAAGTCACACCATTCCATTAAACAGGTCTAAGTGAGGACTAAAGAAAAGCAATAATTAGTATGACCAAACTATGATCAATACACCCATAGTAGAAAAAATGTCAACACATGATCTCAGCTAATGTCCGTACTAAAAAACGATATGCTTCTCCATTAATCTGTTATCTGCCAATAAAGATTCAAATAACATACACAAGACCAGGTGACCAAGAATGAATATAACATTGCTCAGTCTACATTTACAGCAATACTGAGAGACTAGTTTAGGTCATGTATCTGGAATTTTACTCCCCCCTGTGGTCACACCTAACCATCACTAGCAGATGTGTTGATTCTTAACATTCTCTAAGAGTTTAAATTTTTTATTTTAGTTTAGATTGAACTGAATGTGCATGTAAACGTGAAACCACGCACAAATAATCTCTGTCTGTACTCACGCTGTGTGAGGACTGGTTGTTGTTCAGATGGTCCTGAGCAAGAGCGCTGAGTGGGCAGCCATTGATGGATCCGTTCTGATGGCAGTCTAGCGCCACCTGGTCACGGCACTGAGCATGACATGTGTATTTGCAACCTGGAGGAGAGGAAACAGGAACAGACAGCAGTTACTCCCACAGTATGCTTCAAATAATACCCTTTTAAAACTTTTATACCTAAAACCGACCTGAACTCGTTGCCTCAATGTAATAACATTGCAGTACATTTGTAAAAAGTAAATATTTGCATGTTGCTAGAGCATTTCTGATGTGTTTTGAGTGGTTTTACCACTGAAGGTGTAGTTTTGCAAGGTGTTATGGATAACAAAAGCCCACTATATGATGCGAGTCCATCCTTTCACACCTTTCCTCAACAAACGTTTGTTGTTGTTGGAGATTTAGTGAAATACGATGGTTTTTCTGGTGGGCTAAATGGAAATTTTGGTTTGCAAAAAATATGCCGCACATGCAAATTTTTTACGTAGAAAAGTATAGTCATGTGTTTAAGAACGATCACCAACACATTAAGACAATCTTTATAGTAATGTGTTTTACATGTATATATAATATGTATTGCCTGTGAAAACTTCTGGACTTAAAGTTATGTATACTTCCACATGCATAAGAATAAATGTTTTCTGATGCTGAAATGAAACAAAATCATATAGACATTAAGAAGAGCATCCTCTGCTTTCCAGTCCTCACTAGAGCCACTGTTCACAGAAAACATGACGCATAACCACATGCACTTGCTTATTCATGCACATGTTGATTTCATAAGGCATTTTTCAATGACTAAAAAACCTTTTGTGCTTTTATTTCAGTTCCCGTTGCTGTTATGACCTACCTGAAGATTGAGACTTGACTTGCTGAGTAATTTTGCCGTAAAGTTTGCAGAACGCTGCTCCCATCCCACTGAAGCATATGAGTGATGACGCTTTCTGTCTCGAAAGCTTAACTCACAGCATGCCATCACAAACACAAACGCTCATCCTGTGCAGACCACTCTCAGAACAGAAGGACAAACTTATTTGTCTCTCGCCCATACAATCTCCAAGGTAACTCTCTCTCTCTCTCTCTCTCTCTCTCTCTCTCTCTCTCTCTCTCTCTCTCTCTCTCTCTCTCTCTCTCTCTCTCTCTCTCTCTCTCTCTCTCTCTCTCAGTGTGCTGAGTCGATTGATTTGACTGTCAAATGATGAACGTTTTGCCCAGAAAATGATGGACACTTACAGGAAAGGTGATGAGGGAAGCACTTTGTATTTAAATGAATTTTTAACACTGCTGTAAACACCCCAGATTCATCACCCTTAATATTCAGAATTATTAAACAATTAAACCAATCATTACTTTTACTGTTCTCATTACTGACAGCCATCTAAATCTTGCTCATTCATCCATTATCCACTTTCTGCTCCTCTGGGTTTTAAATACCCAAATTTAATCTCGTCCCCTCAAACAGACAAGTAAAGGAAAATCACAAATAAGATCTTGTTAATGTCTTAAATATTTATGATAGAAAGCAATAAAATTTTCTCATGAGTTTCAGAAGGGATCTCAGAAATCTCAAACTGTGTTCAGATTACCCAAAGTTTGTAATCAGAAGCCAGAATCTCAAACATTTCTCAGTGAATTCTTCAACGACCAAAGCATGTGAGCTATGCTATCCACATTCATATCATAACTTACTGTACGTCAAACGCTCATCGCTTATCTCATATATGTCTTTTTATTTCTCCTTAGGAATTTTAGACATACTGTATAGGACAAAGTTAATGTTTAACTGTAACATCACTGAGATGTTCATCTCATCATCTCTGATTGAACGCTGCTCTTTTTAAAGATCGGCAGAGAGCAGAATGACACTGAGGATGAGCAATGATAGGAGTGTGATGAAAGTGGACCTTTAATACTGGGGCATGATGGGTAATGGTTGCTTAAAGTGCCATTCTTTGCACAGAGCTGCGGTCTTGTCAGTGTAGGAACTGAGCTAATGTATGCACACACACACACACACACACACACACACACACACACACACACACACACACACACAATCTGTTCTGGTCTCTGGGGCGGGTGGGAAGTGCAGACCTGCCTCTTCCTTAATTGCACTTCCCGTAATGAGGGACAGCGCTATCGATCAGGACCTGCCCCAGGAGCAACACACACACACACACACACACACACACACAGAATACTGCCCTCTATCCAGACTGTGGCGTGACAGTGCAATATTTGGGACTGTTTCTAAAACTTTGCATGTTGACAGAGAACAAGTCATTCAAGTTCTTAAATGTTTCCTGCACAAACACATTACCGACAGTAGACAGCTCATATAACACACACACTCAGACTAAACCGTCATTCCCATAGCACTCTCACTTTCTAAACATTTACCACCCTCATAACCAAATAATATTAAGGTTCATTTGATTTCATTAACACTCTAAAAGAAAATATATGCAGCATCCCAATGAACATTCAACCAATTCTATGTAATAAGCGAGATAATAAATAGAGCATCCCTTAATATAATGCATTGAAAACAAAGGTTGACTAAACAATAGATGGGTTTTTGAACTTGCATGAAAAGGAAACGTTTGTAATGGTTCATTTTGTAATTTTTAAAAGCATGAACCTGACATTTAATTAAATTCAAGTTAGCTACTAAATTTAGCCTGATGATAATGCTTACTGTTGAGGCTTTTCTGGTTTTATGACACAATTTATGATTTGCCAATACTACATTTCTCAAAAATCCCCATCAAAGTATACACGCCCTTTCAAAAGTTTGAGGTCAGTAAGATTTCTTAATGTTTTTGAAATAAATCTCTTCTGCTTACCAAGACTAAAAACAGATGCAGTAAAAACAGGAATATTGTGAAATATCATTACAATTTAAAATAAAAGTTTTCTATGTGAATATATTTTAAATATTATATTTTAAAGCTGCATTTTTAGCATCATTACTCCAGTCTTCAGTGTCACATGATCCTTCAGAAATCATTTTAATAATCTGATTTGCTGCTTAAGAAACATTTCTTATCACTATCAATGTTGAAAACTGTGGAAAACTATTTCCACAACTGAAAATATGAAAAATATAAAATATGATATAAAGTCGCAGTTGCGTGATATAAAGTTTTTCCTTAGAATTGGACTTGGAAAAAAAAGTCAGGATTCTTTGATAAACAGAAAGGTCAAAAGTTTAGAACTGTACTTCTAAACTTACATTACAGTACGAACAGTACCCCAAACTTTTGAACAAGCGTATGTACTTTTAGTACATGGTAAACATCTGCAAATTGAGATGTGGCAACTGACTGTGACTGACTCTGACAACCAGGAAAAGAAACACATACTGTAAAGATCTGTAATTAAAGGAAAACGCTGCCTCTGGTGTCAGTACAGGCAGTTCATGAGCATAAACCAGGTGTTTGTTTATTCTGGACAGGTGGAGGTGTCTTTCTTTCACAACTATTTTTTTTTTTACTTCACTTTTCCATAAAATACTTCCATCCTCACAAAAAAAAGGGTGAAGCAGCAAGTTAAAGCATAAAACATTTGTAAACCCTTTTTGTGTTTGATAAAATATGTCCCTCAAACTGACACCCTTTGTCACCCTTACAAAAAAGAAGTATACCTCTTTTAAAATTAAAATAAGAAAGTATACTTTGAGTCTACGTTTTATACTTCTCAGAAACATCCTTAAAATTACACTTCAGTATACTTGACTTATACTGACAGAAAAGTATATTTGGCCTATTGCATACTTAATCTTTTGATTGAAATATACTTAAAAGTATAAATAAGTATATTTGGCGTGTACTCTTTTGATTGAGTAGCCTATTTAATACGGTTTTACATAATGTCTAATAAACTTACATTGTTTGAAAATATTGATTTATTAAGAAAACAGATTTGTTTCTAATTCTGAGTATGTGAATTTTTGTAGGAACTTCAAATTTTACTTTAAATCTACTTAAAGTACAGTTAAAGTACGAAAAACGTAGTTGTGTACTCATAGTTTACTACTTTTACACTTAAAAGTAAACTTTATACACTAAAAAGTGGGTTTAGACTCATTATTGAAATAGTACACTTACAAGTATACTACTAGTACATTAATATTAACATACTTACTACATAAGATGTACTTGAACTTTACTTAAATATACTTAATAGAATGAACTTGAGGTATGTAAGGAACAATATGATGTTGCTTATTTTTGATGGTGCCATTTCCTTGTCAAATGTCTCTCTCATATCAGACTCCCAAAACAATAGTCTGTTTGTGAAACTTTGCAAATCTTGACTAAACAAGTAGCCGAGCCTGTCCTTGATCACATAGATAACTATTGTTTCAGTCTGTGTCCGTGCTGTTTTAGAAACAAGGTAAGAATAGAGATTCTCATGTTGCTCTCTGTTCGTCTCCATTCCAGCTCGGCTCCACGCTGGGATTAGATCAGACCGCTGAAACAACACACACACCACCGTCCCGAGGTCACGACAACACCTGCCTGTGACGAGACGTCAAGAAAACACTCCATTCTTTTGCAATCAGTTTTCATTACTTGAGTCATTCATTCGATGGATGTTAAACTGACAAACTATTTGGCATGTTATCGTGAACCTCTTCCCACTGGGGTGTTTAGACTGGGCTTTGTCCTTCGCAGCGGGACACCGAGCGGATGTTTTTAGCGCTCTGGTCTGTGTTTGCTCGGTGGGAGTCTGTGGCTGTTAGCATTGCGCTACTTAGCACTGCATTTGTGCCTTAAAACTGTGAGGTTAACATTACATTAACTGAGACAGAAGCGCAACAATGATACCACACACAAAATACAACAACAATAGTCCACAACAATCACTGTCTAGAAGTTGGTGACTGCTGAATAATAGACTCTCTCTCTCTCTCATTCTTCATTCACCCCCTTTATGACCAACAATCTCAGATCACAGTAAGTTTGCTAGCTATGCTATTGTGGCACTGCTGAACATCACAGTTTAGATTCAGTTTAATGAAGACCAGCATAGTTTAAGTTTAGGCCTAAAATAATTTCCATTGGAGAATGCCTCTTTTAACTTGTGCCAGTAATCGACCTCATATCAATGATCTAGAAACCATGCACAGCAACCTAGCATCATGACGGTGAGTTTTGCAATTGGCAGAGTTAATGCCAATAGTTGACTAAACACATACAGATTAAACGGATAGTTCGCCCAAAAATGAAAATTCTGTCATCATTTACTCACCCTCAAGTTGTTTCAAACCTGTATGAATTTCTTTCTTCACAAAAGAAGATATTTTGAAAAATGAGTTGATGGACCCCATTGACTTCCATAGTAGGAAAAAAAAATACTATGGAAGTCAATGGGGTCCATCAACTGTCTGGTTAAATATCTTCTTTTGTGTTCAGCAGAAAAAAGAAATTCATACAGGTTTGAAACAACTTGAGGGTGAGTAAATGATGACAGAATTTTCATTTTTAGGCGAACTATCCCTTTAATAATAAAAAAAACCCTGCTTTTTAATACAATAATTACATTTTTAAGACAAAAATGTCAGTATTGTTTGTACTAGAAATGACACTAATATCTGTCCTCATTGTTCCATAGACTTGCAATGAATCAGGGACTTTGCGCTGCTCAGTATGAAATTGTCATCTATCTTCCATTTGCCTGAGGATAAAAGAGATGTGGACCCACCGGATGACTTCCACAGCAGGCTAACTTCCAGTCGACCGGAGCGCCGCATCACTTTTGGCAGGCGATAGAGGATTCCAGTAAGTCTTCTTAAAGTTCTTCCAAACCCTTTCCTCAGACCCATGACTGCCCGACCAGAACAGCATCGAGTCTCACTTCAACCCCTGAGCATTTACTGGCTGAAATATGTTCCCTTCAGCACTGAACCTGCATCACTGCTTCTAACTCCTAACCGACTGAAGCCTCCTGTCATGACGCCCCCTGCCCCAATGTGTGTGCAGTTGTTGTTCCCCTGTCAGCTGGTTGAGGGGGAGCCCATTGTGAGCCATGCTGTGACAGGACGGTGTGCCTTCTCTAGACACACTGTCACTGCCGCTACACAAACAGACAGATGGACATTAGGGGAGCGAACAGGTGGGTGTCAAATAGCAGGACACAATACAGTCGGGCTAGAAAGGCCAAAAAGGCTGTGAAACCCACAAAGGTGGAAAAAAAGGCATCTTTGTTGATCTTTTGCTCGGGTATACTGTACTACATACAGACTATTATTTGCAGTGAGGTGAATGAAATCCCACAGAATACAGATGCTACTCTAGAAACAGATAATCGGCCGAATTAAAGATTCATTAAGTCATTTTGACCATTTCAATTAATTATTTTTATATTAAAAGTGGCAAAAACACAAGTTATGTCCATGTACTCTCCATATGTTCATGTACTCTACTGTAAACTTGGTCAGTGAACCACATCAGTGCACCCACATAAACACTACACAAACCTAAACAAATCTAACAACCATCAAAACATGGCAGGCACCATCAAAACAGATACTGCTCTCACATAATACATAGTTAGTGAACGCTTTCTCTGCCCACATATTACAGGATCTGTAAGTGGCCGCTTAAAATGTTCTAATATCAAAATGAAAGGCTAGTTGACATGAGAGGGCAGAGTGAAAATTGGATGGCAGCTCGAAAAAACAGGCTTTCAACCTAATCAGCCGAGCCAGAGCTCTCTCTCTCAATTACCTGGTCACTCAAGCCAAGCAGCAAGAAGACTCAGTGAAAGTTACCTTTGTCCAGTTGTTCCATTTGAGTTAACACTTGTGAATGGACAACCTCTGCACAACTGCAGCTCAGACAAGTGACACAGAGAGCCATATTAAGGAGAATGAATTGGGGGACATTTAGGTCATTTTAATCAAAAATACACTTGCAATTCACTGCTAGCCATCTCTATGATCATACTTTCTTATGAGATTACAAAATTTACAATACAAATTCGGTTGTGGGTAGAAGCAGATAATGCTTTGCATATGATTTTTAGAAATATTTTCACTATTGAAAACAATGCAAGGCTTTCATTCAGGGATGAAAATGTCATTCGCCACTGCCAGTGACCATTCCAGGTGCAAATGTTCAGTGTGCCTATAACTTGAGCCTTAGATTTGATCAAATGAATTATGAGTACATGTACAGGCCTGACTTCCGCATTGTCATGTATGATTAGTAGACATATTTGTGACATGTACCGTAAACTAAATGTGGGTGCCGAAGGTGCAACTCGGTGAATTTATAAACCCAAACCAGTCCGTCCACATGCCTGTAGATGAGTGTGTGGTATGTGAGGAAGGTCAAGAACATGCAGTTATGAGTTTATGATTTATGAAATATTAGGCCTATAATATAATTCCATTTAGCTGCCACTTTTATCCAAAAGTAACTTACAATACATTAACTACAGACACAGTCATTCCCCTTGGATCAACAGTAGCCTACAATAGTAATGAATTGACCTTGTCTAGACTAATATGCTAAAAAAACATTGTTTGACATTGACTACCTCTCTGTATACATATAATGGTCAAATCGGTTGAAGTCTAATATAAAGTTCTCACCTGTGCACATCAAGCCACCTTGAAAGATATACCTGCAACACACATCGCACCAAGCGTGCGTCGCGTCCTCACAAAACGAGTGTCCTTCTCCTCTCTCCACTTTTACGCGTGGGTCGAATATCGTCCTCACATCTGGGGGTTTGAAGCCCCTCTTTCGAGACCGCTGTCCGGCTCCACCGTTCTCCGCCACCTTCGGTAGCGCGCCGCTTTGAACGGGTTTTGGAGAGACGCGTGGTCTTTGGGGAGACGGAGCTCTCTTCACCGCCTTCACCTTCGCGTTACGCATTCTGGATTTGGCTTTCGGTGAATTCTTCTCCATCGGGTTACCTTCTTCCACCCGAAAGGTCGGTAATCGGTTCAGCTGAGGCACAACTAGAGGCGTCCCGACGACGCAGTGGCGCGGTGGCGAGTACTTCCTACTGTGATGCATCATCATGCCATAGGAAACACAGAAACACCTGTAGATCTAAAAAGCCGGTTCTTGGAGGTTTGCGATGAGACATTTCTCGGGCTTCGAGAGAATTTCGCCGAGGTTCTCCAAGACAGAGGACTGGTGCTCAAGCAGGTAAGACAGGTGCACGGAGCGCGTCTCATGTGTCACCTGAGCTGCGCGCAAGATGCGTGCGCGCGCACTCGCGCAGACACCCACAGTAAGTAGATCAAATCAGTTTACTAGAAGCAAGATTATAGTTAACTAAAACCATAAAATTCGTTATGATCAAATAAACTATAAATAAATCAACTTTAGCTAAAATAAAACTTAAACCTACTTTACTTCAGCTGTAGTTTCCAAGAAAACATTGCTCGTTTTTATTTAGTTTGACTTGATGCACTATTACATGCACTAAATGTAATGTACATAAAAATGACAAAAACAACAAAATTACTAACACTTTAATACAAACTATATTTAATTTAAAAAATATAACATTCAAATCAAGAGGTTAATCAATAACCTTTCATATGTATATGGCTAAAAGTATGCAGACGCACATAGATATGCAGATATCATCTCAGAGACTCCTGGAAAGATAGGCCTATTATTTATAAAAGTTGTTCCACATATTTTTAAAATGTCATCTAGTGTAGTAAAGAAAACAGACAAAATGACTGAGAGATTGTCAAAGTTGTTTAATATAACATTGAACAAAATACAATTATTTTGGCAAAACATTTTTCCTATCCTCTTAAAGACAGTTTCATACTAGACGCTAAAATACCTGATAAATTTCATTTTAGAACCGTTTTAACAAAAAGATTTGAGCGTCTCATTAAATAAATAAAAAAGTTTACTAGTACAGCTAAGTAATGTACTGATATTATTATAATAATGCTACAATCAGTAATGATGTATCATCCTGATTTTCAAAGCATAAAGTTCATGTAATGTTTTAAGACGGTATCCATCGCACTCTTAGTGATGTTTGGTGTTCACACATTTATATTCGGCTCTATAAACCATTTCCTCTTTTTTGGCCTCAGTTGTTCGGAGGACCTAGTGAAGAAAAAGTACTGGATCCCTGCTGGTACACTAGAAAATCTCCTTTTTCTCGTGTATAAAGTGACTGTGCCCCTGAGAAAGATGTCTGTAATGTGAGGAGAACATCTCAGATCAGCTCACTGTACTTCCTCGTTGGATTCATCTCCAACTTCTCCCTGTGAGAGGGAAAATGGCACCGTGACTAAAGATTCATCCTGTTTTTGCATGTGTTATTAGGCCAGATGTCATTGAGATACTTACATTGCCTACATGCATGTTTCTGCTAATCCACTTGGAGTAATTTTCCTGTAGATACGTGGCACCGAAGCCCAGCACACGATTCATCGGATGGTAGTTGACGCCACAGAGCTGACTGGTGGCTTCACAAATCAGAGCCACGTCAACTTTCTGGTCTTCCTGTTCTGTTGGCAGTTCTGAGGTGACACTTCTACAGAAAGCATCCATCACTTTCTTGAAGAAGCCATACTTGAAAGAGGACTGCAGCGTTTCATACAAGACCTTGTCTTTCTTAATCTGCAGCAGAGGTTCAGAGATAAAACAGAAGAGATGTTTACATTTAGTATGTTATTTTTATCTATCTATATTTTTTTCACAGTGTTGGTTGCAGCAGGAATGATAAAGCAGGATCTATGTGCATCAGTCGCAATCTCAGAAAAACAACCACCACAAACATTGACAATAACGGACAAAGAGCAACTGAAGCTGTTAATAAATAATAAATGTAAATAAATATTAAAATGAGGTTAACCTAACTAATCAAGAAAAATAACATTTGGTTAGCCAGACAAGGCCTGCCATTGAAATTTTGAGGCAAAATAGTGATATTGTTAAAATCAGTTTGTCTTTAACAGTTGACAAACTCACCATCTTTTTTTGTAATATCAAAATGATGTTTAATGATTAAGCTTTGCAACTAACAGATACGCTCCATTGATTTTACACTTTTTTGCTGATGTGACATATATATTTTTTATATAATGATTGTTCAAATGTCAAAGTATTTTACAGATAGTAAAAAGACCTCTATTGTGCAGTTTAATTCAATTTTCCCCATTACAAAGTATATCAACAGCACAGTAAAAAGTTAACTTGAAACATTGACATGAATTACAATTTTTATTATTAACAGAGGTGGACAAGGTACACAACTTCCTTACTTGAATGAAAGTACAGATACTACTGGTCAAATATTACTCCGTTACAAGTAAAAGTTGTAAAGACCGATTTTTACTTAAGTAAAAGTACAGAAGTACTCGTTTTTAAAAGTCCTTGAGTATCAAAAGTAAATTTCAATGCATTGTTTTATTATTGTTGCATTGTTGTGTAATACTTACAGTACCTTATGCCTCTGAATCTATGCCTACCCTCATATCAATATCACATTTATTTCTAGAACACAGTTCCAGTAGTGGGATTGAATGTGAGATTGAATAAGTGCACTCAATAACATCCACAATGTTTTCGGACCCCCAAATGGCTGTTCCCTCAAATAGAGCCCTATTTAAAGTTGTTTGGCTTTTAGTATGAATATGTTAGCCTTACTGTTATCTATAAGCTAGTGTGCTCCAAAACAATGACAGAATTCGCATTTAGAAGTCCAACCCCAACATTGAAAATGAAAATCAGGTTGATGTCAGAATACAACGCCAGACTGATATTAATCTCCAACGTTGGACAGGCGTTGTATTGTGGTTGAAAACGAAAATCGTGTGGACGTCAGAAACTAACATCAGTTGGTTTCTGACGTCAATTCGACTTTCATTTCAGCCAAAATGCAACCCCTGCAAAAATGCAACCCCTGCGACCAAAATCATCCCCTGACTGACATTACTACTTTCTACTCAAGGACCTGACAGAACTGTAGTGGAGTAAAAAGTACTATATTTGTCTTTCAAATGTAGTGAAATTAAAGTAAAAAGTTTCCAGAAAAAATAATACTCAAGTAAAGTACAGATACTCAAAAAGTGTACTTAAGTACAGTACTCAAGTAAATGTACTTTGTTACTGTCCACCTCTGATTATTAATGTTGTTTGTAGACTTTTGGAATCAACTGTTATGTAAATAAAGGTATAGAAAAACATGATGTATTATAAAATAGGCACAATGGACAACATTAAAATGCAGGTAACTGTGTTTGCAGAGACACCTGGTGGTCAGGTGCAACATCTAATTTAATTACATCATTCCACTGACCTTTGCATCCAGCTCATCGCCATGTACTCTGAGGATCTCCACCAGCCTTTGCACAACATCAGCTGAGAGAACAGATTCAGGAATGAGAAGTTCAGTTTGCAATCTTCTCTGAATTAAGCAACTCGGTGACCGCTAAAACTTCAATCAGATACAGAAATCAAAAGAGAAGAATGAGCTTGAACTCACCATCACTATCTGTTTCTAGATCACTTGGAGTGAAATGCACAGAATCTGATATCTCTGTCAATTCACTGACAATGTTTTCCATCTCATCCACTTTCCCACCATCTGAATCTGAAAGAAGAGAGGATAGCACATCATACGCTCGAATCTCCAAAATCTCACTTTATAGAGAATTTTTTTTTTTTTTTTTTTTTTTTTTTTTAAACACACACATATGAAGGTCAATATTATACTTCCCTCTCACCTAGCACTGCTTGCTGTAGTTCAGGTGCATCATCTGTCTTGGGTTTAATACATTTTGTAAAGAAAGAAAATCTCAATTTCTTCTTTTTGCGCATTCTCTTTGCTTTGTCGTTTTTTTCAGACGGCTCTCTCTCTGGGATGTCCTGCTGCAGACTGGTGTCCATGGGTCGTCTCTTGCGGGCGTACGACTTAAGGAGTCTGAACTCCAGACTGTCCTCCGCAGGAATCTGGACATCACCATTGCTGTGCTCCTGGGCCCTGGTCAGTTAGCAAAACTTCATCAAAACACTTGGATCAGGAAGTTGAGTGCAACCTAATCTTTATAGGTGGTGCACTCAGTATAACCTTCATTTACTGAACAGCATTAATAATTGTGTAACACACCACATTAAGTACTATAAAACTGATTTTTATAGGCTTCAGGTATGAATAGAGTCATCAGCTCATGTGGATATACATCATTTTTCAAATTCCTATTCATTTATTTATCTGTAAAACTTTCCATGAGGAAACATGACTGAGCAAACCTTTAACTTACAAATCAGGGGCTTAATTTAACTTTTAACATTTTTAAAATCCAACCGTAACAATATATCCTATATTTTTAAAAGTTTAAATTCCGCTCAAATTCTTAGATGAACAACCAGAAGCTTAAATTAACCATATGAGGTTAAGTTGAAATTAAATTGAACATAAGAGCTAAGTTAGTTGTAGTATTCTAATTTATCTTTAACATTAACTGTTTGTAAAAACGAACTAAAACATGCATTAATGCACTTGCAATGGGTGTCTAGAGCTTAAGCGTATTTTACCGTGAATATTCCTTTAACTTACATTTAATTTTACAATCAAATGAAAAGTTTAATTCATGAAAATGACATTTAAGGTAGATTTGGTTCATTAGTGAACTCACGGTCGCTGTGTAAATAGAGTGAATGTGTCTGGGCATGTTCGTCAAGCTTCTCCATCAACTCGTTTATATACTGTCTATGCATTAACTCCATTTAACGTTTGTTTCCCTTTTACTTCCGGCATTTCCATAAGTTTAGATCTAAATATCACTCATGTCAAAATGTTTTGAGCAGTCTCGACATATTTCTACGTTACATCTAAGCTAACCGGACTGAAGTCACGGAAGTGTGAACCAAATGTACTTAATCATCTTTAAGAAAAACAGGACAAAAATCTGAGACAGTCACTATTAAAGTTTTCTCTATGTGAATAAATATAGTGAAAGTTAAAACACTTACATGACTCGTTGTATTCAGCCTGTGCTGTGATAAGCTTCAGAGGATTGAAAAAAGTTCAGCATTTATACGAGGTGGGCGGAGCCAAACTGACTGCGTGTGTGCGTCATTACGTAGTGACTCACACACGTTTATACACAAACAATGAATCAACAAGTTTCATTCAAACCAAATGATTCATTGATTTCGATCATATAACTATTAATCATACAGCTTAGACTACAAAATTACATGCTTTATGTTCGTTTTTCATGCTTTATATTATATTAGCTCTTTATATTAACTTTCTCAGTTTTGAATACTAGAAATATAGTGCATAATTCATTGGCTAAGGCTAAATTTTTATATGCTTTCATTGCATGGAATGGGCATCGTGAACATGGCCCTGCTAAGCACTTTTGTGTGTGTTGTCAAGTCAACTTTGAACAAACTTTCATTTTTGGGTGATCTATCCATTAAAAAGAGACCTTAAACAGTCCCTTGAAATGGTAAATGAGAATGAATGGTTATTTTAAGTTTGCACATACTGTATTACAGCATTTAGGGCAATAAAGGGGGAGAAAGATAAATGTTCATACTTGGGATCAGTTGAGTCAAGAGTGCAGACAATGCATGTTATTTATTTTTTACAGTAGTTTCTTTAACATCAGGTACATCAATGACTTTTCCATAAAACACACAAAACACTGGTGCTTTCCATCCGACTGCCCTTTAATGAGGAAAAATTCCCAATTTTGATTGCGCAACATTTCACATCTCCACCATGTCTACTCACCCCGTGGCCTCATACACACCTAAAATAGATATTTAGAAATTAGAAAAAACTAAAACATTCAAGTAGTCCCATCTTTTAAAAGATTTTAAAAAAGCAAAATACAACCACTGAACAATTTTTAGATAACTTAAAAATTAAAAAAGGAGTAATGCCATTTCATTACATAATCACTGAGGGGTAGAAACATCCAGAGAGGTAACAAAATTCCATGCACAATAATGTGTTAAAATCTCAACTGATAATACAAGATGACACAGCAGATCACTCGTATGGAAATGGATCTCACAGAGGCTCAGCGTGATCCTACAGGCAGCCGTTTTCATGCATTTCCCGTCGTGAGTGATTTGACATGGTACAGGACTAAGTAATGTTACAGAAGTGTTCGAAATACCACACAACTCTCGTCAGTGTCTTTCTTGCGTTCATTTGGTTTAGTCATTCTTCTCGCAGGCCAGTGTCGTCAAACGCAACCTTTATAATGGAGCCAAAAATCTGCTGCCATCACTGGAAAAAACGCATCCGGTTCCTTTGCTTGTCTTGAAACATTAATGTAATGTAATATTAAATAGATAAATGCACAAATGTCATCCATTCATATTGCATTGAAAATGGCTCAGATGTTTTCTCGTTGTCATAAGATAATTTCACAATCACGCCACTGTAACGGCACACAAACAGATGAGGAGGAAACAGATTGTGTAAAGTCTGACTTTATGTAGATTTCCGATCATCAACCACTGGGTTCCAGTTTAAAACCTCTGCAAGCTGTTTTGTCCGCTGTGAAAATTCCCTGGAAGAAGATCCTCTTCCAAACAAACTCTGAACCAATGACGAGTCTCTTCAGGAGCAAAACCTGTCTGTGTGTCTTTGGCACACAACATGATGCACGAAAGCATGTTTAAACGTCTTTTGTGTCTCTAAGCCTAACTCTTGACGAAGCAAAACCCAATCCATCTTTGAATAAATAGTTATAATAAATAAGAGCAATAAATAAATGCTAGGTCAGAGCCTACAGTTAAAAAAACCCCACAGTGACATCAGTGGAAAAACAACAGCTAGACATTTTCCTGTTCGCCGAGGACTTTCTTAGCCCGGGGCGCTCTGGATACACCTCTCTTTCTCTTTCCCCCCCTCAAGCTCTCTCGTTCGAGTGTGAGCAGGCGCGTGGAGGAGTGCCGACAGCCACTTTCTGTGGGTACATTTCTTCCTAACACTAAGCGCGTGAGCCCGTTCATACAGCCGTCTCCAGATCCTCGTGTGCCACGGGCTCATCTACCGGCTGGCTCTCCATGAGGGACGCCAACTCCAAGTTCCCGGTATCCAGGGCACAATCCTTGGGAGTTTTTCCCTAAAAGGGAAATAGTTGTGTTTATAAACTAGTACACACTAGTGCTACTCTTCCACAATCTAGAGGAACGAAGAGGAAACGAGGAGATTCTCACCAGGAAGTTTGTTTTGCTAAGGGAAGCCCCAGCCTCCAGCAGACGTCTGCATACCTCACGGTGCTGCTGGGATGCTGCTTTGTGCAATGCGGTGTCGCCTCTGGAAAAAACAGAAGTTAGGACAAATGAAATGCCTGTTTACAGGAAATGACCGGTTCTATCACGCAAATAAATAGATCAAACCACAACTACGTACGTGTCTCTCTCAGTTAAATCCAACATCAGCTTTGACCCTGAAAGAAACAGAGACTGCATGTGAGAAGAGATTTTAAATATATTTATATATATATATTTATATGTACAGTGAATATATAGGGCTGGAGGAGCCTATCCTAGTTTCTTATACGTTGAGTGTTAATTCACTTTCTGTGCACTCTTCTCTCGGTTTTGTTTTGTAGAGTGCCTGGTTTATGTTTTCATTTGCTGAGCGTTCTTGTGTTGCCGTGTTCTATGAAGAACGCGGTTTGCGTGGTTTCATGTTACGTTTTGTGTGAACATGTGGCTTTTGAGTTCTCATTGGCTGCGTGTTCGCGTCATCGTGTGATATCTGGCCATGTGCTCTTCTTTTTATGTGTGGTGTGAGCACATGCTCTCCCTATTTATTCTCCTTGTGTTTGCAGTCCTGTGCTTGACCGTCATCGTATGCACCCCATGTGTCCTGCCCTGCCATATCTAGTCCTGACTTTGCCCAGCCTTGTGATAGGTATATATAATATATATATATATATATATATATATGGGATGCATCTAAATTTCAGCCGCCGAAAAATTATCAGCATTTTCAGTTTATGGCTGAAAGAGAAAAAAGCCAGAAAAAATAAGCCGAAAATATGCCGCCCCTCCGCATTCAGTGATCGGGTTTCACTCTGGCACACCATGTTTTGTAACTTACAAGCAGCTCCGATTCCGAAAATGCACAACTTCAAAGCGACTGCTCAGTGTTCCGCTAATAATACACTGATATTAATATATTGATATTTAATATTATTCTAATATAGCCCTATTTTCTGTCAAAAGTTTGTGTTAAATAAAAGTAAAAAAATAAATTTCTAAAATCTAAAAATAATAAAATTATTGGTGCAGTGTTATTTTCGGTTTCAGTTTCGGTTTTGGGCCCAGAATTTTCATTTAGGTGCATCCTTATATATATATATATATATATATATATATATATATATATATATATATATATATGGATATAATAGAAAATAAATTAGTATTTACTTATTAAAAAAATTTCTGATGCCCCAAAAGCTATTGCAACATTTAATACATATTTAAAATGTTATTTTATTTTCCAAAAACTATCTTGACATTTAGGTCATATTTAAAAATGTCACTTGACATTTAAAGGTTTTTGTTTTAAAAGTGTGCCTGTACTTTCTTTCTTTAAAAAATAGAAGAAAAAAAAAGTCACTTTTCATCAATTAAGTGTCCAGATACCTTTTGTGCCCATTATTTATTAAGAAATGGATATTTACTCCTAACTGGCTTTGGTTTTGGTTCTCTTAGACATGTGATGGCATCTCGACGGGGAAAAAACTCCCTTCCCTCCCAGTTGAGCATGTAACAAAAACTTTGAACCCTGAGCACACAAACACAGGAGGGTGCGTGTCAAGGTGCTCGTTCCAACACTCACCGTGCTCTAGAATGAAACTCACAACTTCCGTGTGACCGTGATGGGCGGCTAAGTGTAGAGCGGTGCAGCCCATAGAGTCCCGAACCAACAGACTGACCCCGCTGCCGCAGGAGCCCGGCATCTGTTAAACATGGGTCAGGTCATGAGTCAAGAGCATATGAGAGAGCATGGTTTTGAATCATACAAATAAACACTGGTTTTCGCAGAAGTTTTACTGGTTGCGCAAGTTACACTGCATCATGTGTTGTTGTGCACCACCCTGATGAGTCATGAGGGATAACCACTTCTAGAAAACTCTTTCACTTTCAGTTTCAAAAAAAAAGAATGATTGAAATAAAATAAAAACTCACCGCAGACAGGTCTCCTTTAACAGCAGCTGACAATAGAGCTAAAAAAACATTGAGATTTTGTCAGTAACAATCATGTATCTGTGTAACATGGGTAACAATCACATATCCCATGACTTCTGACAGGAAAACCTCCCTGAGTTAAACATAATTTCTAAATGCTTCCTGTCTCTCTACCACTTCAGAGAAATACTTGTGTTTGTACTGTACCTTGTTCATCTGAGGTCAGGGGAACACTGCAATAAGGAAACAAGAGCAAAAAAATCAAATGTAAGCTTTGTTCATGCAATTGCACAGAGCAGTGAGGTTTAAAACCGAAAGGAAAGTACGGAAAAATAAGGAATTGATGATTCACACCTGGAACTGGGTTCCACCACCACATCGGGCATTCCAGGAGCTCGAACCTGGCTCACCGCTGGGGCCTCATGGTCCAGGATGAAAACCTCATCCTGGCATATTTCAGTCACAAAGTGAAGATGCTCCTGTACGTACACACATTACAAGTGCACATTATGCAGCTTCCAATATCTTTTTCATTTTCTATACATATTATTATGTGCACTGTATCATCATACCTGAGCCTTGTCTATGCGATAAAAGCGGTCGGCTGATGTAGCTGGAAACATAATGTACAGTGAAGTGATGATTATTACATACTTTATTGAAGTACACAAATCACAACACATTCCTGTGTTACTGTGGAGGTTATAAAACTCAGTACTCCAGACAGGAGGCGATAAAGTTCAAATGCTGGTGCCAGATGTGATTTTATTCAGCTAGCATTTAACAGTTAGGGTGTGTTCACACTTGGCAGGTTTAGTTCCATTAAAATGAACTCTGGTGCGATTGCTCTAGTCCTTTTTAACACCGAACCTAAAGATAAAAAAGAAGAAGCTTTTATTATGTATATTTGGCGACGGATCTTACTGAACATCAAAAACAATGTTTTCTGAGGGGGAGGGGGAGGGGGAGCAATCCAACTCTGGTTCGGACCAAGCAATCAAACCAAGTGTGAAAGCAGCCTAAAATAGCCAAGAGAACCGAACATGAAGTGTGAACACACCCTTAAACTGACTTTACTTGCAAAGGTATGTCTCTTCTTATAGACAGTATAGACAATAAAAACACAGATCAGATGTGGAGACTCACAGTCTAGGAAGCTCCAGTTTGATGAAAGTCTGTGTGCTGAGCTCGGCCATGACAAACCTGTGCTCTCATCCTGAGAACAGACACGAAAAACATCACAAGTGTTCTGTGTGACGCAGTTTGACAAGATGCTGCTTATAATTCAATTCCTGAATTTGAATTAAAATGCAATTCAATTCAGAAAACTAGTGTAGGTGTAGTTTTAAAGTATCGGTATACATATACATTTCAATAACATCATGAATTTCAGTATGATTCACTCATACACACAAAACATGGTGTATTTTGAGGTATCATTTATTTATATATCACTAGATTTAATAAAATAACTTTTATTTTACTAACCACAGTTGAAGACTACTTCATTTCCCACTATGCTCCACTTCAAAATCAATCTATTACATAATTAATAGATTCCAATGTTAATGTGAATATGTATTTTTGATATTTATTTTATCACTACAAAGTTAATAGATTTAAACACTGATGTGAATATTTTTATCATTACAAAATTAATAGATTTAAATTCTAAAGATTTATGAATATTTATTTTATTGTTATCATTACAAAATTAATAGATTTAAATTCTGATGTGAATATTTCTTTTTAATATTTCTTTTCATTAAGTTAAAATTACAAAGTTAATAGATTTAAACTATGATGTGAATATTTTATTAAGTTATCATTACAAAATTAATAGATTTAAATTCTAATTTAAGATATTTCTTTTATTGTTATCACTGCAGTTAATAGATTTAAATTCTAATGTGAATATTTTTAAGTTATTACAAAATTAATATATTTAAATTCAAATTTGAATATAATTTTTTAAAATATTTATTTATAATACATTATCATTACAAATTAATTATGACTTAAAATAATAATTATGTTGTAATGTGATTATTTATTTTTATTATTATTATTAAGTTATCATTACAAAGTGAATTCTTTTTAAATTCATTTTGTGGAGCTGTATGGCAATGGTTCCCAACCTTTTTCCTTGACCCCCCCCCACCCCCACCCCCGAATGTACATATTGAACAATCCGTGACAACCCCCCCTGCATTGCATTATGTTTGCCATTTGATGTTGGGCAATGTTGTGGTTCAATTGTAATTGAAATCGGCATTGTAACCATAAGATTTTTTTAAAACTTTAAAAAAATATTTTTATATAAAATTATTAGTGGAACATTTATGCATCTTTATTCACCTCAAAGCATATCCGCTCCCGCGCCCCCCCTGTGAACTCTGGCACCCCCCCAGGTTGGGAACCAATGCTGTATGGTAATATCTATCATCTATTATTATCTTAATAAATCTACAGGGTGGGCCATTTATATGGATACACCATAATAACATGGGAATGGTTGGTGATATTAAAGTCCTTTTTGTGGCACATTAGTATATGTCATGGTCACCACCCATCTTGAGGAGTTTGCCCCCTCACATATACTAATGTGCCACAAACAGGACTTTAATATCACCAACCATTCCCATGTTATTACGGTGTATCCATATAAATGGCCCACCCTGTATTTTCCAGTTTTGACAGGACTGAATTTATATATCCAAAATCAACTTTATTGTCATTTTTAGCACGTTGCATGGCAATGGATTAAAACGAAACACAGGAAACAACAGTGACATGCAGTAAAAGACAACAGTAAATACAGACAAGAATCCCACAAGGTGCAACGAGTCAGAATTTGCCTGAATTTTGTCCAACCCTGTCGAGGCGTTTACCTGGTAGTGCACTCTGTGACCAGAAGAGGGCGCTTGATGCAAATCCTGTCAACAACAGACCAAAATTTGTAATTACGAAATGCATGGTTTAAGATTAAATGATGCAAATGAAATTACAACAAACCACAGGACCAGAAACAACATTCAGTTTTACGTCCCAGCAAAAAAGAAAAACGTAATCGTATTAATTTATTCCTCAGTGAAATCGGACTGAAACGGGCAGCATGGGAAGTGCTCACCTCCTGAAGCCTGTCAATGTACAGTCGACAGGTTTCAAGGTCACAGTCTCCTCTCACCACCACGATGCCAACAGGAGTAGCTGAACAAGCAAACACACACACACACACACACACACTGAGTTGGCATACAGTCACATATTCACCCTTCCTACAACAGCACTATATGTGAACTGTATTGTGGGAAAGGTTGTGCTTAACTTACAGATGTCACGCAGACGCTCCTTGTCGAACTGCATGCTCTCGTATTCCTGCAGGATGATACGGTTCACGCGCAGTCGCAGACGGTCAGGGACTGCATGAGAGCTGTGATGTGCAGACGATGGGAAATGAGAACCGATCCCACATAAAAGCATTCATATGAGATATTAACCAACAGAGGTGGAGGTGGAACAGACATTTTCTTGGTTTTATCTTCTGCTTGCTGATAATGTTCTACATGAAAGGACTGAATCATAATGGAAAACTATGAAAACAAAGTATTAATCCCAGATGATGAGGAGCTAAAAGGAAACGTGAAAATGAGTTTCACAAAAGGACAAGTGAAGATCAGAAAAGACTGTAGCCATAAAAATGTTTCTGGGGCCGTTTGGTCTGTTTAGACCAAACCTGTCATCCTTATACAAGTCAACATGATTGACCCTTGACATATACAAATGAATCATTATTTACTATTATTTATGTAACCTCCTATAACCCTAACCATCATTCAATTTTGTAAATACTATCTGCAATATTTTATAAAGCATTTAGCTATTTAAATAATAATTATTTTTAGCTAAATAATTATTTGTCCACATTTGCAGTACATGTAGTAAAAAATGGTGTTATAAAAAAAAATATATATATATATATGCACAGTATATATAAACATTATTGTTACAAGCATAACATGTACATTTTAGTATGAATATTGATTTATTATAAATTATTTTCTTATTATTTAATAATTATAAAATAGTTTTCAACAAAATTGACATTTAAATTCTAGTATGACTATTTATTTTTAATTATTTGTATTTATTAGGACATTTTGTGGTGCTGTATGGCAATATTAAAATCTATTTTGATGGTTGAATTAATTGTTTTGACAGTACTGAACTTATATATATAGGAATAATTATGCATAATTATTGTCACAAGTTTGTCACAAAACGTTTTTGTTTTTTTCATTCCTGCAGGCAATAAATGATTGTAAAAACCACCTGCAATAGCTTAGAAAGATAAAGTGCTTAAAATGCATTATTTATCGAACGGCCTAGAACATGTCAACTAAAACAGCAGAGCAAGCTATGAAATTATGTTGAGAGGTTACTAAAACAAACACTGTTTTTGGACTCTGCTTGTGTGCAATAAGACCAGAAACATGTATTAAGACAGTAAACAGGGTCGATTTGATGATTTCATGTTGACTTTAAGATGCACAGCAACAGAACAACACCTAAATACACTGTAAGCTGGGCGGAAAACACAAAACACACACACACACACCCGCTCTGTCAGCAGGCCGAGGTGTGCGACACGGCTGTGTATACCATACTTACACAGAGAAGGAGTCGGGGGGAGCAGAGAGGCGGCGCAGGTCGGCTGCGCACACTTTCTGAATGCTGAGTCAGCGCAGCCACACAGGAACACAGGCAGCACAGCCAAGCCAGTCAGCACAAGAGAGAGAGAGAGAGAGAGATGGAGATGGAGGCGGAGAGGGACAAACGCATGAAGGGCGACCAGTAATTAAGGAGGAGAGAGAAAGATGGAGACAAGGAAAGAAAAAGAAAGAAAAACACACTGAGGCACTGCAGAGCAGCAAACAGACCATGAGAGAGGTTCTAGAAGAGCAGTGCATTAGTGCTGTTACTAGAACATTCATCAGTCAAGCACACATGAGCTGGTGTTATGCCTGCTACTGACTGAGATTTCGGATTACTGATCACACTGTACGACATGTATGTAGACTGTATGATTATGACACCTTTTGAATCGTAGGCTACGACGCAAGTTAGTATAGATGAATAAAACGTCATCAGCATGCGCTAGTGGTAAACAAAGAGAGAAAGATGAATCACACTTTTTGGCAATTGTGGTTTTTATGTGCGCTGAAAAAAAGAGGAGGAATCGAAAGAGGAGAATATGGATGTGGTTATGGCTAGGGGAACAGAGGCCAACTTTGCATGCCAATTTAGCAAATGGAGCTTGAGGTAAGTAGTTTTAAGTTTTAGCGTCAGGTCGCGTTGATCAATACGCAATTTCACTTTGCATTTTTATTGGCTTGTCAGTAGACGCAATCTTGCTCTTGTCACTGTTGTTTTGTATCAAGAAAACCATAAAATGACTGTGTCAAAGTCAGTCTCTAAATATTTGACCTTGTAATAACAGGACTAGGTTAGTTCAGGTTGTCCATTATCACATTGTAAAACACCAAAAAAAGTTCCATAATATGCGATCAAAACACACTCACAAAAAGTTTTTTCAAAAACTTTTACATCTTGCACATCTGCATTTGTCAAAATGCGTATGTATTGTGCACTGATGCATGAGCGGATTAAGTAGTACATTTGAGTGCAGATTATTTTGTGACTCACTCATTGAGCAGCGGCACAGATGTGCGTCTCTTGCTCTTCTGCACCATGTTGGCCTGGTTCCTCAGTGATATGTGCAGGGTCGAGGGCGTGAGGCGACACGGTTCGCCGTCCACCTGCACGGGCAGCGTCTTGAAGGTGGTGAGGATGACCTCTCTGCACTGATGCAGCCGTTCGCCGTGGCCGCCCACCTGCAGCGCCGCCTTGTGTGAAGACAGGGAAATGCATGCAAGCCTTAAGCCTTAAAGGGGTCATATAATGGTACATGCACTTTTACAAGTTGATTGTACTGAAGTGTGTGTTGGCAGTGCCTGTACACAACCATCATAAACTGATAAAAATCCATCCAGTGTTTTTTTTTATCTTCTTATATGTTTTCCCCCATCTCAAATCAAGCCGTTCGATTTTGTGACGTCACACGGTCGGACGCCCCTCCCACGATTGTTGATTGACAGCAGCGTTTCAACACAGACCCGCCCTCGCTCGTGAGCGAGCTGTCAATCATAGTCCGTGCGGACCGGCGCGGTCATTGTTGATACGCTGGAGCACTGTCTATGAGCAGAATGGCGTCTAAGCGATTGTGGTGTTCTGTTCTTGGGTGTAATAAGGAACACAGCAGTCATTTTGATGTTCCTAAATCCGATCCACTGAAGACGCAGTGGCTGAGTTTTGTTTTCGAAGGGAATATTCCCCACGATCAACAGCAATGCTTTCATGTTTGCGCGAATCATTTCACACACCAGACTGCTTTACAAACGAGGTCAGTAAAAAGCTGGTTATTTGCTAAGAAGCTGCTCCTGAAAAAAGGATCGGTACCAACTATTCGTGTTCCTGCTGCACCTCCAGAAGAACTGAAGTGAGTGTAACGTTTTATTAACCTTTATATTAATATTTATATTAATCTTTGCAAATCGCTTGCACGCTTCACGATGAATTTTGAGTTTACACTCAGGTACATTACGGCATGTTTTCTATGTACGATGTTCTCAATATAATTAATAATCCCACGTTTATAATGAACAACGCGTTATGGTTATTGTGTTATTGGGCCCTATTTTAACGATCTGAAACGCAAGTGTCAAAGCGCAAAGCGCAAGTAACTTTGTGGGCGGGTCTTGGCGCTGTTGCTATTTTCCCGGCGGGATAAATGACTCTTGCGCCCGGCGCAAATCTAAAATGGGTTGGTCTGAAGTAGCTTCATTATTCATAGGTGTGGTTTGGGCGTAACGTGAAATAAACCAATCAGAGCGTCATCTCACATTCCCTTTAAGAGCAGACGCGCTTTTTCTAAAGCGGATTCCTATTATAACGGCGGATTTGCCAGGCGCGCGCCAGGAGCGGTTCACAGCCGAGGAGAGCAACGCTCTCGTCAGGGACGTTGGGGATGGAGAAACCCAACCAAATTAACTTCGGTAAAAAAGGCGTATGATAATTTGGGTAAATGTGTAAGCTAGATGTATGCTTTTATAATAAATTGTCTATCTATCTATCTATCGTAATAATGTATGATTTGCAAAAATGAAAACTGCTGCTTCTGTGTAGATGAGAGAATCAAAGTGTATGCGCGTTGTGCACACGCTACATTGATTATGGCCAAGCATGTGTCCTTAAAATGGCATATGAATAACATGCGCAACGCGGCACTGACTTTAAACTATTTTTTCCTGGTTAGTGGCGCAATTGTTTTCTAAACCTGCAAAATAGCATGAAGGAACGTTTGCGCCGGAACACGCCTCCTTTTTTGCACTGAACCGCCCAGGGAGCGCAAGTTCATTCCCTAGTTTAGTCGACGTGCTTCTGTGGAGGGAAAAGCGCGCTTTGCGCGGGTGCAAAATAGGAATGATACATGCGTCGGTGTACAAAGTCAATTGCGCTGGGTGCAAGATAGGGCCCATTGTGTTACAAACGATGTACGCACAGAACAGAGGGGCGGGGTGAGCAAAGCTCATTATCATTTAAAGACACATGCACTTAAACGGCGTGCTGAAAACAGAGCTGTTTTTGACCAGGTAAAATGAGTGTTTTCTTACAATATTAATGAGAATTTTTAATTAAAGTATATTACAAACTTTTCATTTAGACCCTAAAGAATCATATTAGCTTGTACAAAAATGGCATTATATGACCCCTTTAAAACTGCAACAAAGACTATACATATTACTATGGGAAAGTGAAAAAGTGCAACGTGCAATATGGCAGAATAAGTCCTGCTCTAAATAAAAGAGCCAGTCGCCAATTGCTCACCAGAGAGGCCATGGTGAAACCGATCACCTCGATGCAGCCATCGTCATGCCTCTGAGGCTCAAAATCTCTGTGGTCGCCCGTGTTTCCCCATGGCATGGTACCAGCACAGTACCTACAGAGAGAGAGTACAGCGTTTAATGAGGTATGTAAAATAAGACAGTCCTGTTGACATGTTTAAAAAAAAAGTATGAATCCTTCAGGTAAAAACTGGGATAGAGCTGCACGATTAATCATTAAAAGATCCAACCCACATGTTCTTATTCCTAAATGACAACAATTCGGCCATGTCTATTAAACATTTGACAAAATCACAGCAGAACATTCAAATCTGTGCAGGCACTGATCAGTTACATCATTACACCAGTAGGTGGCGACAAGTGACTGTTAAAAATGTGTGAGTCATTGAATCATTCATTGAAGAGATTTGTTCAAAAACACTGATTCATCCAGTAATAGGGCTGTGAAACGATTAATCGCGATTAATCGCATCCAAAATAAAAATTCGTGTTCACATAATATATGTGTGTGTACTGTGCATAATTATTTTGTATATAAAAATACACACACATGCATGTATATGTTTAAGAAAAATGTATTTATATATAAAATATTTTAATTTATATATAATATAAATTATGTATAAACATATATACTGTACATGCAAATATTTCTTAACTATATACATGAATATGTGTGTATTTATATACAAAATAATTATACACAGTACACTCATATATTATGTAAACACAAACTTTTATTTTGGCTGCGATTAATCACGATTAATCGTTGCACAGCCCTATCCAGTGATGAAATAAGTGGTCTTTTTTTGAGTTTGAGTTGATTTTTTAAAACAATCATTCATTCAAATTAGATATCTTTTAAATAGACTGCAGCAATTAACATTTTGTCCGAATCTTTTTATATTTAAATGTGTTTTCATTGGAATCAGTTTGCATGACCCTTTTCATCACCACTATATTTCATATTGGATTAAATAAAAAACATCTATCCAGTTAACAGCAACAACTAAATAAATAATAAAAGTAAAAAATTAAAAGCTATAAAATGTAATTAAAATAATTGCTTTAAAATAAATGCTTTCAGTCTGCAATCATTTTAATGCTCTATGCAGTTTCTGAGAAAATGCAGAAATTGTTTTTTTTTCTGCCCAACCCTATTATTATGTAACATTGTCCCCACGCAGATTATTTAAAATACTGGTTTGATCTTTCTAAAATCAAATTTGAGGAAGTGACATCACAGAAGTCACAAGATTAACAGTTCTTCATTACAGCCACACTTATTATAATTGACCTTTTCAAGCTCAACATTTAAACACTGTTGTGCGAAAAACAATCGCAGTAATATATTTGTACAGAATTGTTTTTTTCTTGGCACTAAGTACAAAAACAATGTGTTAGCTGAGGCCATTATTAGATGTTTTGTACTGACCTTCAACCCAGACACATTTCTAATGTACCAGACTTGGCAGAAAAACATGTTTTGAAAGTTTTATTACAAGGCACATACTACCAGAGTGTTACTACCTGAATTTATTATTTACAAAAAGAAGACTACATATAGCAGAATGACTCTTATTTTTGCAGCAAACCTGGGAATATTCAAGAAGACGATGCACTGAAACTTCAGTTCCTGGATCTTGGGTGTGAGATCCGTACCATCACACTGTCAGTACAGAGAACAACATGTTAAATATCAGGTGGACAATAGGGAAAGTTAGCATTAGCAGACAGGAACAGGGGTTCCAGGTGAAGTTTCATACTCACCACCACTCTGACATGCTTAGACAGATCCCTGGAGCTCCGCTGGAGAAAGTCGGAGAAAGCCGCCTGAGGGGACAAAACTAAGAGTCACTCTCTTACAAACACACACACCAGTTATTCTGTCAGAAAGGAAACTCTGCCTACCCCTGCATAGAACATCTTGTTACGGAAGCGACTGTTGAATTTCTCGGGGTTGGCTTCTGTGAAGGAACACAACGACACAAATGATTATGACTGAGAATGAAAAAGAATGAGAAAGAACAAATGCATAAAGATATCGGCCAACAAGGACATTTTACTAAATGCCACACACGTGCGCAGCCAATAAAGTGAGTCATATCATAGAAAACATGATCTTTTGAAATAATTCACAATCATCACCGCTATTAGGTCATCATATTAACATATGCCCACTAAACATTTACTATACACATCAAGGCCTATTCAGTATTCAGCAGCTTGACTCTGCCAAACATAACACTTACATATAAAAGGTCATTTATATATATATAAGTTTTAAATGTTCAGTAATACGTTTATGTAAAATGCACACATTTGCACATATACGTCACAAACCTCTAGATTCGTGGAACTCCAGGGTGACGTGGGCATCAAAGCCGAGGCTGAAGTAGTTATTGAACACGTTAAGAGGAAGCTGATAAAAGACAACAAAGAGACACATTGTAATATCAGCAGCGTGTAAACGTTGCATATATCCTGGTGTATATCTACAGCGATCACCTTCTGCGTGCCCTCCTCCGGCTGAGCAGCCGAACGCTCCACCTGCAGATTCCAGCGGTCCAACTGCACCACCGTACCGTCCTCCACGTGACACAAGACCTTAGACACCGGCTCGTCGGTGTAACCCTGAAACATGAAGAGATCATGTTGAGTTGAGAGGTCTTACCTTACACAACACAGCTACTGTATGTAAAGGGCTATTTACTCCTGGCATAAACACAGTGCTTGACATGAATAGCAATGATTATACCATCAATTCGAATGTTCAGAGTGGACAGCGAGGATCATTATACCCGCTTCATTGCTAATAACAGACTTTCGATAAAGGCATGGGGAAAAAAACAAGAGAGACACTCCAGATTCCAAGGCCAGTGTTTCTCTAGGCACGCGGTCAGAGTATAATGGAAAATAATGAGCGGCATTTATCAGTGACAACCACTTAGATGGCCAACTGCACAATTACAGCCTCTCAGCCAATCAGAGCAGCCCGATCATATCCAACTAATGCTGTTTGCTTTCACACGCTCCTGTGCTGTGTAAAACAAACCAAATTAAAATTCAAATGTGCTGTTATTCAGCATTTCATGAGTAAGATGAGGGTGAAATGTGTGATGGATGCTAGCTTTATGTGATAGCAGCATGTTTGCAATAGGAAATGGTGATTTCCACTAGCAATAGTCAGGGGAAACGTGCCCCTAGCTAAGAAAGGAGAAAGCATACACACAGGCAGACAGGGGAATCAAACTATTTATTAATCACTTAAAGAAGATTTAAAGATGAGTTGACTCACCCCTCCCCAGTTCAGAGTCCTGGCAAGGTCATTTCCTGTACCAAGAGGAAGCACAGCTACAGGAGGTTGTGGGTTCATCTGAAGTTCATCTAAGGCCGAGAGAATCCAGCCCACCTAGACAAAAGAGGACAAACTAGTCATTCGGGGGCAGAAATGCCAAAAGCACCGCTCAGGAAATCCAAGTTTCATCTTGCATGGGTCATGCATCTAGAAATTACCCGTAAGAAAGCATGACAGGGCAAACCACAGACCCACTATTAGCTAATAACAGTGTTTCGCCACTGCTCGTTACTTTTCAGTTCATTGTCGTTCCACATATCTGTCACCAGAGGGAGGTGCGTCCAAAATGTTTAACCTTCTAGCGGGTTGGACATATCTGATCATCCCAACATACCGTTCCATCTCCTCCACAGGCGAGGATGCGAAGATTTGGCACTTTCCTGTATAATTCCAGCCTGATGGACAGAGGGAAACAAATAGTGATGTTTGTTACTGATGCATTTGCAATCAATCAGCATTAAAAAGTGACCCCAAACAGTATTTGGATGCTTAAGGCACATTTACAAATTGGCGAATTTCACTGCATTAGATAAAAGTACCAAAGCAAGAATCATTTTCTCAGAATTCAACTTTTCTGGGACATTTTGCAATGATATTGATAACACTTTACAATAAAGTCGAATATCATTAGTAAACAAGCATTAGGAATCATGAACTGACAATGAACAATACTTTTACAGCATTTATTAATGTTAATTTCCATATATACACTAATACGTTTTTAAATAGTATATTTATAAATGAACATTAACCTAGATTGATAAATGCAATAAGTGTTGTTCATTGATAGTACCTAATGCAATAAATAATGTTAACACAGTGACTTTAACCAGAAGGTGATTTTTAGCAGATGAATGAAGTCAGTTCTCCACAAGTTCACACAGGTCTCCTATCAGAGTAACCACATGTGTAGTTCAACACATTAGCTATGCACAAAATATATTCTGTCTTCATTTTGTTATCTATTATTGTGTAAAACCTAATCAAAAAAATATATTTGTTAAATGTTTGACATTTGACAAATAAATGCCACTTGGTTTGATGCATTTTTATTTTTCTCCTCTAATGCAAAGACATTCAGACACTTAAATGTGGATTAAATGTTTTGTGGGCCATTGCATGTGTGTGTGTGTGTGTGTGTGTGTGTGTGTGTGTGTGTGTGTGTGTGTTGGTTTTCTGTTTTAATAGGAGTTTAATCACAGCTCTGTCAGACAGCTCAAAAAAAAGCCCCCAGCCACCCAGCTGTGTCTGCTCCCATCTTAATACTCTCTCTCTCTCTCTCTCTCTCTCTCTCTGTCATCACTAGAGCAGATCAGAGCGCATGTGCTGTGCTGTCTCACCGCTCAATTACTGAGGCGAACTGAGGCAGTGGGCAGCGGGGAGAGAAGCTTCTAGAACACTGAACTCCCTCATAGAACACAGCACTGCTGAGATCCAGCGACTACATAATTAATGTGGTCAGGACAAAGAAATAGTGGGTTAAAGCGCATTAAGGGAGGGAGAGATGATCTGATACGGAATGAAAGAGAACGCTAAAAACTGAGAGACTCACGCTTCTCTGGGCCCTCCCTGAGACAAATCAAACACCTGCCGAGGGTTCAGGATCCACATGAACATCTGCAGCAACTTAGTCCCCTGAGAACCACAGACAGATCAGACCGATAGACAGACAACACCACAGACTGAGAGAAAGACACAACAAAGACAGGAAGAACAATAGATGGAGTGACAGACAGACTGATAGCATGACAGACAGATAGAATGATAGACAGTGACAGATTGATAGAATGACAGATAAAACATACAAACAGAACAACAGACAGAACGATAGATAAAATGACAGAACGATAAATAGAATGACAGAAAGATATAATGATAGAGAGATAGAACAACAGACAGACAGAAAGATAGATAGAACAGCAGAGTGATATATAGAATGGTAGACAGACAGGCAGACAGAATGAAAGATAGAACACCAGAAAGATAGACAGAACGACAGACAGACAAAACAATAGAAAGAACGACAGACAGAATAATAGAACAGAAAGAATGATAGATAGAACGACAGACAGAATGATAGATAGAATAATAGAAAAACAGAGCGACAGACAGAAAGATAGAAAGAACGACAGAGACAGAATGATAAATAGAATAACAGAAAGATAGAACAACAGACAGACAGAATTATAAATAGGACAACAGAAAAACAGAACGATATAATAACAGAAGGATACATAGAACGACAGACAGAATGATAGATAGAATGACCGAAAGATAGAAAGACAGACAGACAGAATGATAGATAGGACAACAGAAAGACAGAACGATAGATAGAATGATCGAAAGACAGACAGACAGAATGACAAATAAAACAACAGATAGAAAGGTAGACAGACAGAATGATAGATAGGACAACATACAGAACTATTGATAGAACGATAGAGTGATATATTGAATGGCAGGCAGACAGGTCAACAGACAGACAGATAACTCCTCTATTCGTCTCTTTCTTCAGTGTCTCACCTGGTTTCCGCCGCTCTTGGGGTTGACAAACACCAGCACTGGTTTCATCAGCGGTGAGGGCAGCGGCTTCAGCATGAACGGACGCCATTTTGATTCCTGTCATTTCAAAGTCACTTCGTTATACTTCAAATAAATGCGCACATTAGCACACAAATACACACACACATCGCTGCAGTGGGGACAGATGATCACTGAGCAGGAGTTAAGGGAAGAAAACGTTTAAAAGCAGGACAGGAATCAGATCTACTCACATCCGTGCCCTTTTTGCTGGCTCTTCTTTTGAACGACGTCCGTTTTTTCCTTCGAGTGGAGTTTTTAAATGAGCTCTGGGACACAGGTCATATGGGTTCAGAACAACACGAGGATGAGAGAGGTAACACTTTACAATAAGGTCTCATTTGCTAACATCAGTTAGCATTAGCTAACATGAACTAACAATGAGACAAATATATTTTTAAGCATTTATTATCCTTTGTTAACATTAGTTGTTCATGTTAGTTCTCAGTAGATTAACAAATGTTAACAAGTACAACTTTAGATTTTAAAAATGTATTTTAATAGAAAATTTAAATGTAATTTTAATTCCCATGAAAGAGTAAAATTAATAAATGCTGTTAATTCTTAAGTAATATAGTTTACTAATTAAATAGTTCATTTTTAAGTAATAAATTAATTCATTTTGAAGTGTAAAGTGTTAGCGGATGAGAAATAAATTACAAGATTTTCCTTGGTTGAACTATTCCAACAACAATTTGTGTATAAGCAAGCAACTTCCCTTTTAGCAACTCCTGAATTGAAAGTGGCAGTAACATGATGCCACATTTCAAAAACCTTCCCCATCAATGCATACAGTAAATCCACCAATCATAGCTGAGCGTGTCATCAGAGTGGGTGTGGTCTAAATGTCTGCTATGACTGTTGATATGATGGTTCAGTTTTTGATCAATTCAATTCTAGCTTTTAATGCAACAGATAAACTGTGATGTTGAAAGTGTAGGAAACAATGAAAGAAGCTCCATATAAAATAAGTATAGAAGTTTTATGAAACGCAACATTACTGATATAAAATCTCGCAGCATCAAAGCATATTTAAGCTGAAGATGATCAGCAGAAGAAGACGAGAGCATACAGCCCAGCTTCTAAACACAGTCTAGTGTCACTTTGTATTAGCGTCTCCTGCAGGACATTACATAAACCTCGCCTCATGAAGTGCTGATAAAAACGTACCTGCGGTTTCCTGACTTTGATGATCCAGGAAGGGGGTACGATGACCCCGGCGTGAGCTCCCAGTGAGCAGGGCTCCTCGATCTGATGGAGCATGAAGCACGTGACCTTATTGTGGAACTGTGATAGATAAACAGTGAAAGAGTTGGAACAAGTCTGCGTCGCATAAACCAGTGAGGTTTTATGAGTAAAACACAGACATGACACTCACTGCCAGCTTGCACCAGGAGCAGCTGATGGCCACGATCTCCTTACTGTGGAAGAACTTCTGCGGGAAACTCTACAATCAAAGTGAAGGATAGCATAAACATACTTGACTTTTGCATGAAAAAAAATCTGCCGCCCTCCTTTAATAAAACCTGACGCTGTGACATACTTTGCCGCACTGACGACACTTCCCCTCTTGCCGTCGGCGGTGGACCCAGTGATGTCTCAAAGCGTTCTGCTGTCGCAAACAGACACAACGGGTCACATGTAAACGTGCCAACAAGGTTTCACTCTGCCATAAGTATACAATAAGTACAATAAGTATACGTCAGAGCAACTTCAGTGTGATGAATGATTTGAATGTCATGAGTCGATGAAGTGGACTCACATCTCTAAGGCATCGAGAGCCGCCCTCTCTGAATGTGGGTTTGCAACGGAAGTTGATCTGTGAGGGAGAGACAATGAAAGACAGATTTATAGAATCGTTTAGTTAAATAACACAATGTGTAGCTATGTAGACAGGCAGCGTCTGAAATTGCAAACTGTATAGTAGGGACTACATTTGGTAGGTACTACAACTTACTTTGCAATTGTTAAAAAGAAGTATGTTCTATATAGTATGGAAGTAGGTCTATTCGGATGCAGCAATGGTCAAGACGATCTGCTGAAGTTCAAACTGAGCATCAGAATGGGGACTAAAGGCCTTTAAATGTGGCCTGGTTGTTGGTGCCAGATGGGCCTACTGGGATCTACTGGGATTTTCATGCACAACCATCTCCAGGGTTTACAGAGGATGGTCCGAAAAAGAGCAAATATCCAGTGAGAGGCAGTTATGTGTGCGAAAATGGCTTGTTGATGTCAGAAATCAGAGGAGAATGACCAGACTGGTTCCAGCTGATAGAAAGGCAACAGAAACTCAAATAACCACTTGTTACAAGCGAGGTCTGCAGAAACACGTCGGATCTTGAAGTAGATGGGCTACAGCAGCAGAAAACACACCGATGCCACTCCTGTCAGATAAGAACAGGAAACTGAGGCTGCAATTCACACCGGCTCACCAAAATTACACAATACAAGATTGGAAAAACGTTGCCTGGTCTGATGAGTCTGGATTTCTGCTGCAACATTCAGATGGTAGGGTCAGAATTTAGCGTAAAAAGCATGAAAGCATGGAGCCATCTAGTCTTGTATCAACGGTTCAGGCTGATGGTGTAATGGTGTAGGGGATCTTTTCTTGGCACACTTTGGGCTCCTTAGTACCAATTGATCATCGTTCATCGAGTATTGTTGCTGACCATGTTCATCATCTTGATGGCTACTTCCAGCAGAAAAATGCACCATGTCACAAAGCTCAAATCATTTCAAACTGGTTTATTGAACATGACAGTGAGTTCACTGTACTCAAATGACCTCCACAGTCACCAGTTCTCAGTCCAATAGAGCTCATTTGGGATGTGGTGGAAAGAGAGAATCAGGACATGGATGTGCAGCCGACAAATCATCGTCATGTCATCATGTCAATATGGACCAAAATCTCTGAGGAATGTTTCCAGTAACTTGGTGAATCAATGCCACGAAGAATTAAGGCAGTTCTGAAGGGTCCAACCTGGTATTAACAAGGTGTACCTAATAAAGTGGCCGGTGAGTATATACATACAATATATATAGTAGTAGTATTATTTATTCTTTATATATATATAATTTTTTTTTAATAAAAAAGAAGAAAGTCTGAATTACTAGTCTATCTCTGAACTATTGATTAATTCTAAAGAACTTCTAAAATATTTAATTTAATAAATGAACCAAAAACAGACATTACCACATAAAATATAAACATTGTCTTAAAATAGATTGTGATGTATACTGTGACCTCGATATTCTTTCACATCCATTCACTCAATTGCACGGATAACTATATTTGAACATCGCAACAGCAGGGAGCCACAACTCCTGATCCTAAAAACTATAACTGCAATATCTAGATTATACCATCTCATCCCATTTCATTATCCTCCTGATGTCTGTTTGAAGAGACAAACGTCAGCATTCATCTGTAGAGGGCGTATTTATGACGTGCGTGAGAATGAAACGGATATTTCTGCCTCCGCTCACCTTGTCCAGCTCCTCAATGCACGCCGTGTGGACCACGATCTTACAGGCTGCACACTTCCTCCGGGGAGCCGACTTCTTAAAGAGAACCGAACAGCACAAAACACACAACAACTTGTCATAGAGCAATAGCCTGAGCAAATGCACACATCTACGATGCATCTTGTATAAGGAATATGGTCTCACTGCACTCTCATCTTCAGCTGTAAAAAGCTTGTTTCCTCTGAGGCGCCAAAGGATTTTGCCAACCACTTGAAGTGGCAATAATAGAGCTGCTACGGCTCTTGAAAACATCAGAGCGCAGCGTCGTGCTTTAACAAAAGCCTAACAAAATCCTTTTACCTGCTGAACATTTTCAGACTAATAGCTGCCTCTTCCTTTCAATACACAGCAGCCTCACATTATCTCATGAAAGAAAATGTCACTGCTAAAATGCTCTAATGACACTCTCTTCTCTGCCTTCAGCTAGCCCTCCAAATACAGCAACTGTCTGACTTCTCTTTAGTTCTTTTCATCTGTTTTAAACATGTTTGTAACCTGTTTAACCATGTTATACTCACTGCAATCTTGACCAAGCACGTCTCTTCGCCCAGGTAGCAGAGATCCCCGGAACAGTTTGTCTCAAGCCACAGATGATCACCGTTCACTGCGTTCTCCTGTGCAGATAAAATCAAAAGTGTTGTAGCTGTCAGTCCATGTCTATAAGCTTTGAAGCTAACATCTGCATGCTAATGCATTCTTAAATGCTCAGAAAATTAGCAGATATACGCATTTATGTTACTCTTCCAGGAAACCAAAAACATTGATCAAATGCTCAATGAAAACATCCCCTCATGCTAACTGATTAGCATGTAACAAATCATGGTTTATTTATGGCTATTATAACAACTTCCACGGATGCAGTTATACATATAGCTATACTATATCTGAATTTAGCATGTTTTATGATGAACTCTGCACTATTTTTGACACTATTATCTTCTGTGGAGCTGCTTTATGGTTCGCTAACTAAATTGAGCTTAATAATGACACTATTGTCTTTACAGCTGAAACTGTATTTGTTTCATAACTGTAATTACATAATCACATGCAACTAACCCTAAACCAAACCTAATCCTAACCTTATAGTAAGTACATATCTACATAAAGCACTATATAAATAACTGTGACTTAACTTGACATTTTTCTTGTGCCTGTAAACAAGTTAAAAGTTGAATGGTCAAGATTGCTCTAAACTGACATAGATAAGAGCATTAAAATGCAAAAACATTCAGGTAATGCACATTCCTGCATTCAAATCACACACATTGTGAGGCTTCAATTAGCGATGCCTTGTGTACACACTTAGCAGTTTTAGGAACGCGCATTAATGTTTGATGGCTGCGCTGGTCACGTCGGGAACTAGAGGGGAAGGAAAGGCCAGCAAAGACGAACAGGAAGCGTCCCGCTGGGCTCCGCCCCCTCAGCAGTCTCCATCTGCACACACAGCACCTGGATTAACGAGTCTCTCTTTTGCCATGCCAACCATCTTTGTGGGACCCGCCCACGTCAAACAGCACCCACCAGTCTAAATATGCTGATATGTGCATAACTATTTGCACAATCTTCTCCTCGACTCAAACATTAGGGCTTTAGTCTTAGAATGTCACGTACTGTATTATATATATAAAAACCCACTATATATCATGCTTTCATAGTATTTTGAGGGGAAAGACAATGCAACATTCTAAACTAATGCCACTTGCCTGTACCAAACTCATCACAATAGGGGCTTTCGCACCGGTTAGTTATACAAAAACTATACTGAACACCAGAGAGCAAAATTTTCCCCTAGAGCCATTTCCCACCAGAAGGAACTCTGAAGTGACGTAAGCCTGCCAACAGCAAAGTCATTTAAGCACGGCATTCAACAACTTCAACAACTGAAGAATGGTGGTCAAACATAATCGATGCTGTGTTTTTGTTGTGTGTCATGGGTTTCGTAATAACAGAGATGGAATGTAGTAGGAGTGCCAGTATTTTGTATGGCATGTGTTCGGCCAATCAATGTATACTATTGTGCTGGGTTAGACCCTACTCTGAAGTCTAGAGTAGGGTCTTAGATGCTAGATATAGATATCCCCCATTTAGCATGTTGTGTTTTGTGGTTAATTTTTAATTAGTCATATGTTAGAAAATTATATACTTTTTAAATATTGTTTATCCTTCTTATTATTTATGGGCCTAACAGTAAATTCATTATAATCAACACCTGCAAGTGTACACTTTGAAGACTAAAAATGACAAAAAAGGTTAGCTAATTCAACTTTATTAAAACTGCATATGGTAATCTTTCATTTGTGGGGAAAAAAAACATATACAGGGAGTGGACTAATGTTAACTAGCATGAGCATGAGAAAATCTAGCAAAGAAACGAATGAGACGACAAATCAAAGGAAAAAATAAACAGGTGTGCGAGCAGTTACAAAAACATTTTTTTCTCTGTGCGTTTCCAAAAAAAGGGAAAAAACATTAACGTGCAACAAGTACGCTAAGCGCTCAAGTTGCTGCCTGTTCAAGGAGTGCTGAAATCAATTATGCATCATTAAAGTCATTTTGGCTTCATACTTTTGGCATAAAGTTAAACATTTGTCATACCTGACCAGAAGATGTTCAAATAAATGTCACATTAGACAAGGAAGTTGTAGGTTGTGTTTGAATAATTACGTATCTTATTCAGCTGAGGTAAATTAAACGCAATTCTCACGTATCCTTGCCTGATGAAGAACGAGACTGCCCAACGGTCAGTTGAAATTTTAAAAGGCTGATTTTCGCACTTCAGGGCAGTGACGAGTACATATGTCGTCCAGTGGTTGTCCATAGACACCCTCGGCACAACCTTAAGCAATGGCCCTGAACGGTGGTTCAATGTCAATACTGTGACAACGCTGTAACAACCTTCACCACACAACGTAGTCATAGCAACCTTTTGGCCATGTTGTTGAAACGTTGTTAGAAGGTTGGGTACGTTGTGCCAATGTTCTGTGTTTGCTGGGTAGTTACTTACTAGCTGAAGTCAAATGGACCAATGTCTATATGGAAGTACCAAATGAAACCATCAAAGCACTGCCAGTATTGTTTTCTATGGGAAAGCTGATAAGACATGCAGTTGAACAGACATTCATAGTGAAAGACAGATGAAGGACACTTACGCTCCAGTCCACGGTGTTGCGGAGTTCCTTGGCTGGTCCATTGCTCAGGGCAGGGAAGGGATTCTGTGCTGGACCCAAATGCTGGAGGCCCGACCGCGAGATGGCTTTCCTGCGTAACAGAATGACCACAAATAGCTTCAGCACAAGACTGAGTGAACGCATTCAAGAGAAACTAATGAGACCTTGCTGAGCTGAAGGTTTTGACATCTGGGATAAGCTTCTTGCTGTTGCACATAAAAGGACAAGTCATTGTGGATCTAAGTGGGGACACGCTACAAAACACACACAACAGGAGACGGCCGTATACCTTGTGCCAGTATCAAAATGATCCAGACCAATCTGTTTACCAGTCTGCTTGGCCAGGAAGTTCCCATAATTCCCTGCATGCAAAGACAGCCTCTGCCTCATATGGTATGAAATAGGCAGAAAAGACTGTTTTTAGACACAAACAAACATCTAAAAGGTGTGTGTGTGTGTGTGTGTGTGTGTCTCAGCAAGGGGCTTGCATGAGTCAGTAATGTGCAAGTCACTTCCTCTGTCTGTCATTCTTCCACAGAACTGGCCTCATCACATGCTAGTATCACAGATCGATCAACTAAAACTCATATCTAGTATCTATAGCAGGATGGCTCCCTGAAAAAGACCTTGGATTAAAATAAAATAAAATAAATATAAAATAAAAGATACTTGGGAAATTCCGTGTCAAATCAACCAAATTTCTGAAACTTCGCCGGCTTAAATTTGTTATTTTGTGAATATTTTTTTCTGAACAAAGACAACCATAAATAGTGATGAAAGCCAAAATATTAAATGTTATATGGATATTTATTAAGTAATCCATTGTTTTGTGGGGGGGGGGGTCTATTAGTAAAATATGTTACATCATATGCCAACGGTGACAGTTAAAAAATGGGAAAAAGCACTTCTTGTGTTTTTTGCTTAAAGTTTGCATGCCTGTAACCCGAGAAGTAGTAAAGAACTCTTAATATTCTTTTATATATTTTGGTTAACAAACTTTTATTTTGGCATCTTTTAATTTTTTACAGCACAATACGGTTTATTCCCAGAAATATGAGGATTCCAATGTGGCTCTGTGAGTAAATTGGTAAATTTTACACATTTTCAGTGGTCAAAAAAACTAATGAATGTCAATTTGCATATAGCTGATACTTTTTTCTTTTAAAGAGGAATAACTGAAAAACAAATGATGCTGAAACTAGAATTGTATCTCGTTTCAATTGCATAGAACATTCCTGTCTGAGTGCCATAAATATTATTAAGTTTGCATGCCAAAATCAAAAAAATTTAGCTAGGGACCTCTGGGTGAGTTGACAAGGAATGATTTTAGTTTGGAAATGAGGTTTATGGGACCAAGAAGAAAGAAAACACGTTTGTACCATACTGGCATTTCAGGCATTTATGAATATGCATAATCAAAAAATAGTTTCACATTACTATAAAACCATCTGTAAGTACCATTTATACAAGCAACATGAGATATTTTAAAATAGAAATTTTAGACAAAACAAACTGCCTGTATAAACACAAAGAGAGCAATTAAGTTTCAGGAAGTTTATAGTATTCTATGGCTAACATAGACTGTAGATAAAAAGCTATGGCTACTAATATATAAAAGTGAACATGTGTTTCATATTCCCAGCTGTTATTTGCAAGTCCACCTGTTGTGCATATTAAAGCCTGTAACTGAACTTGCTAAAACTCCAAGCTCCTTCCTCAAAAACTCATGCCACCTGATCTTCCTCTAAAAGGCTCAGTATTTAACATAGTAAACACAGTGCCATATGGCTGTCCCTTTGAAGCAAAGGTTGAAAGTGACCCCACGCTCTGTGTATAATTTTACACACACTTACGACAGAAGCAATGGAGGCAGGGGGTGAAAAGAACAACGGACGAGGAAAAGGTGGGACGTACACCTGACACCCTGCTGAAAGTTTCAAGTCCTCATCTAAAATTATCCCGTTCAGAAAGAACACAAGCGAGAGTCCAGTTACAAGCTCTTTTGTAAAGCGAGCTAGGGCCACGGGATCACACACCTTTACCCTCCGAGCTAAAAATAGAGACACTGTCGGGGGACATGTGCGTTGAAAACATGACACTGTGATGAAACGTGGTGAAGGCAAGGAACATGACAACAAATAGACAGAAACAAATGTAAGACAAAAACAAAAATCACAAACAAGATCTCTTTAACATCTCAATTGCTTCTCCTAGACACCAATGTGCTAAAATGGAGACTTAAGTTCTAAGAGACAAAAAATAATTATCGGTTTTCAGAAAGGTCTTTCTCCTTAGACAAAATTGACAAACATTTGAGCAACCAAATGTTCTTCTGAGATAAGATAACACATGCATCTGAAAAAAAAGGCTATTGTGAAAAAATGCTATGAAGGAAACATGTAATATAGGGAGCTGAGTGAGAGAGCTTGCATTAGAAAACAATGTGACTACTGAAATATTATTGTCAAATGCTTCAAGTGCAGCAAGCAAACATGTCTTGTGCCTGTCAACAAGTTAAATGTTGAATGGTCAAGACTGCACTAAACTGACATAGAGACAGAGGAAGAGGTTGAGACCTCCTTATCCTCTTTCCCATTGCAGTCAGGTAAATGAGTAACGCATTTCTGTTTAATATTATTCCATGGCATTAAGCAAATCAATCATCGATGTCCACTGTTTAAAGACACCTTACATTAGGGTGTATAATCAGTTCTGGGTAAACACAGTGTCATTTCGAGAACAGCAGAACATATCACTAGAAAGTAATCAACTGAGTGCATGGAACGCAGGCAGAAAGGAACACAATTTGAGATAAAGGATATGCCACATGCCGACCAGAGCCGGTGGAAACAGACAGGAAGAGCAATCAGTGAGACTGCTATAATGGAATTAGTTCTACTAAAACAGGCTCTGACAGAGGTCTGGCTTCACCGAGAGATTTCAGATGGATGCTGTGCATGTGTGTGACATTTATCATCGGACAATATTAATTTGCCATGCAAGCTCCTGTTTATCCGGGAGGCAGACATGAAGGGATGGATAGAGGGTTCACATGTGCAAACGCAGGGGATGCGTGTTCAATTTAGTGGCCGCTGACTCTCCCTCCCTCCCACGACACCCTGCGGTAATATCATCCCTCCTGTGTAGTCAGGGCAACCGTCCAACACACGCCGCCGTTGGTGTATTTAAGTCTTAAATCTTATTGTCAGCATCATAATCTCTGTCTCCATTCCCATTGTCTCGGCCAATTAGGTTTTGTAGTTGTGTGTGGGTTGAAAACTCCCTCCACGCTTTAAGTCAGGTGTCAACCCACGTACACAGCTATGATATCATCTCTCCGCGCCGCCCACTCTCGATCTCAGTAAGTAAAGAAGTAAAAGTGTGAAGTTCTGCATGGAGTTCAGCTGCTAAAATGATATGTAGCAACACCTGGTCCGAATAGATGGAAAAGACACAACTGTTACTATCACTAACCTGTAGCCCAGAAGCCTGCGATACCAGGTCACCTTCCGCTTCCGACCTTTCCCACATACTCGGTTCTCCTCTACTGTCTTCTGGGCCCTGATCATCCTTCCATTTTGCCTTTTCAATCTGTGTCCCCCTTCCCGAACAACCAGTGTGCTTCCTACCTCTTCTCCAGCAGCATCCGATGTTGGGCAAGTAGAAGGCTCACTTCCACCGGTGCAAGGTAGGCTAACATCACTGTTACACATGGCTGCGTGTTAGCGCCCAAGCACACCTAACACACCCAATCGTGCACCCTCCCGCTGCCAGTGTAGCGCTGAGATCATCAGGCCGTCAGATAGCTGAGACCTGACGGAGGATACCTGAGAACCGGGGGGCGTGTAAGGGTGTCAGATCCTGTCCTGTCACCAGAGACAGACAAGAATCTCTCACAATCCACATTGCCATCGTTACCCCCAGAGAACCAAACCACAAGGTCAGCCCCACGTCTAGCACTTTGAGCTATTTTAAGGACTATTATGTAACCCAAGGTGACCTTCTGCAAGACAATCTATGGGCAACCTGTTACAAAGGGACACTTTATCCATGGATCCGTCAGTCTAAAGGAGTATTTGACCGGCTCTCTGCTCTGCACAGACTGATTGAGTGACTCTACAGGATGTGACTTCATTTGGTGGCCTCACACTTTGAGGATGCAAAGTTTCTGTGAGGAGTCTGATAGTCATGTTGTTCAGTTAGTGCCTGGTGAGTGACGTACATCAGCAAGTTCTTTCATGATTTGACTAGTAATTGTGAAAGAGAATCCTTGTCTACGTCTTGTCACCAATGATGTCAACCAAGTAACATGAAGACAATGAATGATCAGGAAGCGATCTTTTGGAATTGCTTGCAGGAAGTGTCTCTGATCTTTTCACTTTCTTTTTTCTCTCTACTTCTGCTTTGCTCGGTCTCTGCTTGAAACTCTATAACTGGGTCAGTGTGCTCTCTGCGATTCTACCCGCCCGCGGGGCCCTGGCGAACATGCACTTGAAGAACAGCTTCTCTGAGCCTCACTATTACCAACTTCCTCAAGGCTACTGCCGTTCCACAACACAATCCTTCTTCCTCTCCTCATTTTCATCGGAGCAGGATGTCCTTGACACGGACCCTTTTCTCATGCCTCCCTCTCGCTCCAGAGATTAAGATCTGAGACTATGCACTGGGGGGTGAAGCACGAGCGAGAGAAAGATGTGCCAAAGGTAATAAGTGTAACAAAATCGACGTGTACGCAGAGCTCCCGTGAGACCCCAAGACTGAGAGGAATCTTGTGCAGATCGGTGATTAGTGCTAATTCAATCTTCTTGCTTTTATCTGAAGCCAGCAGCGTCCTGATAAGAGCGTGATGAACAGAACAACACAAGAATGTATCAAGAGGAATAGAGAATGTTCCCGATAAGAACATCACACAACACATTAACAGCACTTCATTTTTAGGAAACAATCAGTTTATCAAATTACCAGTACGCAGGTATCCCACGAGTCATCTTATGCATATGTGACAGATTTGGGACATTCCATACATTACATATCCATAAAAACATTAGGAATCCCACTGGGGATAACTTCTTTCTTGTTGTGTTCAAAGCAGCAACTAAGGACTTTGTCCTTGCAGTAGTGCACTAGACACTTTGGATCATAAAAGCGTCTACTAATTCTGGGTTTTCCAAGCTTTTTTGAACCAAGCACTCCTACAATGACCCCAAAGGTTCGTAGAACCCATGGTAAATTAATGCTTGCTTATAAAGTCTTCCAGAGTCATTCATTGCTGCTGTACACTATATATGCATGTTCCTCAAATTTTCTCAGGGAAACATGCTGATTTCAGCATCATACCTGCTGCAATTCAGGAGAGAAATAAACATTTTCAGACCCTTCACGCTACTATGAATGCTTTGGCTGCTTACTCTGTCCCAAGGCAAGGATGCAGTTTCTAAACTACAGCATTTAGCCTGCTTTAATGTTTCCTGAATAAATGTGTGGTCAGGGTATTAGTCATTCAGTTTGTATGTGTTGGGGCTGAACTCCCTCAGGTCAGGGTCTTTTTGTATGTGTGTGTCCGTGACGTTGTTATTGTGACTGTGTGTTCATGTGTGTGCCGGATGGAGACACATTTCTCTCATTTGCCCCTGAGCTCTGTCACTGCAGCCTGACACACACCTACTGACAATGGCAGGAAAACTACACACAAACACACACACGCAAACTCAGCACATACATCACACTTGTGACCGGATCATGGGGAAGAAATAGAAGTGGTAGGTGGACATATTCCGTGGACAGATCCAATCATATATTGGTTTCTTCGCCTATTGACAATTTTGACCTGCTGGACCAAAAGTGTGAAAATAAACTCTTGTCACCACTTTTCACACTCTCACTAGTTTATTTACCAAAAAATGTCCAAAAAGTGCATATATACATACATCACATTTAAAATTATAATATTATATAAATAATCTCTGGTGGTAAGAGGTTTTTTTTTAAATAAAATGGCCTTTTTTTTCTAAATACACAATCAAATACTTTTCAAACTTTGTATATAATGTGACAAAATTAAAGTTTGTTTGGGAATAACATAAAAAACCTAAAAAATCAACCTTTTTTTCTTTACAGGTTTTATATCTCCTCTCAAGCTCTTCACTGACACTGTCTCCTACAATAATAGTAAGATCAGATGGCACTGGAATCTGCACTGGATACTTCACATGATGACATTTTCTCACATACAGAACAAACTTTCCTGCTATCCTTCTCAGGATGTCGCGTTCGCTCTTGAAATCCCAGATAACATCTGCGGTGGAGCTGGTGATAGAAAAGCTCAGCAAGCCTGATTCACTGACAGATAAATTATTTTCAGTGATTTCAGCTAAATTAACTTTGTGCCTTCTGATAACAGTGAAGAAATGCGTGATAAAAAATCCATGCAAAATCCAGACTAACTGTTCACTGACGGCATCAAGTGTTTGTATCTGAGCGTTGTTAACCAGTTTGACCAATCTAGAATGTTTATGCATGTGTGCACTAGTGGAACTCCCTCATGGAACGAGTAGCTTTCTAGTGTTTTAAATCTTTAAATGCATTTGTTTGCCAATGCATTCATTGTTTAGTACCATATTTATTTATGGCGTTACAATAAATGTTAACACAGCATCAACATGCATTTAAAGTCAACATGCATTGAGAGTATTGTGTATAAAATGTGAAACAGAACTCCCATCCTGCTGGTACAGCGGTCAGACAGGAAGCCTGGGCTTTTCCCGCTTGAACTCCCCAAACAACAGCGCTCAGATATTTATATCCATCACCTCCTAGCCTCAAACTGCGACACACACATTCCCTCCACAGTCCACTAATGACTGTCATCCCTTACATGTCATTCTGTCCGTCCTGTCTCTTCTCTGCCTTCACTCATGTATTCTTCTCACACATGAGGGACGGTAGAGCTCATAGCGATGTGGCAGTCTGTTCCTCAGTTTTTCTCTCGGTCCCTCTTTCCTTCCTCTACAAAGAGGTATAGATATATAGGGCACGTTTTCAAAGAGCAGACATAAACAATCTTCTACAGTCTCTCCCTATCTTTCTCAACATCTTCTCAGGGATGTGTACGAGTACTCGAGTACTCGAATATTCGGACGTGACAGTGACGATCGATCGCCGTGACTACTTTTTTTTTCTGAATTGTTATTGCAGCATTTTGGGCGGTAGCTGTGGTCTGATTGGTTAGCGTTAGGACAGCATGTCGTCCAGAGTAGACCGGCAAAATTAAGTGAAACTATGGATTTGAAAGTGTGAAGTGATGCCTGGCACCATCTTCCATTTACATAACAATATAATGAGAACACTACTGTAATAGAACATTGTAAATTCGTTGTGCTTGAGTTGCCCGTGACAGCGTTGTTGTTTTGTTACGGGAAGAGCGCATCCACAACATTTAAAAGTTCTGAAATCGCATTTGCGTCCTCTTGTGCAGATGAAAGTTGTATTATCACTTTTAGTTTGTATAGCGTACATAGGATGCATTTGGTTGAGTTTATTAACCCGCTAGCAAAACACTTCAGTTTAGCGGTGTTCATTCACTCGTCAGCTCTAACGGCAATGCCTACATTATTGACAATGATTGGTTATTCGAGACAGTCATATTCCTTTTAGATGATCCAGCAGTATATATTTTTTCTTGTCATATAGCTTAGAAAATGTGCAAGCTGTCTGGAATCACTTGATAAAGTAGACGAAAATACAGTTAAGTGTGAAATGTGCAGCACCAATCTGCCATACATAAAATTATAATGAGAACACTGAATGCCTGGGACACACCAAGCTGACGTCAAAGAACTAGCGGCGATGAATGCTGACTGTGTTGTTGCCTCTCGTCGACTGTGTGTCGGCCAAACCGACGCTCAAAAACGGCTCGACATTGCCCAGACGGCTGACCGTCGGCATGGTGTGTCCCGGCCTTAACTCTCACTTTATCTATGTCTCTTCTTTCTCTCTCCTTCCCTTTCTTTCCCTACCCTTCTCGTCAGGGTCAAACTTCAGTTTCTCCTGGCAGACCAGCTGCTGTGGGCCACATGCACCTCGTCCTTCACCACATGAAGGAGCACACACACTCTCCCCCTCCATCCCTCTGTCCTACATTCATCTCCCTCCCCTTCATCTTTTCTCCTCTCGTCTCTTTCACAGTCTGATTAGCTCACAATTTTGCTTCTCAAATAGAATGTTTGGATATTTCTACTGGAAAACAGGACAAAAATACTGATTAAGGGAGTGCAGTGGGTGTAGGGGCCGTGGGTGGTTTGGGTTTGGCTTTGGCGGGGGCCGTTCGCGCGGATCCAAGTGCTCCTGGGTAATCGCCTCTCGCTCTATTCATTTCAGTCACTCCTGCTTTCTGACACTTTCTCCTGTTAAAGATCCTCATGCGTAGCGACACCAGCTTCCTGCCACACATTTTATGTTCCTCCAACTCACTGAAAGACTCAAGAGGGGAAAAGAAAAAGGTGATTCTTTAAAAAAGAACTGAATTTAGTCACTCAATTAACTGAAGATATAAAAGTAAAATAGATTTCTAAAGAAAATATTAAGTGGTGCTTCATCGTGCAAAACTCGCTATCCTATTTTATTGCATTGCTATGGTGCTGAGTGTTTTTTATCTTGGTTCAGTCAAACAAGCTCACCCACAAGTCACTATGATATTCTCTTCTCTTGATATGGCTCAGGTCCCTTCTTCTGTGTAAGTCTATGGGACTTTGTCGCCCGGTAATCATCCACCAGACAAATATTGTAAGCATGATCAGTTAGAAAAGTTACAGCACACTCAAATGTCTAATACTTATGGTTAGAAGCTTGTTCAAATCACATATGAACAATAGTAATAGCGATGCTTGTCTTAGTGCAGACATAATAATCATTTCTGCAAATGATTGCATTCATTATACTTTCAAGCTTAGCATCTCACATCAAAGCAAAAGCTTGCGGGTAAACCGTATGCACAGCAGCTCTTTATTAAAGCTGTAAATAACAGTGATATTTTTCTCTGATGCTGACATTCATTGGAGACAAAATAATACTGCGTGATGGGCACAGTTTGCTCTAGCATGTAAAATGTGTTGTTTGAATTGCTTTGCGGCACAACAGAAACAGCTGTGACACATTTCCCGGTGTTTTGAGGGAGAGGTCCAGACCCCCTGCAGTTTCTGTGTCCTTCCCTTGACTGTCTGTGACCTGACAAACACACACACACATACACACACATTTAAGTCTGCCTTTTGGCCAACAACAATCACAGGAAACCAAGTCAGTTTCGGTCCCTCAGAGTTTAATAACAACAACACCACATACAATATGGCTAAGCAACATCATTTTAGCTATACCTCGATAATTGGATGATGTTCTATATATATATATATATATATATATATATATATGCTATATATAATATATATATATATATTTGGTGCTATCAACACACCTACTGTAGGTCAAGGACTCAATTGTCCTGGAGTGCATGCACATATATAAAGCAAAAAGTCACTTTGGATAAAGCGTCAGCCAAATGCAAAAAAAAAAAAAAAGTATCTTCTTTATAATTATGCATTTGCATAATTACTTAAAAGAGGTATTAGAGGACAAATTGTTTCAACCAAAAAGCCACTGTAGCCAATGAGATTAGCCATGTTTAATGCAAGAACTAAAATAGAGGAAAAATCAGTTCAAAAATATTTTCCACATTTTCATCACCAAATTAACACAATTAATTATTTGCATTTCACAGATATAAACTTTCAAATTAACAAACAGTGATTTTTTTCTCACACATGTTCTTAAAAAAAAAAAAGATATATGAAAAATGCCACACAGTACTTCCCTAAACATTTTTGAGTGACTGTGCAAACAAATAATTTCATTGATTATGAGAGTTTGAACTGATTCACGGAAATGAATCAAAACATACAAACTCAAGTTTTTAGGAGGTTGGTGAACTCTCTGTACAGCATGCGATGTTCTCTCATGTTATAGATATATGCTAACGTAACAATACCGCGTCGTGCGCTCTCTGTGGCTCGGCGAGTGGGAGCGTGTGGGATCGGACTGTATAATTACATATAACTGTGACGGTGATGCTTTTGTGTGAGTGTGAGAGATTAAGAGCATCACTGGCAGAGTATGTGGGAGTGTTGGAACCCACTCCTGCCTGAACATAAACCTCCTCTAGCTCTTTCTTCTCTCTGTTCTCCTCCTCTGGCTGCTGACACCTCCATAATTAACCTCGGCGTTTGGCGCAGGGTGCGGGGGAGGCATCGGAAGCACGCATCTCTCCCCTATCTGACCCATCCATCTGCTGAAAATAGCCCCGCCATAAAGAGCAAAGCTCAGGGCTGAGATGAACTCCAGTGGACCGCACTCCTACAAGAAACTGCTTGGGTTGGAATATGAGTCCCAAAAGTCCACTTTATACTAACGTCTCCAGAAGAACAGGAATATTCATTATAATTTTCACTATCCAATAAAGTCTGATCTACTTTGCAGATTATTCTGGACAAGAACCCACTTAGAAAGGAAGCGAACGTGGACTAACAGGTAAAATGATCAATCCCAACAATTTATTCTTGGAGCCATATCGAAATCCCGATAACTCTGGAATTAAACCATAAAGTGCCTTCAAAATTGAGATACCAAAAGTAAAGTTTGTTAAGAAGAACCAAAATCTAAAAGGATAGTAAGATATTTTTAATACTTCTTGAGTTACAGGGATGCAAATGTTGGGGGGGAAACTTATTTTTGGAATTGCCAACATTGGCATATAATGCAACAAAGATTTCTAAAGTCAACCGATTTTACTAATAGACCTACCATTCTCTGTATAAAAATAAAATAATGATGCTGGCATCTTTCTAAAGCCATTTTTGTAATTTGGCTCCAAATCTCAGCTGAAAATTGTCATTTTGACCCCCCTCTACAAAGTAGTGGATTACTAAAATATTCATCCATGACATTTAATATTTTGCTTTTCATCACTATTTATAATCAAGTCAGAGTCAAGTTTGAGGCAGGGAAGTTTCCCGAAATTTGGTCGATTTTACACAGAATGACCCATTTTTCACATAAAGTTTAGTGCTAGAGGGGTTGAATTTAAATTTAAATTTTGAATTTATATATGTAATTCAAAGACGCAACTTTTCCCGAGAGGGATTTTATTGTGCAATAAATAAATAAATCACTAAAGCAAAATGTAAAAAAAAAAATATAGAAGAAAACTCTCTAGATAATCTAGAAAAACTCAAAATCAAATAGTCAACTAAGTCAACCATCATGATTCATCTCTACTCTACGCTTGGATGACGGATGTCCTAAACCTCAATTTTGAATTGAAAATTAACCTTTCGACATTCTAAAAACCACGTGAAATGTAAATAAACATCTCGCATTCATGTCAAAAAACACATCCATGACCTGCAGCTCACTGAGTTTTATTTCAGACAATATGCAGTTGTTGACCTGTGCCATTTAAATAAGCCAATCCCTACATGTCCCAAAAAGCCAGTCTCTGAACACAGAGCAACGGTGGCAGATGGCTCTCCTGCTAATGATCAGGTAAATGTTGTGTTGTGAGCTGAAAACAGCAGTCTGAATGCAACGCTAATGTGTGTCAGGACCCTGGATCCTCCATTAGTGCAGTAAAAGCGGGGCCGGATCTCTGTTCCACCTCTTGGAGAGCAGTGTATTGAGGGCTTCAGGGACATGAGGGGCCTCCTGGTTTTTCTTTTCCACCTGAGGTCCTTGCTGCCTAATTGAATTAATCATTTGCTAAATGAGGCCTGGGCTGCCGTAACCCTGTGCTATCAGTGCATAAAGGGCTGAACCCACACACACACACACACACAACCTCCCAGACCACAGCTGGAGAGAGATATATGGCGAGTTATTATTAGCGAGCAGAGTGCATTACAGAGAAAAAGACCAGAAGAGAGACAGAATGAGCTAATTGTGGTGAATAGATAATGTGCGCAGAGAGCGAATGCAAATGATCTGCACGTGCAGCCACAATATTTACAACCTTTCCCAAGCACGAGGTCTCCATCACTGACCTCTGCGTCGTTTCATTTATTGTTTCCACTAGTGGCATGACTGCAATTCGATTTCACTTGAGAGCAACAAAAAAGCAAAAGTGAATTTAATAATTCATTGGATTAGACTGTTTTCAGGTTTATTCAGTAAAAAATAAAAACGGTAATTGTGAGATAGAGTTTAAAATATGAAATGAAGTTGTGATTGTGAGATAAAAAGATAAAAATTGTATGGAATAAAGTTGCAAGTATAAGAAATAAAGTTGCAATAGTCTCATTCTCCAACATACCTGACTCACGAACAAGACTACGAGGTACCTCAAGGTGCTGTATTTAAGTTTTTTGACTGTACTAAAGCACAAAAACACCATAATATGTTTGCAGAGATTTAGGAAACATGCTAAGTTCAGATACTTGTTTCTCCGAGAAAGAACACAACATCCAGTTATTATACATTGAAATGTGCTTTCTGATTCAGAATGTCCGTTCTTCTTTTGGTCTGTGCCAATTTACCCAATAGTATTTCAACACCCCGGGTTGCCAGTTGGCGGAAAACATTGCGTATTGCCATGGAAGCCAGCAAACAAACTAGGATAGAGATTGCTGATTCTACCCAACCTAAAATCCATCTAAAAAGCTCTATTAAAACACGGATAAATCAACTCATCAACTTACAGTGTAAGGCTCGACGCCTTCCGTTGTCAATTGCACTCGTTCACCCAAAAATGAAAAAAACTGTCATCATTCACTCACCCTCATTTGGTCCCAAACCCGAAAAACTTTCGTTCATCTTCGGAACACAAATTAAGATATTTTAAATCTAAGAGATTTCTGTCCCTCCACTGACTACGACTACGACACTTCAAAAAGTTCATAAAGAGATCGTAAAACTAATCCATATTTATGAGCGAATTTAATGATGGATGGATGGAATAGTAAGATACAAAATTCCATGTTATGAGATTTAAAGTTGCAATTGTGAATAGCTGCAACTGTCACAAGTGCGAGAAAAAAAATATTTATAAATGTATCTTTTTCCTTCTGAGGCAGAAATAGGCTTTCATGAAAAAAAGGGCTTGCCTTTACCACATTATTTTTTGTTAAATATCATGCAAAAGCAACTATATTGTGTTACACAAGAAAATGGGCTTTACCACAATATTTTTGTTAAATATCATGAAAAAGCAACTATATTGTGATATATATGTTACCGGCAAAGTGTGAAATCCCAGTATTGTATAGAATGCCTTGGCAATGTATAGAATGCCTGATGGTTTTTGGCAAAAATACATGACCTAATTCTATACATTACGGATTACACACTTTGCCGGTAACATATACACATAAAAAAATGGGCTTTACCGCATTATTTTTGCAACTATATTGTGATAGATACACTACCATTCAAAAGTAAAAAAAAAATAAGTCTCTAATGCTCATCTAGGCAACATTCATTTGATGAAAAATACAGTAATATTGTCAAATATTATTACAAATTAAAATACCTGTTTTCTGTTTGAATACATTTTAAAAATGTAATTTATTCCTGTGGTGCATTTTACTCCAGTCTTCAGTTTCACATGATCCTTCAGAAATCATTCTAACATGCTAATTTGCTACTCAAGAAACATTTATTATTATTATCAATGATGAAAACAGTTGCGCTGCTTCACATTTTTGTGGAAACCGTGATTTCTTTTCAGGAGTCTTCTCGCCTACTTCATATCAAAAAGACTAAACCAGGTTAGCTAGTACGCAGTAGGCTTTTCCATTTCTGAGGTAACTAACAGTAGCAAACACAAGTGGATGAAATCCTCTAATATGCCATTAACATGAATGAATAAAAACGGTTGGGCACAAAGCCTTACTTTACTTCATCAGGTAGGATTACACACCAATATTACTGTTCCAGCAATCAGTGAAATTACTCAGAGTCAGGATTCAGATCATGAATGACACTCTGTCACATCAGGATAAAAAAGCCACCCAGTAATCCCAGTACAGCCTGTATAAGCAGCAGCATGCGTATTGAGACACTATGTACCTTCTACTCATTAAGACATTTACCGTCTTTAAATTCATTATGCATAATTGTGGATTTTCCACCAAAATCAGCACAGAAATTCCTGGTCTTATATTGATTTCTCTGCTATTTTTGTGCAATGAAACAAATACTATAATTAATATAAAAAAAACCCTTTGAGACTAAACAGACCACCGAAAGCAGACACAGACCGGTGCCCGTAGCAGGTTTTGTGAAAGACCAGTGGGCCTGTCTGAGCCGTCAGAGAGAATTAGAGCGGGTGAATGACACATGCTGCGAGACAGTGTTAACTCCCTGTTGATGCGGGGGAGATGGATGAAGAGACGGAGGCGGGGATGAAGTCTCTCACACCTCCGAAGTGGCTGTCTGCAGGTGCTCCTCTGCCAGAACTACAGGTGCAGGACAGAGTCACGGCAGAGGAACGACAGGAGACAGTGGAGACGGACCACTCAATGGGAAATGCCTAGAAATTGCTTGTATTACTTCAGATGTTCAAATACATTCTTCAGAGTTATAAACTCACAGTCACACTATGATCTACTACATTAGTTTGTGGGCTGGATATAGTAATGCAGCCACTTATTTCATTATTTGGCTCTTAAAGGGGTCCTATTATGCTTTTTTTAACTTTATTTAGTGTTGCTGTTGAAAAAGGTCTGCAAAGTTACTAAGCACAAAGTCACTCCAAAGGGAGTTATTCTCTATATCAGTGCGCCTAAACCCCTGAAACGCCTCCATCATGGTCTTGAGTTTTATTCTGCGAACAAACAATTCACAATATTCCTCATTTAAATAATTCCCGTCTAAAGTATACGCAGAATAAATGGGCGGGGCCTGGTTCAGTTAGTAAGTAGAGTGTTGAAACTCTATGTTGTAGTAAGGGGGCGTGACATTTCCCAACACGCTCAAAACGATTGACCAATCACAACACACTGGTGCAGCCGACCAATCAAAGCACATTGCAGCTTTTCGGAAGGAGGGAGACTAAACAGAGCGTTACAGCCAGATTGGGAAAAGAGGGGCTGCAACACTGTAAGAATATATAAAAAAATAATGTAATTTGAAAAATCAAGCATGAAACCCGAATCTAAATCGATTATTTGAAAAAGGGTGTAAAAGGTCAGCTTTAAATTCAACAACAGCAAGTGGAAACGCAGCCCGGGCCTACTACAAGACAAAAGCCTGGGACTAAATTTCTGCTTTGACCCCTTATGAGGCAGAGCTTAGCAGCAAACCCATCGGCGTGATGCTTCACCAAACAGAACCGCCTCTGAAAAGAGGAAAAAGCCTCTTACACTCATATACCTAATAAGGAAAAGCTTTAAAAGTCCAATCCTTTAATACATCTCCTCAGACTGCAATACAAACCCCTGCCACAGCATGAAAAAAGACTGGCTTTATCAGCGTTAAGCCGCCCGCTCTGTGCACAGCCATCTTCAGGAGAGATTATGACCATTTATGTAAAATCCTTATTTGTGTCCGCCATCAGGATCTGGCTCACGGGTTGTGCGTTCAGCGAAATGAGACAAGTCCCTACATCACCAGACACTGCCCTCTTTTACGCACTTAGCATACCTTGTTTGCAAGATTAAACACGTCAGCTGGTCGTCAGCCAATGAAGCGCAACTTACAAAAGGACAGCAGATCCAAAAAAGGTACATTCACACAAGAAATAGTCACGCATGGAACAACTAGTCGAACACCTCATTCTCGATTTTAGCCTACGTACAGTATTTACACACACATTAACATTTACAGTAGGCGTGCCGGGCATTTCGCACTCTGATTCAATGCCAACTAGAAATGAGAAAATAACACAGCACAGTAAACTTACTGTGAAGGGTACGTCCTAATTGAGTGCAAATGCATCCAAATGCATAAAGCAAAGTGCCAAATAGGAGGAGGACTGGCACAACTTGACAGATGACTAAATGCACCAGGGCTCTTATTAAAGTTTCACTGATAAAACACAACACTTGTAAGCGATCAAATATTAAACCCATTCCCATTTATTTTGCAGCGTTCCTGACGGCACAATGCATCTCTTCCTGATAATATGCTTCCTCATTGTGATGACGGAATGTTCTGGATTTAAAATGCAGTCAACAAATGAACAAACTGACCCTATTTATACACCCTAGGGTAATAATGTAATTGCAGATTATTACAAAGAAAAACGTTTCTAATCCTCCATCAAAATGTAATTAGTTCAACAACTTTCCCGTTCTGATGACATCATCAATCCCTCTCACTTTACAAAACCATCCCTCCGGACACCTGCCATATAGAGACCATCTCACAATTTTTTTTCCTCACTTACTTTTCACATTACAGACGTAAATTATTTCTGTACACACTAGTTTAAATCAGACTTAATTCGTCATTCTGTTTAGCATTGTAAGTTAATGGAGTAACGTTCCAACATTTGAGGAAGCTCGACAAACACTGCAACAAGTTTTTTGCACTCTCTGATGATGAGCAGACCGCAATAAATATGCATGTTTAACTTTTCAGGAGCCTGGCGAAGAGAAAATGTGTCAAGCATGAATAAATCTACAATCGGGGCTGTGATAGGACACTTAAAAATGCATGAGTTCTTTTTTATGTTCCACTGTCTGCTGCTGCACTCTTAGAGCGTTTTTCATTTACACAGCGAGAGAGAGCGGACACAAGAGCCTCTTTATAAGCTGAACACGATTCACTAGATAACAAAAAACTGATATAAGTGCTGTATTTGAAGGAGAGTATGAAGAACACTGAGGCTCTGTTCCAAAACCTAGTGAGCTGCCTACCTAGGCAGCATTTTAAGACATCAGATCCGACTACAGGGACTTGTCTCAAGATCATTCCTTTAACAGTTCATATATGTGACCCTATGTCTTATGTTGCACGGGTATATTTGTGGCAATAGCCAACAAAACATTGTATGGGTCAAAATTATAGATTTTTCTTTTATGCCAAAAATGTTCCATGAAGATATTTAGTAAATTTCCCACCTTTAATATATAAAACATTTATTTTTGTGAAGGGATGCAGCACTATCGCCAATAGAAATGGACAACTTTAAAGGCGATTTTCTCAATATTTCGATTTGTCTGTACCCTCAGATTCCAGATTTTCAAATAGTTGTCCTATCAAACCATACATCAATGGAAAGATTATATTCAGCTTTTAGATGATGTATAAATCTCAATTTAAAAAAAATTACACATAAGACTGGTTTTGTGGTCCAGGGTCACATATTGCCAAAATTATGAAAAAGAGATCAGTCAAGAATAGAAAATTAGAATGTCAGAATCAGAATCAGAATGCGTAGTTTGTACATAAAAAATGTGCGTCAGAATATAATGTAGGCTACAACACATTTTGAACAAAGTTTTTAATTTAGAAAATAGTTTTTATTGTCTCTTATAACAAAAAAACTTTTATTTAAACCCATGAAAATGCAGATCCTGTTGTAAATAATGATGAAAAAAATCACTTTGTTCCATTATCACCCCTTAGTAGGTTTTGGCACATATCCAAATTTATATAAAGAGCTGGGCGATAATATACTTGCATTTTGTGAAGAAATAATCAAGCAGATAATCAATCAATTGCGAGTTGAGTTTCCTGTGCATTTCATGTGAAGAACCCTATTTGTGTGAAGCACAAAGTTGCTGCACTCCAAATAAATCACTTATAAGGGTCCATTAGAGTTAGGATGCCGCCTATGTAGACAGTAAACCCCAAGGCAGCGCACTGGGTTTTGGAACAATGCCTGTTTGTGTCTTTGGCAACTTCAAAGCTTCCATTTTTAGAGCCTTTGCTTAAAAAGCTGAACAAGACACATTTATCCAAGACATCGCATTTTAGGCCGTGTTGGCTTGTGTTTGTTTGTTTTACTGGTGGTGTGGTTGGGTTTCATGGGTCTTATCTGAATTAGATGGATATAGATCGCTCCTACAAAAGAAAGGACAGCTTTGATCATTTCTTCAGAGACTGGCCATAACTGTGAGCGGAGGATTGATCTGCTCGGAGGAGGTTGACCTTAAGACTCTGAAGGAGAAGTGAGGGTGGCAGTGACCCTCCTCCACTGACAGGTGGAAAACGGAGGAGGGGGAGGTCAAATCAGAAGAGAAGAGCAGGCAAGTTCTCACGTCTCTGCATGATTCACATCAGTTACAGCCCTTCGGGTATCAAAAGGTATCAGGTACATTACAAAGTGATGATGACGAGGCCTGATCAGCTGATGTTTCAGCACGAAACCAGTGCTGTCGATACGTCTCAATCCTTACACTGATCTGGAAGGACCAATCATGTCCAACATGATCAATGCATCCAAAATAAGATTAGATTTAGATGTTTTCAATGCCTTTACAAGGTCTACACTAAAACAGTTTCAGGGAAGATAAAACAAGAGAAGCAAAAGTAGCCTAACTGATCAATTCCAAAAAGAGGGCTTTAGGATGCACTAGATACTTGTTGTTATGCACTGCAGGTTTGGAAGTGAGTAATTATTGACAGAATTTGATTTTTTTGGTGAACTAACCCTTTAATATGTCAAAGCATGTCGTTTCTGCCTCTGACATTGGGGAATCTGTCTCTCTATCTCGGCGGATGCCAAATGCATCACCAGACAGCTATGCATTGCTCTGTATAGTCATTTTTGATACAGATCAAATGTCAATTAAACAATTCAATGCAAGTGCCTGTCTGATTGCCCAAGGGTTTCATGTGCAAGAGGAAAACACAATTAAATCCTGCTGGCAAATCAATAGCAGGCCAAACGACAATATACATAGGATATCACCGTGATCATGATGAAGTGCATCAAAACCTTTCCAACATAATGCAATACATTTACGACCATACCCCTAATGCACTTGTTCTCATACTAATAAAATCGACATCGTTGTACATTTCATCTTCTGTTATTTAGGTGGGTGAGTGTTGCTTTGCACAACAAATGGGGTTTGCATTGTTAAACACAAGGAGTAACGCTCAACACAAACAAACCATCTGACATGTTTTACCGCTCCATATGGTGGTGAAATACGTGCACTAATATGCAGTGCTGTACACAAACGCGAAGATATGAATTAAGCTGCATATTTACCTATACGAGATCTGTTTCCTGAACGCCAGACCTTTGAGTTTATCCTCCAGCGAGTCTTCCATGTCGGCGAAGCTGCCCAGACTCTCGCTGCCGCTCATCGCCGCGTTTCTCCGGCAGCCTCGTGCCTGATCGTCCGCTGATTCCCCACCGGCAGCTCCTCTGCTGCTGCGCTCCGCCTGAGGTGCGCGTCTGTCGGCCAGGGGGTCCATCATGCTCCGGTCGGCACTGAGTGGACCCCCTCTCTCTCCTCCGGTGCTTAAAATTCCTTCCAAATGTGTCCTCCGATGTCCCTCATGGGATGAATAATATATATCTATCTATGGGATGAGTAAATCTATCTATCTATCTATCTATCTATCTATCTATCTATCTATCTATCTATCTATCTATCTATCTATCTATCTATCTATCTATCTATCTATCTATCTATCTATCTATCTATCTATCTATCTATCTATTTACTCAAGCGCATGCACGATCCGCGCAACTCTATCCAGCGGAACTACAACAACAGCTGCATCCATCCTCGAGGACATTCTGGGATTTGCCTCCTCATCGTCCTCGCGCAGCATCGGGCATTAAAAGTAGGGCAGAGGGTCTCCGACTGGACACTCAGGCGCGCGCACGAGTGTAAATGCGTGGTGATCTCTGTGTCGTGTCCACTGTCTGAGAGACCGACTGACTGAGACGAGACGCAGAAGTCGTGTTTACACGGGGGTTTAAACCGGACCTGATTGTGAATACAAACCTCTTTGTTCAGACAGGAAGAGACGCGATAAGGAGAAAAAAAAAAATAAAATATATATATAGATATAGATATTTTAGATTTACGGCACTTGTATTTTTTTTATTCAAAACTACAATTAACCATTAATATTATTAATATTTTCATAATATTTACATAACCATTTATATTATAATATTCGCCACGCCCACTAACATTTGTTACGACGGCAAAGCTATTCGAATTTATTAATTCCTTAACACAATATTGGTCAGGCCCCAAGTATTTGATTTGACAGAAAAGCACTGGATGCCAGTGTTATTATAATAATAGCCTATCACATCATAGGGTATAAATGTTATCATATTGACCACGCCCCCTAACATTTGTTACAACGGAAAAGATATTATTATAGTATTATCTCACTGAATCGTATATTATTATTATTTTGGTCACGCCCCCGCATTTGATTGGACAGAAAAATACTGTATGTTAATATTATTGTAATATTATCACATTAGCCTAAATCATTAATATTTTTTCAGTGTTTGTCTCGATATGTACACAGGACACAACACATTTATGCAAAGGTAAACACAAGATGTTTGCTAATAAAAAGACCCACAACACTACAGACCTTCACTGCTCTTTAAATTGAGCAATGTGAGTTTATCGGCAAGATATGAAACAAGAAGTCATGAGAGTCTGAAGAAGAGAACATGCATTTTTCTTCTAATTCAATTTGGCTAATGTGATTTAAGGTATGAAGAAGATCATCTGAGCTCTCTGATGAGCAGAAAACACCTTTCTTTCGCATAAAACCCTCACGGATAGGAAAATTGTAATGCAGAGCCAGTCTCAATGAAAATAATTAATAGTCAGGCATCAGAGTAGTCATATGATGACATAAAAACATCTCTCTCTAGACATACTTAACTCCACTCAACGTCCAAGTGAGACACACAAATAAATAAATCTGGCTAATGTAATATTTTAATAAAAGCAGCAAAATGACGGCTCAGACACATGATTTATAATGCTTTTACTAAGGAAAATATTTATTTGATGTGCAGAAAACAGGAAAAAAACAAGGCAAGAGTGATTTCAGGAAGATCATTTTTAAGAGCCTGAAATTGTATTGTGATGCAAAGAATATGTAACATAATTAAGACTGCAGTCATAAATCACTCATTACACCAAATACAGAGGAAACACACCAAGCATGGACATTGCATCTGAAATGCATCACATCAGGACAAAACCGTCTCCTTCAAAATGCTCTCGTTTACAGGATAAAAGGATCGCAGGCATGCTAAAAAGAATAAATAAGAGATCGATTCTACGGGAAACACAGTGCAAGGGAGTCCATCACATGCCCGGATGCAGATCGCTCAGGACTCAGGTTGTCAAAACCGTTCATATCTGGGCAAGAGAACGCTAGAATTGTCAGCGAGCATCCTTTACTCCCAGAAGAGCGCAGACGTGGGTTTGGGTGGTGGCCAGCCAGAGACAAAAAGGGCCATCTGTCCTTTTAAAGACCTTAAACCAAATAAAAGAGGGCAACGTCATACGAGGGACTATGGGCTGGAGAGCGTCTGTCCTTTTCATGTCATGTCCATATTGTCCCTCTTTTATTGCCCTCAATGACAAACATCTCCTCTGATATCAATCACATTAATTCATATCTCTCCCAACATACTTCCTCCATATTACAATAGAGGATACTGCAAATATTTACATATTCAGACGTTTTTAAATGCTTTGGAAAATTGCCATCTTCATACTGTAAACACAGCCTATTATTTTTATTCCATTTTTTAATACAGTCCGATTAGAGTTTTTTTTTTTATGAATCTTTGGATGCCTGAAGAGAACGTAGTTTTGATAATTGACATGCTACATCGTGTGAATTCAATATATTAACTACACATATTCTCAGTAGCATGGGGCAAATAGGCAAAAAATATTAAAACAAAAATTCAAAGCATATAAAAAAAAATGGATGAAAATATTGAAAAAACAGTGTACTTGAAGTATCAAAATTTGATATACTGCTGTAATGGAATAAAAATACATTTTGGGGTTTTTCGTATTTATAAAAAAAAAAAAAAAAAGGACTTCTAAGTAAAACAATACTTTAAGTATATAGTATATCTATAAATACAGAGCCTATCGGCCCGCCGTTGCAGGGGAGAGGAAGAGGAGACGTGGAGGAGGACCAGCCGGATCTCACGATGTCTCGTTGACGGTCCTCTCCAACTGTATGACTTTAGCGGTCTCGTTTGACCACTTATCAGACCTGCCGAAATAAACAGATTGTTTTACATCCACACCAAAGATATACAAAGACGGTGCACTCGTATTACTATGAATGGCAGAAAGTGCGAAATGCAATAGAGTGCAACAGTCGGGTTCCGGAGGGGAAAAACTCCCCTTAGTGAACAATAACTTGTAAACCTTCAAAGACAGAACTACTGTGAGCTACAAGGTTGTTAATCGATGGCATTTTCTCCTGAGAAAAACTACATTACCCATGATGCTGTACAGGAAATTACACCAATCAGAGAGTCAAAAAAAATCAACACAAGCCAAATTAACTCTTTAGCTCCGCCCACTCGCATGAAGCACTGCGAATGTAATCAAGTCGATCTCCCTACGTTCTCAAAATACTTAAATGTTCGTATATATGAATATTTTGCATTAAACTTCAAATATATTGTTATATATGTATATAATCAACATTTGTAAATGAGTAGTTTTATATTTCTCCATTGTTTTGCAAAAGCATCAAGGGATTGTAGTTCTTTCTATCACTAAATCCATCTTGCACCTTTGTCTTTTTGTCCGATTTGTACTTTTTTTGTGCTTAAAATCTGTAATTTTATGATTTACCTGTGAGAGTGCAGGTCTATAAGAATCGCCTTTTGCGCGTGCGTTTCATTGGTGTTGGGTAAAAGTGGGCGGGGCTCCGTTTCACGCAGCTCCGTCTGTTCCTGTTTGTGCTGCTGTTCTAAGCGCCAAGCCGCCATGACATCAGCTTGTTCAGGATATTCCCCGCCCAACCCGACAAAATGGGGGTCGTCCAGACCCCCGTGCTCCTGAATGCTCAGCAGGTTCCGGGACTTCACTGTGGAAAGAACGAACATCTTCATGGTTCTAATCACAAATAAAGATGCAATTGAGCTGTTAAAACATTTGATAATTCAACAGAATTGTATTAAGCTTACTTTAGTGACATGTTACAATGTTTACATGGTAAAATGACTTTACTGTTGGCTACTGTTTTTTTATTGCTTGACACAAAGTTCACGACTTCAACTGAATTCTTGTCATTTGATTCCGATCTTGATTCAATGTTGATTCTTCTGGATAAATAAGGTATACGGGTAGATACATGTTAATTTTTCTCAAGAAAAAAATGACTTACTATTAAAGCTTAAAAATAACAACTTAATTTTTTTTTTTTAGCATAATAACAACTTTATAATATTTTAACGATACAAGTAAAAAATATAATAAATATGTGCACATATTTAGCAAAATAGCTAATTTTCCTAGCCAACTAACATGCATGGTCATTTAATGGCTTTCCTGAGGAAGCCTAAATGTAGTTATGTGACATTATTCTCCAGCTGTTTTCTTGACCCCTTTCCACAGTTGAATCGAATATTGATCAATATTATGTATGAGGCATATACATTTCGGTAAGTTGTACTGTATCTTTTAACATACCTATTGTTCATTGGTGTTCATTTACTATTAACTAGTAAATAGTATAAGAGATGATTGGTTTACGTCACATTTACAAACGCCAAAACGGTCTTGTTTGAATTTCGTAATAAAATTAGAATCATATTTCATATCAAAAGTAACCAGCTCTGTATAGTCTGTCGATGTCAGTGTCCTCTTTGCTTCGCGAATTTTCTCTGCGTGAGAAAAGACTTCATCCGTGTGCAAAGTTGGCAGCCCTGCGAAAATGTCTGGGCTGAGCATTTGTGATTGGATCACCTGAGATGGATATTAATATCAAAGCCTGAAATCAAGAGAGCATCTCTTTTATTAGTTCTAGTCTTAAGTCAGTGGCGTTTTGTTCGAGCGATGCATTAACTGAATAACATGCGTGGGAGAAACGTGATGGAGGGAGATCGGAGATCAGCGATGATGAACTGATCGCTCTGCTTTTAAAAGCATGATAATTACTGCCCCACTCAACCACTGATAATGACTCTCAGAAGCTCAAGAGTGGGGCTCAGCCGACTACAGCCTCTTAATATGGATCCAAATACAGCCATTCCTCTATTCATTAGTCAGCGAGGACAGAGAATAATGAGCAAATTACAGGACGGATTGCAATAAACACAAGCGGCACTTGTTATATCGAAATTTTAGACACCAAATAAACAGCCTCGGACAACTGATATGTGTAAAAGATTTGCATATCATTATACATTTAAAAAAGTTGAAATTTTCAAACGTAAGGCGCATCTTTAAAGATCATTATTGATTTTATTGATATTAATGTATGTGTATGTATGTGTGTGCATATATATATATATATATATATATATATATATATATATACTGTATATATATAACATGTTCATTTATTTTTTGTACATGTAAAATAAGTATTTTTATTATTTTTATTATTATTTTTATTATTTATTAATTATTTAAATAATTAATAAATAAATTACTTTAGGCAACAAATAAACATCCTCTACTGATGTGTAAAATTTGAAGATAATTACTGATTTTAACTGATATAAAAATAACAATTTAAAATATTTTATTAATCTATTATATATATATGTGCATTTTTTGTAAGTAGGCTACATGTGTAATAAGTCTGTAATAAGTGTAATAAAACTTATAGCCAACTATTTCATGACCATGACTTCTTTTGCAAGTACACATATAATAAGTATTTTTCCTCAAATACCTCATATCGCAAAACTATGTTTTAAATAAAACTAATTTATTTCAATAATAAAAAAAATAAAAAAAAATGATTTAAAACTCAATTCAATATTTCACGTCCATGTTTCGTGTGCTCCAGCACAATCGTAGCATGCGCACCTGTCGCAGTGTATGACTCCTGTATGGAGATCTCTCTGGTCAGGCCTGTTTTGGTGATAGAGGAGCAGGGGCTCAGGCCTTGGTAGAAACTCCCCAAGAACACGGAGAAACACAGAACCACCACCTGCACAAGAACATTACAAGCTTTATCTAAATAGCAATGCTTCTGTTTGTGTTTGCATTCGTCTTCCTCCCCCTCACTCTCCCACACACACACACACACACACACACCAGGAAGCTCTCACCATGAGGCATGTGGAGGTCTGGGTGCCCGTCACCCGGCAGGACCGCGGGACCTTTCCTGCCACCACCGCCTGCAGTGAGTGCAGCTGCTGCAGCAGAGACCTGAGACACACACATTTACATAATCAATACTAATCAGTTTGCATATGATTTATAATTAATCACTGAAAAATCAACCAGCAAAGGATACAAAGTGCGAAAATAAATGACTAGAAAATAATGTAATGATCACCTTAAGGTGTACTAGTGTATATAAATGGAAAGGTGTGAGGGTCTTACTTGTTGGTGCACTCAAGTGTTTCAACTTTCCTGCGTAGCTCATTGTTCTCGCTGGAGCATGTCTCCACCCTGTGGACGGAGAGGGTATTGCAATGTCACATGAGTTTCTTAAAAGTCCCGTTCAAGGAAAGTCTGTAGGCCGTATTTGCAACGCCTCCGGACAGCTATTTCAGGCATCCAAGACCAAGTCCTATCTACTTAAATAGGGGAATCCTGAAATCTCCAAAAATGGTAGCCGAACTCACAATTAAAAAACATTTCATATCAGCATTTCTTATAGCGTTAAAAAGCTTTCTTTTTAGCCTGGAGCAGCCAATGTGCATCGGCAAGTCCTAAGAGTGCGTCTCAAAACACTGACTGTTTTTATACAGTATATCTAAAGCCAGCTGCAGTGATGCGATGACTCTTTTATGTAGAAGGCGGGACTTGTTCCGCAATATTGCACTTTCTCCCGTTCATAGTAATATGAGTGCACCATCTTTTTATATCTTAAGTCCTTGGTTTCATGTAGCAACTCAAATATTTCACTTGTAAATCCCTGAAACGTGAAACTGGATTTGCAACCCATTTTACTTTTATTAATGAGAAGGGGAAAAAAAGCACTGGTTTCAGAAGTGGAGCAAGATAATACTTTATACAAATGAATAGAAATTGGAATAATGTGCAGAGATGAATCATTCACAATAATATGAACATTCATTATGTATTTAAAAAGTAAACAGAGTCCGTTTTGATTTCACGTTGACTTTTAGAAACATCAGCCTTAAACTTCATACTTAATGCTACAATTATAATGTGATCGTGATCAAATCAGACTTACTTCTTTTCTAAAGCATCCATGTACTCTTTCTTTTTCCTGCGGCTCTCTTGTGCTGAAATCTGACAAAGGGAAATTCATGAGTGTTAGTGTCTTGGATATTAAATTTAGTACTATTATGCATTGTCTTTACACACGGCTGAAGTCTGACACTAACCTTGTTCTTGATCTTTCTGCGAATCTTCTTCAGCGCTTTCTCCTCGGCCTTGGACAGCGGCAGCTTGGTGGGCACCGGGTATCCTTCAGCAATGAGCGTGCGTTTCTCCTCCTCAGTGAGCAGGAGAGGACCTGAGCCCTGCAGTTTCTGTCAGAAGAGGCCAGAGGAGGTCGCTTGACCATCTTCTTGAATAAAATCTAACAATTAACAAGATTTGGTGGTACTCACATGGGGTGCCGTCAGCAGAGGAGAGTTGGAGAGGGAAGAAGGGGCTCGTGGCGCCACCTTGAGGACAGCGGGGGTCTGTGTGGGGCTGGCGGGGGCACAGGGGTGGACAGGGCTCTGACTTCCCTCAGAGTCGCTGCCGTGAGAGCTGGGAGGAGTGGGCGGCATGTGCAGAGACTCCAGGCCTGGAGAAAAGCATTACAGATCGATTCTGATTGGTCAATCATAGCATTCTGTGGCCAAATATTTGTAATATATGAATTTTCTGCATAGCTGTGCTATATTCATGTCTTCTGTATCACTCTGAAATCTTGTTTCACATGTGTAATATATCTTTTTGTATTCAAATAATAAGATAAACTATTTCGATTTTTGTGTGATTAAATTATCATTTAAATTTAAATATTTAAATGATTAAAATTAAATTATTTTATTTTAAAATAGATTTTATTTAAAAAAAAAATTCTGTAAGTACACACATAATTCGTCTTGTTCTCAAATAACTAAAATTAAATTTATTTAAATTAAAATATTTAAATAATTTAAATAAAATAATTAAAAACTAAAATCAATATTTCATATCCCTTAATTTGTTATTTCTATAAGTACACAGGAGTTTTAGATTTCAAATAACTAACATAAATTATTTTAAAAAATATTAAATGATTGCTAAAATTATTAAAATAATTTCAATTAGTACAATTAAATTATTTGAAACTAAAATCAGTATTTCATGTTTATTGTTTTGGTAAGTACATTTAATACATATTTTTTTCTTCTCAAATAAGTATATCATTTAAATTATTAAAATTAATGTATTTATTAAAAAAAATTATAATAATAATAATTGGAAGTGTACAAGTGTGTGATAATGTACAGTCAGCAGGTCATTATTGAAAAAGATCACCTTGTTTATGATAATGACCATGTACACTCTAAAAAATGTGAGACCTGTCCAAATCTAAATTTTCTAAGAGACTGGTCATATCTAAATGTTTCAATATGTTATATGCAATTCAGTTTCAAATGTTTCAATTGGCCTAATTAAATTTCCGTGAATTAAAATCATAAATAATATGTTGAGCCAATTGAAAAATTCATTGTTGGTCCAATTAAATAATTTCTCACTGTCCCAAGAGAAAAATGAGTGAAAAACCTTAATACATTAAGCAAAATACAGAACACAGACAACAGGGTTGTCATTTTATCACATCACTTTATTAACAAATCAATTCCAACATGATATTTGGTGAAAATACCTTATTTTAAATAAGGAAAAACACTGAATACATTCAAGAAGTCTTCAGAAGTAACAGGATGTCTTGAAGTGGTGAAGGAAACTTTCAAAAGCAGGACTGCATAAATTAAAAACCTGCAAATAGAAATAAAAACTAACATTAATGACAAAGTTCCCCCGCATCACATCTGGCAAGTGACAGAACAGAAGTTACGTAATTATAATAATGAGGATGAGACAGTCAGTCGATGTAGATTTTGTGGTATGTAAATATATCCAGCTTTTCAGGACTGCTTAAAGCTGCTGACACGAGCGATAAAAAAATAAACAGATGAATATGAAAATCACAAGCTTGACGTGTGTTATTTTAATAGGTAAAAAGCCTTGAAAGAGGCAGACGGCAACTGCAATCTAACAGCATGGTCGCATGGCACACACATCACACAAACTACATCTCAGAAGTCGATCAAACAGTATTTTAGACATACCATCAGATAATTATGTGGTATCCAGAAAAACACAATCATGAAACCAATGAATGCATGAACTCGCTACAGCTAAATAAATGCCTTTTAAACTTCCTACAGGGTCCTAAAGCAAAACTGTGGAGAATAATTTCAGTGCTCAATACTCACCAAAACGTCTTGAAACTTGTGACGATGAATATCTGTATTCTCTCGGGAACGTTTGTTTCGGTCTTCAGCCCCGGCTGGTTCTGCTCCGCTCGCGAATCAATACGCATTTGAATTCTCGCATACACATACAGTTTTTTTGGATATAGGACTTTTATTGAGCCAATATGTAAGTGTCAGTTTCCAAAAAATTTTACAGTGTACATTATATCTTGTATTAATAATTGACTTGATACTATTAACAGTGATCTTTATTTTCAGAGCTATAACACAAAATTGTCTGAAACGGTGTTTTACCTTTGGATGAGAGGTTTAAGAACTGATCGACCTCGTGTGGCTCCAGCTTAATCTGAGGGTTGAAACTCTCACTGCCCTCTTTCACCTGCAACAACACACATAAATCAGCACTTCGGTCCATTCAAGCACTGACTATATGGGTGTTGTCATGCTCATATTGAGCGGCTTAACCTGTGCGGCCTGAGGGAGGGTCCGAGACAGGGTGGGGTCGCTGGTGTCAGTCACAGGCTCAGACGCGGGACCCTCGGGGGTCAGGGTGAGGGTCAGGGTGGGCAGCAGGACGGGTGGGTCACACAAGAGGGGTTCCATCTTCAGCCCTTTATCTTCCTGCTCCATGGGCCACTCGTCATTGTCTGAATCACCTAATAAAACATTTACATGTGAAACTATTTGCATTTAAAGGGCGACTATTGAGCTTTTATTTGATTTGACCTTTTCTTTAGTGTGCTGTTCAGCTGTTTGTCCATGTAAACAATCAGCAAATTTACAAAGCACAAAGTCCACTCCGAAGAGAGTTCATCTCTCAAACAGAAATGCCTAATTTCAGTCCTGCAATTATTTCTAAGATTTCATCATGCGGTTACTTCAGCACATGTATAAATGTGTGGTTTCATACAATGCACATTTATAAATTTTTATCCATGCATATTTGTGACCCTGGACCACAAAACCAGTCACAAGTCACACGGGTTTATTAGTGGCAATAGCCAACAATACATTGTATGGGTTAAAATTATCGATTATTTTTCTTTTATGCCAAAAATCATGAGGATCATGTTCCATGAAGATCATGTTCCATGATGATATTTTGTACATTTCCTACCGTAAATATATAAAACATTTATTTTTGTGAGTGAATGCAGCACAAACGCGAACATAAATGGACAACTTTAAAGGTGATTTTCTCAATATTTAGATTTTTTTGCACCCTCACATTCCAGATTTTCAAATAATTGTATCTCGGACAAATATTGTCACATCCTAACAAACCATACAATCAATGGAAATCTTATTTATTCAGCTTTTGGATTATGTATAAATCTCATTTCAAACAAATTGACCCATGTGACTGGTTTTGTCATCCAGGGTCACATTTGTTATACACTGATTTTATTATTTTATTACTTATTACATGTGTGCTTAACCTAAAATTAAATAAATGGACATGAAATAGGGATTAAAACGTATTAATTTAAATAATTTAATTTATACAATAATTACATAATTGAAATATTTTTAAACAATTTATTTTAAACAATCTTTTACTAAATCACATAATTTTATCATTTCAATTTAAATAAAGACCCCCAAAATAAAATTATGAACTTGTATATGAGCACTTTAAGACTAAATTAAACTAATTTCACATTCTGGCCAAAGCTTACCAGCATCACTGCCAGGTTCCCCGGGCAGATGGGAAAGGGGCGACTGTGGGCGCGAGTCTCCACACAGCGAGTAACTGTGTTCAGCTTGAATGTGTGGCGGCACTGGAGATGCAGGGGTCAGTTCCTCCTCTGTGTCCATGGCATCTCCACGCCCGGACAGGAACGGGTCGCTTAACAGCTGTCCCAGCAAAGCTTCTTGGGACAGATCATCTAGGAGCTCGGTGAAGTGCTGCACAAGAAGAACAATAATTGGAGTGCTCATTAAACCACAGCTTGTTAAATAGACCTTAATTGCAAATCATAAAACATCAGCGGGTCTCTTTGAAGATCAGATCCCATCGCCTGGAGGAACAGACAGTGGCGTTCAGTGGTGGTCTGAAACGAGGTGGCAAAGTCCTCAGTTTCTTTTTTTATAAATCAAATGTAAATGAATGTCCCAGTTACACTTAACGTTGCCACATTTTCATGGTTAAATAAACATTACATTGAAAAAAAGAAAATAAAAAATGAACCAAATACAATTCTATTTCTACATTTATTCCAAGATAACTAAAGGCATTAACAATTTAAAGAATATATTTAATTTGTGAACTAATTTTACCGAGCTGATTGCTCACTTATTTTATTTTTGTAATTCCAAGCAGACGGCTCGTTCCGATGAGAAGGTTTGATTCGGGTCCAAAAAAGACATTATCTCCTTGGCATTCCTATCGGTACATTCCAGCCCTTATTACCACACCTCAGTATGGTAACCTACTCCTCAAACAGGTTTGGACAGGCTTAAACCCTTCCAGACATCCATTTTATCACATAAAATCACTTAAACGCAGGTTTCCTCCATAATCTAACAGCAACAGAACCTCTCAGATTTTCTCCTCAGGGGCAGTTTGAAGGAATGGTCTGAATTCAACACGTTCAGCATTTTTGACTCGCTGTGGATTACCACAACAAACAACAAACATGTTTAATGCACTTACAATGAAACACTGGGATAAGCACAACACTTTAAAAGTTGTACAAGCGTGATTTGAATTGCTTACAAATGGTGTCTGTGCAAAGCACAGCAATTCTATAGCAATAGAATTGGAAGCAGCTCCATCACAACAGACTGGTCTCCATCTGCACAGATGAGTCAGAGTCCAGGCAGCTCATCCACAGGGAGAGGGTCAATGCAGCTCTGAGATGCACACACTCAAACAACTGCTGTCTCCTCTATGTGCATCTGTTCATGTGAACAACCAGCAGGATCCATAGTACAGTCACGCATGGTGCAATATGCAGGTCTCTGAGTTCAGCCAACAAAGGCAGATTATAAGATCAAACAATGCTGCTTTGACTAGCACAAACTGATACAGCAGGATATGATGCTTGGTGCTGTTGACTGACAGTAATATAGCACACAACGTGTTGAAATTGCATACTATATAGTAGGTACATTTGGTTTGAAACTTGCTTAGTGACCATTAAAAAAGTATGATCTATATAGTATACATTAAATTTGTACTACATCCACCATGTTGTCATTGTCACATGACCTAGAGTTGCGTCGATTCACAACTTGATGTCTACATATGCAACTTCCTTCTGACCCTAACTGAAAAAGATGGCCATTAATAATTATTTGGAATGTTCTTCATAGTAATGTGCAGTAACTTTGTACATCACAGTAAGTTCCCCCACACAAAGTGTATCCATGACTCTAATAAGCATGCAAATATATGGCACACACGAACATTTTGAAAACCCCATTGAAAAACATTTTGCAACATTTTGAAAAACACTTCTGAGAGATTTCAGTCCCTCCAGTGACGCAACTCACACTTTGACGCTTCAAAAAGTTGATAGAGAGATCATAAAACTAATCCTTGTGAATTGAGTGATTTAGTCGAAATTTTCTGAAGAGCCTCGATCGATGATGAACGGATTTAATTTAGTCTTTTATTCCGAAGATGAAGAATTTACATTTACGCATTTGGCAGACGCTTTAATCCAAAGCGACTTACATTGCATTCAAGGTACACATTTTACATTTTGTCAGTTCTTGCTTTCCCTGGGAATCGAACCTATGACCTTGGCGTTGCTAGCGCCAATGCTCTAATGTTTGAGCTACAGGAAAGCCTGCCTCTTAAATTTAGAGTTTAAAAGAATTACAATAAGACATTTTTAGCTGTCATAACTTCTGTAGAAAAATGGCGCAGACACTGGACAAAGATCAAACTTTCTAGAGCGCATGTGTCGACCGCCTGTGTTCGCGCACACTATCAAATAAACAGATGCATAAGAATGCTGTCTTTTGGAAAAGAGCCTCCAGGAAACACGTCAGAGAAATGAGTTAAACAGAGGCAAACTGAGCAAACTAGGAAGGAAAGCGGTGCAGTTGGGGATCAAAATGGAGAGAAGCCAGCGTATGGGATCAATTACAGACTGACTCAGATCCAGAGGTTAGCCAAGTCAAAGACAGACAAACAAAGAGAGAAAAGAAAACAGCTAAATGAATACACAAAGCAACATGAAGAAGTAAAGAGAGAACAAGTCAGGATTGACAAAGCCATTCTGGAATGCCTTGTCCTACATTTTCCACTTTTGTTACTCAGCAGCAGCTCTGTCTGGACAGCCGACCTCGGTGAGAAAACGTCTGGACGTGCATGAGAAATGCATGCAGGTGTTCCAACATAGCCTGCCGCCCACCCCAAACACATTTTAAGTAGGCTATGTGTTCATATAAGCAGTTCTCAAAAAATGTCTCGTGAACTTGCTTGAACTCCATATTTGGCAAAGAACTGCTTTTCTGGAATGTCTTCGTCAGCCAAAAACATCTATACGGCAAGCACCATGTAGAACGAAGCAGCAACGAAACGCCATTGAGCAGCAGTTGAGCAGAGGTGAAGTTATCAAGAGGTGACATAACATAGTTGTCATCTTCAATGTGCATTTGCAGCAGTCATTTCCATTCCACTGCAAAATTGATGAATTCTCTCATGGTGGGGTTATGACTGTACAGAGTCACCATATTATTATGCCATTCCTGCATCAGTCATGGGCGATATGCAATTACATCTGACACTCTTCAGTGTGTGATAAGATGATTATGATGATTGCTGAAAATTGCTGGGTGTCGACTGCTCTCTAAGAGGAATATAAGAGACCGCTCACTTGGAGGAGGACGGACGTGAGGTTTCCTAAGGTTCAAGGATAGAAATAATCACTTCTAAGTGTCTGTTTGGGATCAGTTCCTTCACCAGATGGCAATGGAAAAGAAGTGCACTGCATTCGGCACAGTCTATACGTCATTTAAATTCCATTATCTCAGAAATAAATGTGATTGTCCATTTTCATTAGGCCAGTCGCAATTATTTGAGATAACCGCAATAATTGTGCGGTTTAAATTTCAATCAAGTCTAAAATTTGGTGCACAATACCCAGCTGTTTGAGTAAGACTTATGAATGCCTGCATCCAGTTGGGTGGATTCTGGGACTGAAGGCTTCTTTGTCCGTAGTTTGGATGGGTGTAAAGTACATGTGGTTTCAGTTGGGGGCAGGGTTTCTGAGTTTTTGCCCAGCTGGAGAGTCGAATAGTTGTTGAAGCCGCTCCTCCAGTGATGACAGAGACTTTGGGGGTGGCGACAGTGGTCTGTAATTTTTTTTCCCCTTAAGGGGGTCGTGAATATGTGCGCAGGAAGAGGAAGTTTACAAGCCAAATCTGGATGCAGATGACGCAACTCTGAGCAGCAAAACAGATGTGAGGAAAGCTGAACCTGCAGGAGACAAAGATCAGCGATCGCGAGGCTGGACCTTGTCCATTACGCACTGTTGGACTTGACTCACTGATATTAGCCACTAAAAATTGATTTACTTTGGACTGAAGCGCTTAGGACTTATCACAGGCTTGAGGAAATCCAGCTTGTTTGTCCTCTTAAACAAAACACTCCAGGGTGGTTGACGGATCTATTTAAATGCTTTGTACATTAAAACTGGTGGCCTTGTTTGACTGGATAACAAGGGTCTTTTTGACCCAATTTCTTACTGGACATTTGTTTAGAGTTTAATGACTGCTGCTGTGAGTCAAAACAGCTCAACTCCCAATAAACTACATCACTATGTAGGGCAAAGTTGAATGATAAAGTTACTTTGAGGTCTTAATCAGATCATAATTAATTAAGGTGATAGAGTGAAATTCAAATGGCATGAATTAATGTGAGAGGAAAAGAGAAAAGAGCGTAAGGACAATAATCTAAAAAAGTAATAAAATATAATATGAAAGGTTTTCGTACCCTTTAGCAGTTGCACATAAAGCTGATTAGATTGCTTTATATAACGAACAGATTTAATTTAGGCTTTTATTCGCATATAAACATTGACCAGTGTACATAAACAGAAGCTCAACCGTACTTGCTTGATGCATGAGAACAAATTTCATTGGTTCTTGCAGAAGCTCAAACGTGTTGCGTAATACACGAGAATGAACCTCACTGGTTCTTTCATGACATGAGGGTGAATAAATAATGACAGAATTTTCATTTTTGGGTGAACTAACCCTTTAAAACAATGTCTTGTATAAAGTGCTATATAAATAAATGTGACTTTTCTGGGAAAAGTTGTGTATCTTATTTTAAAGTTCACATTGCAAATCTTGTTTGTGCCAAAGACAAATCCCACCAGAAGTCCATCACTTTTTCCATGATTCACTCCACCCTCTCTGAGTGTGTTTTGAATTCGCTTGGCTCTTGTTCAAGCTGCTTGTGCTCAACTGTTGGGGCCGAGCGTGAAATGCGTGCCATCGCAGCTGCGGCTTCAGTTTATATCAGGGAAGAGGCCTCGATAGCGACTGTGCTGTAAATTCAAAACAAGACCGAACACATCCTGCATATTCAGGGACGTCCCATCCTCCCTTCCCCCAGCAGAGAGTGATGCGCTGAAACTGCAGTGGTGTCGGCGACTTCTGGAACTCCAGGGGTCCAGGAAACGGCTCCTCTGTAATCAACATCTGGTCAATAGTGACCTTAAAGTGCACTGGATGTAAACAAGCAGTGACGGCGGAAAACAAAAATCCAATCTGGATTGATTGGAAAGACTTGATCACCCACTATTTGCTCTTTCAGAGGAGGAACAGTAAAACTGAATGGAGTGAAAGACTCCCTCTATGTCCAATACACAAGTAGCAATGACATAAATGAGTGACGCATACCACCGTACCATGGTATATATTAACATTAAATATTTTAGGTTTGAAATGTATACGTATAATACCAAGTCAGCAAATACAGATTGAAATGCTTTAGATTAATTTAATGTGAGTCAGTTTTTTGTGTTCTCATGTCAGACTTTTAAATTATTTGGATTGATTTTATCACATTGAAAATAATAAGAGATTGAAAAATTAAATAGTCAAGTACCTTTTATTTGTAACATTTTATTCACCTGATTATATAAAATAGGCTTTACTACAAGGATGGTTTATTCAATTTAAATGTATTAAAATCGTATTAAACAACTGTTTAAATAACAATATGATAATATAAATTAAACTCTCAAATATAAACACACACACACATATATATAGCCTATATTTTTTTTTATATATCTTATAAGATATAAACATAATATGATATTATAATAAAATAATATAAATTATAATCTACTACATTATATATATACACACACTAAAAATATTATACTTCAAAATATAAACGGACAAGAACATTCAATTCCCCTTTTATTTTGCAAAACAAATTATAAAATAGGAAAAAAAAAAACTGCCTACAATGCCAAACTTGCAGCTCACTAACAAAATCAGTGGCTTTGTTCTCAAAAAAAAAATAGAGGTTCTCATGCAACATTATACTCCCAAAGCTAATAACCTTTCACGCATCCCAACACCTCCATTACAACTTCCCCACCACCAAAAATACATTGTTTGAATCAAAAAGAGAGATCGGCCTCCGAGGGGCACTTAGACAAGACCTAGTGAAACCACAAGATCATGATGAAGAAAATGAATGAGTAATGAATATGTGTGCGCTCAGAGAAGGTTCAGGCTCGAGTTGCAGCTCATACAAACCATCCATTCAGAGCAAAAGAGCAAGAATGTGCATCGCAGAATGATGCAGCTTGCAAGAAAGACGGGCGCCGGGCCTCACAGAAACCCTGCCCTCTCGGAGAACAGTCCCAGACTGTGTCCACCCGGCCCACAGAGAGCAGAGAGACAGAGGGTTTCTCACTACAGACCGCCTGCCAGCAGACTCGTCCCCCTCCCGTCCCGCAAGACCGCTCCACTAAAGCTTGAGTCATCAGTAGCACGGCGCTGTAAAGAATACCACGTGACTCCTGAGTGACAAATGTTATCAAAATGTCAGAGAGCTCAGGGCTACAAGATCAGTCTGCCCTGACATGCTATCCACTGTGCACACACATATTAAACACCAGGATGCTGTCAATAAACTGCCATGCCCTAAATCATCATGCAGTCTATTTATGTGTATAAAAACTACACATTCAAATCTCACCGTGTGTCAAGTGTCTTGAATGTATTATATACAAGTCGCTGTTTGGATTTAAATGCTTAAGAGTCTACGATTGGATCATTATTGCAGTGATTATTATGTTTCTACACTGTAAAAATTTTTGCTGTAGTTTTGCAGCTGTTTGCCAGTAACTTACTGTAGATTTAAATTTATGTTATTTACTGGCAACAGTTTGTTCAAAGTTAAATGAACATTAAACATTAACAAGTCTTTGTCTTTAAAGAATAAAATTATAAAATAACAATCTAATGCAAAGCATTCTGGGAACCAGAAATCTTCATCAACCTTTTTCTGTTTTTTTTTCCTTCAGATTTTGGTTCCCAGAATGCTTTGCATGAGGATGTTATTTTAGTTTTATTCTGTAAAGATAAAGACTTGTTAATGTTTAATGTTCATTTAATTTTGAACAAATTGTTTCCAGTAAATAACATCAATTTAAATCTACAGTAAGTTACTGGCAAGTAGCTGCCAGTAATACTGTAATTTCTACAGATTTTTCTAACAGTGTAGCGTGTTATATTTTTGCCAACAGTTCTTCTAACCCTAACTGATGGATAGTTTAGCTTTTCGTTTCTTAAACAACCGTGTAGGAAGACACATCATGGCCATATTCCAGGATGACAATATCAAGATTCATCAGGCTCAAATTGTGAACGAATGGTTGGGAGGGAGCATGAAGAATCATTTTCACACATGAATTGGCCAGACCTTAAATTCATTGAAAGTCTTTGGGATGTGCTGGAGGAGACTTTCCAGAGTGCTTGACTCTTGCATTGTCAATACAAGATCATGAACTAAAATGGATGAACCTCTTGATGGAAATAACTGTTATGATGTTAGACACAAGTTGACCACTGAAGCCTCTCAGTCTGTTCCAGTCACACGAGATCTTAAAAACACAATATCAGCAGCACAAACCAGATGTGAGGCCAGACTCTTGTGCTGGAGTTTACAATCAGACACCGCCTCTACGGTCGAGACAGACAACTTATTTTCTTAAGATATCTTCGTCAGTCCAGTGTTTAACATCACTGATTGTGTGTGACCAAAGAGAGGGAATGTTGGCCTGTGTGTGTTTCAGAGTATGAGTCATTTTATATCGTCATGTTATCCATGCAGGAAATTCAATGAAAACTATTTTTTTATGTTAACATCAATGCAATACATCTATTAAAGGTACTTAATTTCATTCATAACAAAATAATGTTAAAATCTGGTATCAATGCAAAAACAGCTTCATGTTATGAAACACAAAAAAACCTGCTAAAATTTATCAAATTGATTCTCAAAGGATGAGCTGGTATAACCAGTCCAACAAAATCACTAACAGTTGACATTTCTATTGTATAACATAATTACTGAATGAGGCTGAATGAAAATTCTTTCTATGGAAGTTCTACTATACTGATATTGTTATCAGCTGATCATAACATTAATCATCAAATGAGACAAATGACAAATAACCAAGTTATATGCAAATAACCAAGAACTGGGTGTTAACAATTGTCTTTAGTACTAATAAACAGGTTAGTGCACATGCTCTTGCTAAAGCATGCCTTTCCTCATATTTGCCATAAACCAAGAATGGCTTTCGAGTTGCTCAGTAAGTACATCTGGTTGCCACGAGGCCACAGTCTGCAGGAGATAATGTGCTTTCCAGGCTAATCGTGTCAGTGTGATTATCAGCATTAAGAAATGCTGATCATGATGCTTGAACTGCTCCCCTCAGCATCTCCTTAACCCCTGTCTTAAGGGAGGAATGAGCCTTGGGTTATTTTTACTATTTTTAATCACCTGAGATATGACGTCTGAGTCTTTGCTTAAAGAGTAAGAGCAGGAAGGTACAAACACACATCCTCTATACAAGTTCTTCCCATTTGACAAAGAAGACATAATTGCAAATCATAAAAAGGGCATGTTTGCATTCCTCAAATATTATATAGTCAGAAGATTGGCTTCAGATTATGCATAAATTCAAATCTGAATGTCACCTGGGACACCACAGCAATGCAGCTGACTCATAATGCTGAAGGACACGGCGCAGATGCAACATGCATAATGTTAACAGATGTATGCAACAGACCGAGTCCACAAAGTAAGCTTCAGGGGAGCCTAAAGCTCCAACTGAGAACAGTTTGCGTTGTTGTGTGGAATTCCATGTCAACAAACCCTGGGGAGCAAGAGTGAAAGTGAGGGGAACTGGCACATAGAGAGCAATGAGGTGGGGGAGCATGTATGTGTTTTGGGGGGGGGGGGCTTAAACAAAGACCTCGTTCTGTTCTAAAGGTGAAGGAGAATGTAAACCATTCCTCAACCTTCACAAAGCATATACAGTTCTCATGGAAGTGTATGTTACCGCCCTGATCCTGTCAGTTTCTGAATCCCAGACACACCAAACTGTTGTACCTCCAACGCCTGCTTTGATGCTGTCTGGAAAAGAGTAACATGCCTCGTCCGGTAATGGGATCTCTGCTTAGAAACTGCTTAACTTACCACAGTTGTGCAATTAACCTCCTTCGATGTGTTGTTCATATCATAAATTTGAGTAGTAGACATGAAATAGGCTACTTTCATAAAGTTGACGTCCTGCGAAGTGACTTGCTTGCATTTTAAACACATTTTTAAATTTTATTGTGAGTTCATAATAGTTAAAAGACATCAGAAGACCAAAGAAGTACTTTCCCTTATGAATTCAGATACATTTTAAACTAAAATCTTCATGTTGAATAAAAAAGTACATGCACCAACTACCAAATTCCCTTTGCAACTACCCACTGTGAACCCCCTAATTAGTCAGCAGTCTACCCATCAAGTAGAGGCCACTTTGAGCAGAAGTTGGAACACAAACCTATTATTACATAACCTGCAACAACACTTCAAAGATTCGAGGCCTACATTCTGAGTTTATCCATATGGGTTAAAACCATTACTTTGTGTAGCACTGCACTATGATACAGTCAACTCCACCATCTGAACTTTATCCCTTGGAGCCAAGTGGAACCCATGGCACATTAGTAATCGTACAGATCTCATTCAAAGTTTCTCAGTGAACGATCAAGTCAAATAAACATTATTTTTATGACTAAATGTTGTAAATTATAAGGTTTAGAGCTATTTAAATGCGTTCTGGATGATCTGACACTAGTTGCAACACATCAAAACATGCGAAGTGAAAGATGGCAATCATGCTACGGACCCATGAGAAGATCCCCACTTACATTGCTGTATAAAATGTCGTTTTCCCCGGGTTCGGACAATTCGCTGAGATTTTTGTCCCATTGTAAAAACGGTTCCCCGATATCCATAATTTCCATGCCTCGATCTGCGTCTGTACTAAACCGTGACTGAGGCGCATTCGCTTCAACGGCTCCACAAACGACTATTTGTCAGCGTTAGCGATAGTGTATCCGTCAAATGGCTCGTTCGACCGTGATTCAAAGTGAATGTTTTACTGTCAACAGAAAGTTGATTACAAGTTTGTCGCCACTGTTCACGGAACTTTCCTCTCAGCTTCCTTGAGAAATGTCGCCCCTTCACAGGCGAGTAGGAATTTGGGGCGGGGAAATGATGGGAATGGCAAAATTTGTTTACAAAAGACCGTTTGTGGACTATACTTCTTTCAGGGAATGTTTCAGATGTTTCCAAACAAATAATAAAATATGGGCTTTAAAGGGGTTTGTATTTTGTTACGCTGTTTGAAAAAACTACGCATAATTTTGCCTTAAAATAATCAACTTTACTATCTGAGGTCCCGCCCTTGGAATCCATGCGTAAACCAATGAGATGAGCTGTTAGGTTTAAAGCTCACCTCACGAAAATCACGGAAGACGAACAAACCGTCTGACCAATAGGAGAGCGCTACTGTATGATTGACGTGAAATTGCTCCTATTAGGAATGACTCCGCATTATCTCTTTGACAAACCGTGTAAAGCCAAGAGTACCAAACTGTGTGCACCGCCTCAACTCCTATTGCTGTCAATGGATTCGTACTGCGGGTAAATATTTTGAAATGTGAACTTAATCTTATTTTAAAGCGCACTAAAAAAATCACAATATCATAGAGGCAAAGAAAAAATAGAACTAAATGACTACATTATGCCAATGGGTAAAATTAGCCCAAACAAATGGATATGACTGAAAAACAAAAGTACGAAATGAAACTAATGTTCTCTCGGTTTCATAGTTAACCTTTGAAAAGTTTCTGAAACCAGAAGGTATTTTACATATGCTGTACGTGTAGGACGAGAGTATTCACAACAAATTATTGACAAACTAGTACTACATTTATTAATGAACATTAGCACGACAGTACAGTATAACAAATTTGAAGTGATTTTGTTAAACATAATTTCAGATATTAGGCTTTTTAGCATATGGTATGTTTCAGAAGTCAAAAAGGAAAATTGAGCAATTTTATTTATTTTACAAAGAGTCAAATCCAGTTCATGTGACTGGAACGTGTGTTTGTGTGTTTACATGTCAAAGTGCATCCTGCTAGCGCCCTCTGTCGGGAATAAGACAGCATGACAATCATAACAACAACATTACTTCATTTGCCTATGTATGACTATATGTTAAAGGCAGGCACAAAGATACTCAAAAAAGTTGATGTAAGAGCAGAATAACGCTATACAAAATATCTTCTTTTGGTTCCTAAAGTCTGGGAAGGCGTCTTCACTACTGTTCTCGCAGATTCTCACTTAAAAACACAATATTATCTGTGGAAAAAAAAAAAGACAAATGATGCTTGGTTAATTTGTGAATCATTAAAGCAAAACACAAAAAAGAGACTGAAGAGTCTGACCTGCGATAATAGTTGTTGCCTGTCGCCTGACGTTGTTTTTATCCATGTACTCTCCATAATCGAGCTTTCCTTCCACAAGAATTCGAGACCTGAAAATAAGTTTCACCACAGGTTAATAGCAGTATGTTTTATTTTTATTAGGGCTGTCAATCGATTAAAAATTTTAATTGATTAATCGCATGATTGTCATGAGTTAACTCGCGATTAATCGCACATTTTTTATCTGTTCTAAATGTACCTTAAAGGTATAGCGGAGGATCTTTCCGAATTTTAGATAAGACCCGCCCTCTCCACTTTTTGAAAAGTTTGATTGATTCACCAGAATGATTGACAATTAGGAGGACCAATAGTATAGGTGATCCCCCCGGAAGTAAAAAATCCTCCGCTATACCTTCAAATTAATACTTTTCAAGTTTGTAATACTCTAATCAACATGGGCATGGATAAATATGGATGCTTTATGCAAATGTATGTTTATTCTTGAAACCATAGTCAACATAGAGCATGAAGACGAGACGTTGAAGATGTTTCAAAGGTCATAGATGTTTTTCAAAGAACTTGTTCATGTCTATTAGACACATGTAGAAAGAACAAAGAAATACCAGGTTCCCATTACTTCTCTTTCTTTGCACTGAGCTATTGTTTACATGTTTAGATTTTTGCATGACAGGGCAGCTCTTCTGAAAATGCTAAATGTACATTTATTATTTATTATACATTAGTTTGTCTCTCTCTGTGCCCATTTTGATGAAGTTAAAGTTAAAAACTGCTTTCATTGGTATATCTTACTGTTTCTGTTGTCAGTCAAACAACGGAATGAATATGAAATGGTGACTGAAACGCGACCCATTAAGACATAACCAGCTCTCCGTTCCCAGATGTTAATCTGCACAAAAATCCTGATAATCGAGCCGTCGTCTGATGAAATCAAATACACATAAGATAAAGACAATATCTGTGCTATGATTTCGGCTATGCTTGCATGTAAAATTAGAGAATCAACATATTATCTGTGTTTAACTGAATTAAAGCGCTGCGAGACGCAGAGAGAGAGAGAGGCGCGCGCGCGTGCTGGGAGAGCACCGGCGGTGCCGGTAGATTCTCAGAAACTAAATAAGGTTTGGGCGCTTTTTTGAAGGGAAACAATCGCTAAAGGGGTCTGCAATGTCGCCAAGTTGGCAACACTGTGAATCTCCATTTCTCCAACTAGGGGTTGGGCCACGGGTCAAACAGAAAATACGTGCTGCGTTAATCGTGCGTTAAAAAAATTTGTGCCGTTAATATGATTTTGCGTTAACGCGTTAATAACGCGCTAACTTTGACAGCACTAATTTTTATATTCATAAATGCCTCAAAAACAAATAGGAAACACACCCTTTCTTTACATACTGATACGCCACGTCTCTCAGGCCTGGTTTGAATACTGAAACTCTGTGCCATGTTGTTTTCTGGGTGACATCTCCTGCAAAAAAATAAATTAAAAATTAGAACGACAACCTTTCTTATTAGTTTATTAAAGTCACCATGAAATCAAAATGGACAATTCTCATTTTTTTATGGAATCTTTTAGTATTTATTATAAATGATTTATCAGTGCACATCATTATAAAAAAAAAAAAAAATCATATTCCCTTGTAATCTTTAGTCAAAATAACTTCCCCTCCCTCTTCCTGCGACATCTTTTCTCTGATGACATGTTTAGTGGCACGAGGGCGGGGCCACCTGTCACTCACATGACATCAGCCAATAGCAAACCACATCCATCCAATCATTCCCTATAAACAAACTCAAGCCCCGCCCTACATTTGTTCTTGTTCCAGAAGCAGTTTATCTCTTATATACACATCACAATAGGGAAGAAAAGACATTGCCAACTTCTGTTTCATGCTGACTTTGTGATCATTGACTGGTGAGTGAGGAAAACATCTAAATTTTGTTTAAACAGACCACATATTTGCACCATGAAGACAATTTTCTCACATAAAGCATATCTGAAAACTAGAGTTAATTTGTTATCAACATTAAAATCTCTTTTTATCTCTTCATCTAACAAAAAAAATATATATATTTTATAATAGATTGAAAATTTTCATTTGTCTCATACACAGTTATATAAAGAATACAAACTGCAGTAAATGTAAATCTGGTCCGATCCATAGACTAAAAATAAAATAAAGAAAGAATCAACAGAAATAAAAACGAGCACACAGATTCATCTTTAAACTATCACCTGTATTTGTGGGTTCTCCCTCCCCGGACCGCCACATCTCGTTGGTTGCCATGGAGAAGATGGTGACGGGGTTTCTGCCCTCCACCTGTCTCATGACGGGGTCTTGCCCCACCCGCCCAAGAAGCTGCACTTTGTTAATAGCTGGTAAAAGACGAAAGACATTGACTTTCAGCAAAGAGAACCAAAATACCGAAATCCGAGTCATGTCTCATGTAATTGCTCAGTGTTTCAAACGTGGGAAAGACGTCAATAAAACAGCTTGAGATCAATGTAATGTTAAATTTACCTCAGAAAAGCCATTCAATGACCATAAATTCACTAGTCAGTTAGAAAAATGAACTCTAGCGAGGAGCTTTTTGCTAAATATACTATGCACTATATTACATATTGATTATATATTTTACTGTTCTTTATTTTGAATTGTGTTTGAATAAATCTGTCAATTTTATGACAGCCACAATTTAAATGTTTATATTTGTGTGTAACTGGAGTGTTTATATACAAATCAGTTCATTTTAATCTTCAATATTATAGTAATGTAGTACCAACTGACTGTTAAGTGAAGTTCTTTAAGTGGATCAAAAGAGTTCATAAAAGTTGTCCAAAGACAAGAACGTGTATTGTTCAAAATTCATGTATAAATTTGATGAAAGGTTTTGATACACTTCAAATGTTCACTACTGTGTGTGCGCGCATATATATATATATATATATGAGAGAGAGAGAGAGAGAGAATAGTTAAGTCAATATCCAGTCAATATATATTATATTAGTTAGTTAAATCTTTTTATTATTTATTTATGCACTGTTTTTCGCTGAACTTTTCCTCAGACCCATTTGTACACCTTTGCAGCCCCCAATTTGAAAACCCCTACTGTAGTAGACTGTATACAATGATTGACAGATACTCACATCTCTCCAAGATCAGACTTGTATCTGTGGTCCTGTGTCGGACAAACTGTTTAAGTATCTGTCAGGAAAGAGTAAAAATAATCAGCCTATTAGTAATCCTTATTAGCAAACATGAACCCATCTACATCTTGTTTCATTACCTGTGTGGAGGCATTTCTCAACATCTTCTCTACTTGGTGGATGGTGCTACGATGTTTGCTGATAGGTCATACACCCTGTGAAAGAAAAATGGCGTTATCAGAGTAATTAAGGAATAGTGTACGTGAAATAAACAGACTACGTAAAATGTAATGTTGAAAATAGATAATTTGCCTTATTCGCATTCCAGCTATAAAGACAGCAAGGTCATGATGTAGTTCAAGGTAAAACATTCTTTACAATATCCGCAATAATATTATTTTTTCATTATTAATTGTATAGTTTAATTATTTAAGATTTGTTCTGTATTCTACTTTCAGCAAATCCAATCAAGAAACACATGTTAATCTCCCGCCATTCACTTGCACCAACTAGTCCCGATTAGAAGAAACATGTAATGGTGATTGTACGCTTTATACCTACGATGTATAATCTATATCGTCTTCGCTGTTTATATGAAAGACAAGTGCAAAAATAAACTTCGACTTACAAGTTCAGAAGATCTTGATAATGCTTCAATAACCCCACGCTGTTTCCGGTGCGTCTTGGAAAACATTCCCTAGTACAACAATAACCGAAAACCTCCCGTTCTGTCCTCTCATCATATTCATCTCTTATTTATTATCTTTTTATGTTCCTTCAACTGCGATTTGTTTTATTAAATTAATTTAAACACCCAAGGAATTTGTCCCAAATAATTATTTTCCTCAAAAGTTACTGTATAGTTGTTGTTTTATTTGAATTATTTTAACTGAACAGTTTTGGACCATCAAGTTGGCAACACCAATGTATATTTGCATTAGAACAGTAATATCAGGTGCATAACATATATATATATATATATATATATATATATATATAGGAAGAGTTCAGATGCAAAAGCCTCTAAGTGCCATCTGAAATTTTCTTCTACAATGATCTTTTTTATAAAGCTTGTATATTTATATTTAAGTTCAGTAATTTCACTTAAATGACAATTAATAGGTAATTTGCATTGCCATTTAAGTGAATTATTGAACTTAAATATACAAGCTTGATAAAAATGATCATTCTAGAAGAAAATTTCAGATGGCACTCTTCATATATATATATTTCTCTATTATGGCAAAACGTTTTATTTTTCATAAATTTTAGGGGCTTTTTTATAAGAGAGAAACTCGTGAAATGCACAAAACTGTAAATATCCCTTAAAATTTATAATTGTGTCATTGCAGTCTAACTGAAATTGTCTATTTTTGCAAACATTTTATCGTTTATCTGAAGAAGAAAAAAAATGTTTAATTGTATTTATCATACATAAAATGCTAGCAATGAATTTACTCAGCCGTTTATTTGCCAAAAAATATATATATAAAAGAATCCATTTAAAAATGTTAATGATGTTTAATTTAAAAATGACATTCATGTGATGCATTTATATACACTGTTTCAGTTTATTTATTTAAGTCTACAGGGCTAAAAGGGCTCATAGTTGCAGAATTAGCCAATTCAACAATTTGGGTTTATAAAAATGAGACAGAAAAACAAATGTTTATTTAAAATATTTGTTATTTTTAATTTGAGGCCTTGGGGTACATAGAGTTCCTGAAGATTAGTACAGTCTTATAGAGAGTGCATCCAAACAACAACAAAATAAATAAACAAGTGCATTCATACCAGAGGCTTTACTTACAGTAAATGCATGAAGAAGATTCACATTTAGGTGATAATACTGTGAACAGTCTCGTATATTATAGTGGTCTGCCAAACCTGAATTAGTTCATTAAAAAGTGCCATTAGACATCCATCTTTTTATATTTATATATAATAAATAGTTCCATGTATTAAATGATCTGTGATGTTCATGTACTATGTGTTGACTTCCCATTAAATCTTTGATATTTTACACATATTACAGATAATCCTGAGTGTAGACAAAGGCGATATGCTAAACAGAGTGGAATCCTGCAGTCTCTGTTCAACACACAGTAAGACACAATACACGACTTGAATTCAATCTTAAAGTGCAGCATATTCATTCAAAGGCATATTCGCATATCAGAACACCAGTGCATCTGTTGTTATGGAAGCTTGTTTCCGCCATGGGTTAAAAAAAAAAAAAAGGTAATTGCAACTTTTTATCTCACAATTCTGACTTTTTTTCTCTTAATTGCAAGTTTATATTTTACAATTCTGAGAAAAAAATTCAGAACTGCGAGTCAAACTCAGAATACAAGAAATAAAGCCAGAATTGCGAGATATGAACTCTGAATTGTGAGAAATAAAGTCAGAATTGTGAGATATAAACTCGGAATTGCGAAATATAAAATCACAATTATGAGATATAAACACGGAATTGCGAGAAAAAAGTCAAAATTGTGAGATATAAACTCGAATTGTGATATATAAACTCGAAATGTGAGAAAAAAGTCAGAATTGCGAGAAATAAACAGAATTGCGAGATATAAAGTCAGAATTATGAGAAATAAACAGAATTGCGAGATATAAAGTCAAAATTATGACAAATAAACAGAATTGCGAGATATCAACTCAGAATTGCGAGATATAGTCAGAATTGCGTGAAATAAACAGAATTGCGAGATATCAACTCAGAATTGCGAGATATAGTCAGAATTGCGTGAAATAAACAGAATTGCGAGATATCAACTCAGAATTGCGAGGTATAGTCAGAATTGTGAGAAATAAACAGAATTGCGAGATATCAACTCAGAATTGCAAGATATAAAGTCAGAATTGCAAGATATAAAGTCAAAATTCCGAGAAATAAACAGAATTGCGAGATATCAACTCAGAATTGCAAGATATAAAGTCAGAATTGTGAGAAATAAACTCAGAATTACGAGATAAAACATTGCAATGACCTTATTTATTTTTTTTATTCTGTGGCAGAAAAAAACTTCCATTGTTTTTACAATGCAGAAATAAGAAATTCAATCTGAGAGGGACAGAAAGATAGAGACAGACGCACACTGGTAGCAGAGCTCAGGATTTCTGGAGAACCAGACTGAGGAGCTGGGAAAGAAGGCTCTGGGCGGGCTGACTGATGGGGTAGTGATGGGGCAGTTTGGCCTCCAGCCCTGACATTTTCACGTAGTACCTATAAAAAAAGAGGATTTTTAAAATATGACAGCCCTGTCTTAGCCTTGAAAAAAATAGGACTTGACGAAGCTCATGAAGAACCTGAACTCCTCCTTGAATCCTGTCCTGATGTATTTGCTCAAGCAGGTGCTGTGCTGCAGACAGGCTAACAGAACATGGAATCGCTGGTACAGAAGAACCGCCTGAGACGGACTGACCGGAAACTGCGGGCCTGAGAGAACCAGAACCACCTGCTGGGCCTGATATCCAACAAACGGGAGCTGCGATAGAGAAAACCAAACAGGACGATCACATTATGAAGCTCTAGAGGGAGGTACGTTCAAACATTCGTTCTGATATAGGCATGCTAATCATGTGGATTTATGCAAATGTGAATGAAAATGAAATGGTTATATACTTACTAAGAATGGATGAGGTTTAAGCAACTGAAACACCCAGCCAATGGTAAGGAAATGTCCCAGTGAAGGTGTGCGACTAGCCTTTGAAACACAATTGAGACAAGTAAAGCAGAGTGAAATCGAGCCTAGGAAAAATGACATTCTCACCCTTATTAAAATATTACTAAAAATTATAATATTGTTGTGCAACAGTTGTGCTTGGAGTCAATTGTGATGACATCATTTTTGGCCAGGCTGTCATACAAAGGCAAAAAAATTATGGACAAAAAAATAAATAAAATAATTTATGGATTTATGCAAAAACGAGAGCAAACCAACAAAATATTAATAACTGATTATGTTGTAGTCAATGTATGCTTTTTCTTGTGAGCGTTTTGTTTTTCTATGCATTTTTTTGTTTTTGCATTTTAAAATAGGTTTGTAGTTTGGCCTTTTTTTGTCAAATAATTTTGTCAAATATAAAAATATGTATATATAAAAATATATATATATATATATATTCTCCTCATATTTTGATGGTTTAATCAAACTAGTAGGGTAATTAAAAACAAATATCCCCTCCAGTTTTGATATGTATATATAAATGTTACTCACCTCCTGACAGAGAACAACAACCTCAAACAGCAACGCAGATGCCGCGTCCAGATAGTCCGCCTGCAGATGCTGCATCTGCGACACACAAAGACATTTCATTATCATAAATTAAATTTACTTATCATAAATTAATTGATTATTATTCATTTATATAATCCAAAAAAAAATTTTTGTCTGTTCCTCCCACTGGGTAGCCAGGATGAGTAATTTATGACAAAATATAATTTTTTTCCATTGTGGACTGTCTTTTATACCTTAGTAATTGAAGATTTGGAGTCCTTGGTAGAGTCTGGCAGCTGAAGATCCGGATCACACACTAGAGCTAGCAGCATGTCCGCTGTAAGAGCCCCTCTGCATCAAACAGCCAAGTCTCATTTAAATAAGATTTAATGAGCAGAGCAGACTGATATTATTGCCAAGGTAGAATCACTTACTGTTTGGCCATCAGCATGCTGAGTCTTGTCGGTTCAATCTCTGTTTCCCTGAACATCAGGCTTAATATCTGAACCACTAAAGTGCAAAGCCTGCAGAACATTGACACATCATCTTTATCTTAATGTCCTCAAATGCAGTAGTGACTTCTTGCGTTACAGTAAAACCTACAACACCGATCATGAAAACGTGCTTGGTTCTAGTGTGTAAGTTATAAAATGCCAACCTGGGGTCATTATAAAGTTGTTTAAATTATAAACATGGATAGTTTAGCTTGTTATGAGACTGGCATGTGCATGTGTCACATGACCAGTTTTATGTCTAGTTTTCCAATTAAGAGGCTTACAGAAGTCTGTCAGCTGTGTGAACTCCTCCATGTTCGCCCTGAGAGCTTTCAGACAGAGTTTTCACCAGGAAAGGATAAAGGTCAGGTGACTGAGAAGCAAATAAGAGAGGAATTTTCATTTTTGGATTATCCGTTCCTTTGAAGTGCATGTACACACTAATGCACAGAGCAGCATCTTACCCTCCAGAAGAGTTTTTTGATGGTGGGGTTGCGGTATGTGGCCGTGTGCAGCTCCTGCAGGAGTAAATACTGACTCTCCAGACTGATGCTCTCCTGTAACAGCTCTCCACTCAACTGACCGAACAAGTGGCACGTCCGCTCCCAGCTGGAAACACATTAGCAGACGCTTTCTTAGCCTGTGCATTTTACACTGCCTGCGTGCATAAATGTGACTCTGGACCACAAAACCAGTCACAAGTCGCACGGGTATATTTGTGGCAATAGCCAACAATACATTGTATGGGTCAAAATTATCGATTTTTCTTTTATGCCAAAAATCATGAGGATATTAAGTAAAGATCATGTTCCATAAAGATATTTTGTACATTTCCTACCGTAAATATATAAAACATTTATTTTTGTGAGTGAATGCAGCAAAATCGCCAACATAAATGGACAACTTTAAAGGCGATTTTCTCAATATTTCGATTTTTTTGCACCCTCACATTCCAGATTTTCAAATAGTTGTATCTCGGACAAATGTTGTCATATCCTAACAAACAAACATTGAACTACATCAATGGAAAGCTTATTTATTCAGCTTTCAGATGATGTATACATCTCAATTTAAAAAAAATTGACCCATGTGACACAAATATGTACGGTTCAGTCAGATAGATACAGCATATAGCAGATATATAGCAGATATACCTGATCTTGTGATATTTCTGTTTCTGAGGAGAAGAGGAGGATATGCCACATCTCCGCCTGTAAACTGGGTCCAGCATAAAAGTTGATCTCTACAAAAACAACAAAAAAACAACAACATTAAACATTATTTTAAGTGCATTACTTACAATGCCCAACAGATGCGATTATATTCTGTAGAAAATGGCCATGGTACAAGATTGAATTGCATGTTGACCATTAAACACAAAAACCCAGAAGCTATGACATAGAAATGGACTCCACACACACACACACACACACACACACACACACACACACACACACACACACACACACACACACACACACACACACACACACACACACACACACACACACACACACACACACACACACACACACACACACACACACACACACTTACTATGATATAGCTGCTCCAGGAGCTCTGTAGGTGAGGGAATATTCGGGACGATGGAGATACAGCATAAAGGTGCAACTCTTCCTCTATCTCATCTTCATCCTCCTCCTTCTGCTTCTCTGTTATTGTTCTCCTCATCACTCTTGTCAGGACTGAACCTCTGTGACGGAGTGCTACAGGGTCTTGAGCGGAGGTCCTTCGCTGGTCATTAGTGATGCTGGGGAGAGGAGCTGCACTGGGGGAGGTATTAAACACACTCAGACCCAATACATTCGGGTTTGGACAGGAAGCTGAACGTCTTTTCGGAACGACGCTGCCCTCTTCTTCCTCCAGCGCACCATCACTATAACAGACAGAGATCTTTTTTTGTTACAGCTAGTACATTTTTTTAAGATGATTAGAATCTGAAAATTTTTTTTAGATGAAAAAGCTGGGAAGCAGTTTTATTTTAAAATATGAATATTATATTAATAATATTATAAATAATAATTTGTATTAAATAAATAATATTATTAATATTTTAAAAACCTTATGACATGGCAAGTAGGGTTATAGTTGGCTAAAAGTAAAACTAGAACTATAAACATCAAATAAAACACATTTTTACTTTAAATAAAATAAACATTAACTGAAATAAAATAACATATATAAAAAAAGCTTAAACCTATTTATTTCAGAGAGTCTCTAGGAAACGTTTCTCATTTTGATTTAGTTTAACTTGTACATGTACTAAAATAAAACTGAAATAAAAATTGCTAAATATATATAATTATATATATAAAGTAATAAAAGTGACAAAAACATTCACTAAAAAAATGAACTAAAATAAAAATTAAAAAAGAAAATTCAAAACTATTAAATAAAAACTAAATTGTCTCTCTGTGATACTAAAATAACACTGATGGGAAGGCATTTCAGGTTGTCAGATGTCGGATGGTATAACCAATAACATTTTATGATGTTTAAAGGTTTAAAATAATATTTTATATACATTTAGTTAAGATTAAGATGGCCTAACGTGTTCAAACGTGTTCATGGCCTAACATTAAAAATTTAAACTAGACATTTTTTTAATCATCTTGCATTTGTCACACAGATTTGTCTAATAACAAAAAAGCTGATATAAGATGGATCTTTTTATAATATCAAAACTGATCTCTTCAAAGAGATCCTCTGAACTGTATAATTTATTAGGGCCTTTGATAAAGCATAAGAGCAAACTTGCTGCACTGACAGACCATATTCATGAGGAGGCGCTGGCGAGTGACATGTTCAGTGGCACAGTATTGGAGAACTTCAAGGTTTGGATGCCAGACAAGGTCCTTCACGCCCCATCATCATCCTCCCATTTCAATTTCCTCTAATAGGATGCAGGATAAAAAGAAAATCTTTCCATACGCCTCAACATTCTCACAATTTCCTAAGTGGAAAATGCCCACAAACTTTTTTTAGGTGCACTGACCTACTTTTCGTTCTCATGCCGATGTCTGAAAAACGCTCACAGACCATCTCTGTACAGCCACACACCACCAATTCAATAAATCCTTCAAATGATGCTTAAACTGTGGAAAAGCTGGCTTTAAATAACATTTATAGCACTTCCCATGTGGTTACGCGTGTGTCTCTTCAGACAATGGCAAGCGCTCACAAATTTGTGCTGAACGTGAGCTAATGGTCTCCCTTGGGTGGGATTCAACTGGAGCTGAGAGTCACATTACAGTGCAACTGAGAGGAATCACACATTCACACTGTTCTCAGAACAGTCTCAGAGAGGTTTGATGAACACAAGCACAGTAGCAGCGAGGGCTGGCTACTCCCGGTCTTCGTCAGAACGTCGTTAAGAACGTTAAGCTGGCATGTTTTGCTGAGACAAACAAGGTCTTTTAATTGGATATTTATTGCGTAGCGGTTTCCTCCTCATGGCAACAGTGTGAATGACGCCAGTGGCCTCCCCCTCTGCGTCTCCTGCTCAATGCTGTAAAGTCATGGACTGTCAACAGGGTAAAATGCATGAATACACATCATCACTGCAACTGATGTCAGTTTTGGAAACCACATTAAATTGGTTTTCAAATTGTAGGAGCTTTCGTTGTGAACAGCAGTGTTGTTATCGTCAACTAAAACTAAACCTATTAAAAAGCATTTCTGTTATTTGAGAAGGCTGAAATAAAATAATATATTTAATGAAAAACTTAAACTAAATAGAAATTGAAAAAACATTGCCTTTGCAACTAACTGAAATAACTTTGAGAACTAAAAATACTAACTGAAAACTAAAACTGATATACAGTAGAAAAATCTCCAAAATAAAAAAATGACAAAAGAGCATAACTAAAAAATATGAAAAAAGCGAATTCAAAGTATTAATTAAAACTATAATACTATATAAATAATACTAAAATAACACTGATGAATATATTCAAATAAACATTTTCACTTCATGAAACAGCAAACATAGAACCTAATAGGCTGCTAGTGGTTTCTAATTTCCTTTTTCTGCGTTCATTAAACATGCATATGTAATGCAACCTCACTTCTTGCCCCATTTCCTCTTCAGAGGCTCACGTTGCAACAGGGAGCAACATGCTTTGCAAATTGCAACAGAAAAGTTACCTTTAAAGCTACGGAAAAATAGTTCCAGAAGTTACCGTGTGTTTTCATAGTACGTCTTGAAGTTCTACTTGGTCTACTCTGCTCTGATTGGTCAGATGGCCCAGTCTGTTTGGTCTACTCTGCTCTGATTGGTCAGACGGCCCAGTCTGTTGTGATTGGTCTACTCTGCTCTGATTGGTCAGACGGCCCAGTCTGTTGTGATTGGTCTACTCTGCTCTGATTGGTCAGACGGCCAGGTCTGTTGTGATTGGTATACTCTGCTCTGATTGGTCAGACGGCCCAGTCTGTTGTGATTGGTCTACTCTGCTCTGATTGGTCAGACGGCCCAGTCTGTTGTGATTTGTCTACTCTGCTCTGATTGGTCAGACGGCCCAGTCTGTTGTGATTGGTCTACTTTGCTCTGATTGGTCAGACGGCCAGGTCTGTTGTGATTGGGCTACTCTGCTCTGATTGGTCAGACGGCCCAGTCTGTTTGGTCTACTCTGCTGTGATTGGTCAGACGGCCCAGTCTGTTGTGATTGGTCTACTCTGCTCTGATTGGTCAGATGGCCCAGTCTGTTTGGTCTACTCTGCTGTGATTGGTCAGACGGCCCAGTCTGTTGTGATTGGTCTACTCTGCTCTGATTGGTCAGACGGCCCAGTCTGTTGTGATTGGTCTACTCTGCTCTGATCGGTCAGACGGCCAGATCTGTTGTGATTGGTATACTCTGCTCTGATTGGTCAAACGGCCCAGTCTGTTGTGATTGGTCACTTACAGCACGTGTCGGAAATGAAACGGCCGTTACCATATCTGAATTTCAGCTCAACACTTGATTCACACTTAATAAGAACAGTAACGATGACGGTTTTTGGTTTTACCGCATCAATTTGCGCCTGATTCCTCATTCTTTGGAAGTGCAGTAAAGTGGATTTTCTTGCACAGAACAGAAAACAGCATCTTCTCGACATGTCAATAACACAAACCAAACTCTTCCGGGCCTCAGCTACAACTACCGTTTGAGAGCCAGTCAAACTAGACGTTGTTTGCCAGCAGCCAATCAAGACCATAGACTGGCATTATGCAAATGTGTGACAAATCTAGGTAGGTTCAAGCAGGAAGTATGCATAAAAAGCATAATGGGCATAAAGCATAAAGAGTCAGCTTATTATTCATTAATTTTCTACTTTTTGATCCATTAAATTGCTCCAGTTAATGCTTATTGTTGCATGTCACTGGATAAAACTCCAAGACATTCTTTCTTACGTTAAACCATTCAGCTTTATGACCTATGAAGCTTTAAATCAGTATACTATGTATTGCTTATACGTCATTGATAGTTTAGCACAGACAAAAACGTAATCAATCTAGGTTCTAAGCAACCAAGCACAACACAGACGGTTCTTGTGCGCCCCCTGAGATATAAAATGTGAATATCTCCACATTTATTATCACACCGGTTTGTTTAATAAGATCGCTGTGGCTTGAGTTGCTAAGCAAATTCCTCTTCAAAACGGAGTCTGTTCGTCCTGTTTATTGTAGAGTCGGAGGCAGTAAAAAGCTGTGTGGTGGAGATAAAGCACTCTGAATGGGTCATTGTGACGCTCACAAATACACAGCAGTTGTGTTGGTTGAAAGTGAGGCCGTTAACACTGAGAGGACTTTACCTCATTGATGTGGGAGAGATTCTCCAGCTGGAGGACTCAGACGGAGCCGAGCGTGTCGACAGGAGAACATGACTCATTCCTGCAGGATCACAGGAAAACACTTATTTGGTTTCATTTTGACATTTAGCAAGTTGAACTTTATCTGAGATGACAAACTGAATTCTTAATGAAATGATCTACTTAAAAAGATTCATAATGGTGCATAATTTTAAAACAACAAACAACGTCACATTATTATTTTTTTGTACGTATCTATTTGATTTTTTTCCTAACTGCAATTCATACAGCAATTACTTTAATATGCAGTAGTGGCCAAGTGTTATCCTGAGGGGATAATTGTTTTTAACGACTGTACAAGTTTGATTAAGCCATCAAAATATGAAAAAAATATTTTATATTTTGTAAATATTGTAAATTGAGGGAAGAACAAAATGCTAAACTTGGTATAAATACCCTATTATGCTATTTTAAAGGTTCCTAATTTTGTTTTGGAGTCACCTACAATAGGTTTACATGCATCCAACGTAAAAAACAAAACAAAAACACTTTCATTTTCTCATACATTGCAGCATCTCCTCATTTCTAATAGCGTATGAAAATGGTTCGGTCAGATGAACCAGTCTGTTGTGATTGGTCGGCCGGTTACAACTTGTGTCGGAAACAAAACGCTTATTAACATATCTGAATTTCAGCTTGATACACAATGATGCCAACAGTAACGATGGCATCGGTTTTACCATATCAATTCGAGCGCAAGTCCTCATCCATTTGAAGTGCATACAAAGTGGATTTGCTTTGGCACGAACCAAACTCTTTCAGTCTCAGCTACAACTAGAGTGTTTGAGAGCCGGTCAAACTAGACATCGTTCACGGGCAACCAATGAAGACCATAGACTGGAATTATGCAAATTTGTTCAGGTACGTAACAGGAAGTAACAGGCAGTTCAGAATCATTTTTTTTTTCTTTTAGGAGACTTTGACATGCACTTTGATCTTTAAAACAATGCAGAGATTTTACATTGGCAAACAACTATATTACACACTGCATGAAAGGTAAAATTTGGTAATAATCGGCACTTTAAGGTATTTATCTGACAAAAGTATTTGGCAACAAAGGCAAACTAAAAGTCAAATGTCATCACTCAAAAGTGATTTTTCATAAAAATGTGTTTAACTTAAAATAGACTTTTTATTTGACAGTTTTAAAGACGAATCTGCTTTAAGTGTGACTTTGTCTGTGAGGTTTAGAATATGTGTGCTTAATTTTGTTGCTTTTTTACAAATAAGAAAACCCAGTAAACCAATAATCGTTAAAAAAAGTATTGACTTGTTACAATAATAGAACAAATTTCACAATGAGTGACTCCTCTTCATTCACAGATTAACTCAAATGATGTATAACTTCTTAGTGTCCTTGTGCGTCTTGTCCACAGTGCTGTTTCTCTCAGATAACCTCATTCAGCTGTTTATCCTGAACTGGTTAAGCTACTGCCTATGTGCAGGCAGAGTAAATCTCAATGCCTGGACACAAGATGGACACAAAACTCACAGCTGACGCATACACACAAGTCAATGTGGGTTACGCGTGTGTCAGTACGGCTGCTTCATCAGGACAGGTGAAAGAGCTCGTGGATTAACACACATACCTTGCGCAGGTCAGGGACTTGACTAATGCGATTACAGGTTTATTAAACTGTCAAGGAGAAAATGGGCTGAATCCTGGGCTTCTAATAATAACTATGCACTCATGCTTATGAACAGTTAATGAATTCCTGATTAATTATTAATTTTTGATTTAATTCAATTGTTTTTACCCTCCAGAGAATGCCGGGCACTCGAGTTGCGTCCTTGCGATGGAGATGGTGGGCATTCTGGCTTATTCTTGCTGGATCCTTTGGGTCTTTTGCTCTTTTTCCCAGTATTCTTTGCAGTATGAACAACACGAATATGCAGTGAACGCTCGCGCTCCTCTCCACTGAGGAAATCAGGCAAATCGTTGATCTGTGAGGAAAGATAGAGATGTGTGTTGACATTGCGCTAACACAGATTAATTACATTAAGGCCCGTTCAGATCAAGAACGATAACTATATTAGCGATATTGTTCTGTTTATTAAGCAATTTTGTCATCTGCCGCTTTAAATGCTCCAGCTCTTTAAAATCAGGTGGATTCTGATTGGCTGTCATTGTTTTTATCACTCATCAGCTGAAAAAAATCTGAAAGTGATTCCAACCATATAGTTTCTGTGCCGTTATCGTTATAGTTGTGTTGTGAACTCTGTGATTCTTATATGTTTAAATAGATTTTATAACTAGGCTATATCTTTATCATTATCGTTATAGTCATCGTCCTTGCTGTGAACAGGCCTTTAGTGTAAGCCGCTTGAAGTGGGAATGAATGATTTTTTAATTAGCCTACGCCTAATCATCAATAATCAATTAGCAATCATTAATATGTATATTTTTATATAAATTTGTGCATTTATTGTATTCCCAGCCAGCAGCAAACTGGGGATAATTCTGTTATTCCTAAGAGGTCAATTGCCTTTCCTTGTTAATTTTGCCACTGTGACATTTACAAGCTTCATCCGTCTGTCTTTTACAGTCTCCCAGTGCTGAAACGTTCCATGACTAATGCTTTGAGCTGTGTAAGTGCATAAGCTTACCAAACAAACCTTCTTTAAGGAGTTTAACATGACAGGATAAGTAAACGTCCTCACTATTATTAGCGTTGTCTTGTCATCGCTGCTTGGTAGACAGTCCTGCTTTACCTGACATTTAGAGCACATTGACTCAACGGTGAATGATGTATGATTTAAAACTGATCAATAAAAAAGTTAAGTTATATTAATGGCAAAGTGAGGTAATTTAAGTCTAATAAATATACAAAAAATAAGCCCACTGCCATGTAAAATGCTTCAAACAGGCATTTATAGGCTGATTCATTTCCAATATTTTCCAATATTTTCCAGTCATTTGTAATGTCTGGATAAGGAGATCGCTCCCACAAAGAGTAATTTCTAGCTTGGTGCTAGAAATGTTGCATACACAAATGTATATTTCCATCCATGACCTTTTAAGAGTTCTCCAGGACTGATAATCACACTGTTGAAATTTACCTGATATTTCCAGGCTTGTCAGAACCGTGTGAACCCTGTTCTGAAGAGTAACCAAGTTAAATTATGATAATGAATTTTGCAATGAAGATTTTTTGAATTTGTGCAGAATATCCTTTGAATATTTACCTACGCAACTTTTCTCTAATTGTGCAAATACACGAAGCAAAGTGGTTATATAGTGTCTATATTGCTTTCTTTTATTGTTAATACTGATGTGTATATATTGTATTCTATTACCGCTGTTGCACTACATTGTGTTATACTCTATTATGCTCGTGTTGTTTGAGTAAATGCATTAATCAATCTATATGCAATATCAATAGATGAAATAACAACATTAATATGTCTATATATCGAGTATATGTTGCTCTCACCAGCTCGATGCTCGTGACGTGTCTGAAGCTGAGCGCCTCTCGCAGCGCGCGCGGAGGATACTCGCTCAGATACACGCGCTCATCGGTCAAGATCACATGCATGAAAACCTTCTTCACCGACCCCGATACCACCACACACGGCTCGTAGAACCGGATCCGCTCGTACACATCCCGGTTGGTGTTTCTCTTGAGGAAAGAGTCCAGTTTGCTGTTGTTCTGGCAGAGCAGTCCGTCCGAGCTGGTTCTGGCCATGGGAATGTCACCTTTAACACCACGCTCCCTCACTCCACGTCCCATATCCCGCGCATGCTGTCATATTAAATGAATTGCAGAAGTTATTAATCCATCCATCCATTCCCTGCCGTGTTGTCTGTAAGGTGTATTTTCGCTCTCTATGCCTTTGGAGCGGAGCAGCGCACTCATTGCGCATGCGCAGATACCCTTATAAATAGTGCAGCATGGTTTGGCTCATTGTTATGAGGAATATAGGCTACTACATGCAACAATAACAAACGAATACAAAAAAAGGAAAATTAAATGAATATAAAAAGTTATATTTGATTACATTGATATAATGTATTTTAGCAAACTGCTTAACTAAACTTATGCTTTTGTATTCCAGGAGGGAAAAGGGGTTTGGAAAGACTTGTCGGTGAGTAAATAAGAATATTATATTTTGACTGAACTATTTCGTTTATAGCATATATTTTATAATAATGTTACGAGTTTGCAGGCTGGAATGATTGTGGAACAATTGCGCCACCTTGTGGACATAGAGGCATGTCAGTTTTGAGCAAATGTTTCTATTTCTTACTGATGTGTAGTATGAACCTGGGAGCTATTAACTAAACTGTTATGCCACACATTACAGCATTCTCATGAGTCTTCAAAAGTGTTATAAGTGTTAATGTGCAAAAAAGCCATTAGGTATAATTACGTGATGCAACTAACCCTAAAACAAACCCTAATCCTACCCTAACCACATAGTAAGTATATGTAGTTTATTATTATTACTCAGTCCTTACTTAAATGTATTACACTGTAACAGGGAAACATTAAAATAAAAGTGAAACCGATTTTTTTTTTCACTAAAAATTCACATTATTCTTAGGATCTAACTTTCTGGGTCCAGTCAAACTGGCCTATTCGTGCTGAAGCTTTCCAATTAGCCGACTGTCAAATTGTTTAGCTTTGGCATGTCCTCCTGTCTATTGCAGGTTAGGTTATATAGGAAGCAACACTGAAGGAAAAGATGATGAGTAACAGTAAATTCAGCAGTAACTGAATGATTGGGCTTTTCCACGGATCTTGTTGCACTGAAAAGTAGATTTCTTTTTTATTATTTAAAGTATGTAATAAACCTTCATGTATTAAAATCTTGACATGTTTAAAAATTCTATTCTCAATACTCCATTTTAACTATGCGAAAAGTTGTAGTTATTACCATAGTAAATCCATGTAACATGTAACATGTAACAAGGACACTGTAAAATAAAGTGTTATCAAAAAAATCTTTTTAATCACTCATAGACACATAGGCAATAAAAAAAGACAAGACATAGATAATATTTTGAATCCTTTTATTATTAATTGTTTTTTATTTAAACAAAATCAAGTTTTAAGTATCATAGGTTTATGAGATCCCAATGTCTGTCCGTAATCAGGACATCAATGCAACTCTCTTATACCTCCATAATAAACATAAACATAAAAATATTAAAATGATGTTCTAATGTGACCTGACACGGATGGATATTTACATTTTAGTTAGTGAGTGCAAATAGTCTGAACCTTTGACACAAAAAGAAAAAGAACTAGCTGAAAATAAAACCTGGAGCGGATCACAGTACCAGTATGGAACATTCCTGTCCAAGAAACTACACAAAGGGCCAGCTTATAGTCGTTCAGAAATGTTCTTACATATGCAACATACTAAATGTAACTACTACGCAGAGACCCACACATGGTCCAAATTCTAGAGATCTAGTGCTGTGGCTCTAGCTTGAGTCCATCATTTTCTCTTGCTTTTCTGAACCCCAGTCACCCTACAGGAGGCGTTTGCATGTCGAGGCCGTAATCCGTGGCCATGGTGACAGTTGTAAAAGTTGTGAATACTCAGAAATGTGCTGCTATGGCCACAGGCGCTGTGGAGTGGCACTGGGGTACGGCGGCAGAGCGGGCTGTTCGCTCGGGCTTTCTGTGGGCGGAGGGGTGGAGAGGCGGAGGTAGATGGGCGCGCTGGGTGCAGTCGGGACAGTGGGTGTGGGCACCCTCTGCAGGACCACATGAGGATACATCTGACTTTCTGTGCGGTAAAGCCCAGGAAGAGGAGCTTTCATGAGGTTTTCCTGACTCCTGGTTGCAAAACAAACACAGTTTGGGGTCAGAAAGTTTTTTTCGTGATTGGATTAAATCGAATAGAATAGAATAGAATAGAATAGAATAGAATAGAATAGAATAGAATAGAATAGAATAGAATAGAATAGAACTTTTTGGTTTAGCTTTTTCATGATTGGACTATATCGAATAGAATAGAATAGAATAGAATAGAATAGAATAGAATAGAATAGAATAGAATAGAATTTTTTGGTTTAGCTTTTTCATGATTGGACTATATCAAATAGAATAGAATAGAATAGAATAGAATAGAATAGAATAGAATAGAATAGAATAGAATAGAACTTTTTGGTTTACCTTTTCCTGATTGGACTATATCAAGTAGAATAGAATAGAATAGAATAGAATAGAATAGAATAGAATAGAATAGAATAGAACTTTTTGGTTTAGCTTTTTCATGATTGGACTATATCAAATAGAATAGAATAGAATAGAATAGAATAGAATAGAATAGAATAGAATAGAACTTTTTGGTTTAGCTTTTTCATGATTGGACTATATCAAATAGAGTAGAATAGAATAGAATAGAACTTGTTGCTGCCACTTTTTCATGATTGGACTAAATCAATCTCAGAATAGAATAGAATGCAACTTTTATTCAGCAAGAACACATTAAATTGATCAAATGTGACATTTATTATGTTCCAAAAAAAAAACGTTTGAACTTTCTATTCAGCAAAGGAACTGCATCACGGTTTCAACTAAAATATTAAATTGTTTTTAACACTGATAATAATAATAATTGTTTCTTGAGCAGCAAATCAGAATATTAGAATGATTTCTGAAGGATCATGTGACACTGAAGACTGGAGTAATTATGCTGAAAATTCATTATACAGCTCAAAATACATTTTTAAATATATTTAAATAGAAAACAGCTATTTTTATTAAATGTAGCTTGGTGAGCGTAAGAGACTTCTTATAAAAACATTAAAGAATCTTACAGCAAGTCACATCACCCAAAAATGAAAATTTATTGTTGTTCCAAACTCATGTAACTTTTTTCTTCCTAAATGATGGCAGAATTTTCATTTTTGGGTGATTTATTCTACTAATCTCACATAGACACACAATCAAGCTACTTTAACAATTCACCGTTTCTCACCTCTGATACCCGCGGTTATCATAACCAGCCAGTCCCCCCATATAGACCGGGGTCTCAGGGGTCAGACGGGGGTCAAGTTGCTGGGAAAGATTGTAAATTTTAGGTGGAGGAAAAGCTTCCCAGTCTCCTTCATCTCTTTCCAGCCAGCACTCACTCCTCCAGGATGATTTGCCTCTCATCCTAGAAAAAATCATTAGCAAGAAAAACCATTAGCATTCTATTTTAGGACGGTTGTCTCTTCTTCGCCAGTGTGTATGAACGGTCATACCTGCCCCGTCCATCTGTCCGTTCTGCCCTCTCTTTGCTCATGCGCTCCTGCAGGCAGCAGATTATGAAGGACACGGACATGGCAAAGATGACGATGCTGCTCACTATCGATGCCAGCACGGCCACTCTCAGCCCGCGGTCCTCTGGTTTGGGAATGGCTACCACATTTACACAATAGTCCACATTGAAAATCTGGGATTGAATTAGCAGGAGTGTATTTCTTAACTCTTTTTTATCTCTTTAAAACAGAAATGATGGCAGTGAACACAGACCCTCGCAGTCCGGCGGGTAGTTGCTCCACTGAGCGGTGTTGCTACGCAGGACACAGGTGATTTTCTCGCTGCCCACCAGCTGGTAGCCCTCGAGGCACCAGAACGCCAGCACCGTCCCCAAAGACATCCCAGTGCCCTTCTCTACATAGAAAGAACCTCGCCGAGGGGGCAGCAGCGATGCGCAGCTCAGGTCTGCAAAAAAACAAGCAAACAGATGGTTACAACTCACTTTCAAATGTGCTAAGACTTCAATATACACTTAAATCAAACACAGAATAGAATAGAATAGAATAGAACAGAACAGAACAGAATAGAATGCAACTTGTTTCTATCACGATTGGACTAAATAGAATAGCATAGAATGCAACTTGTTGGTTTCGCTTTTGCATGATTGGACTAAATCAAGCACAGAATAGAATTTCACTTTTGGAAAAAAATAAGGCACAGAATAGAATAAAATAGAATGCAACTTGTTGCTGTCACTTTTCCATGATTGTAATAAATCAAGCACAGAATAGAATAGAATAGAATAGAATAGAATAGAATAGAATGCAACTTGTTTCTATCATGATTAGACTAGAATAAAATAGAATTCAACTTATTGGTTTCGCTTTTTCATAATTAGACTAAATAGAATAGAATAGAATGCAACTTGTTGGTTTCGCTTTTGCATGATTGGACTAAATCAAGCACAGAATAGAATATCACTTTTTCACATTTGGAAAAAAATAAAGCACAGAATAGAATAAAATAGAATGTAACTTGTTGCTGTCACTTTTTCACGATTGTACTAAATCAAACAGAATCGAAAGCAACTTGTTGCTATAATTTTTCATGCTTGGACTACATCAAATAGAATAGAATAGAATGCAAGTTATTGCTACCACTTTTCCACAATTGGAATAAATCAAGCGCAGAATAGAATAGAATAAAATGCAACTTGTTGCTGTCACTTTTTCATGATTGGAATAAATTAAGCAGAAAAGAATAGAACTTGTTGCTATGACTTTTTCGTGATTGGACTAAATCAAACACAGAATAGAATAGAATGCAACATGTTGCTATAATTTTTCATGCTTGACTAAATCAAATAGAATAGAATGTAACTTTTTTATGATTGGGCTTTAAGATTTTCACCAGGTGAATGATGAAAGAAGAAAAGACACCTAGCAACCACCCCCCGAACACTCTAGCAACCACATTAATGAATTAATTAATACAGTGGATCTCAACCAGGGGCCCGGGGCCCACTAGGGGGCCTCAGCAAATTACCAAGGGGGCCGCAGGATGACATAAATAAAAATATATGTTATCAGTATATTCAAATGCAAATCTAATCTAAATTCAAATGCTAAAAAAAAAAACAATTACTATACAATCTAAAACTAATAATTAAAAATCAATATCTTGTTTTTGTAAGTACATACCATTCACAAACTAAATCATGGTTAATTAATTTAATATAACAATATTGTCCATTTCTGTTAATAAAAAAGTTAGAAAACATTTTTATGTTATAAATACAGAATAAATACAGGAAGTGTATTTATATATTCATAGATTATCCTACAAATAATGAATATTATTTTTTTAATTCAATAAATAATAATTAAATAAGCATAAATAATAAATATCAATAATCACAATATCAACGCTCATGTTTTCCATCAATTCACTGCTTTAAGTCTGTCTGTGAGTGTATGTGTGCAAGAAACTTTCCCTGGGACTTAGTTAACAGTACTTAATTATCCTCAAGTGTTAGGATGAAAGCATTTTTCTTCTCTCTCTCTATCAGTAGGCTACCCATGCCCTCACTCTATCCCATAATCCACCTCTCCTCCAGTCTCTCTGCATTCCCACAGAAGATTCAGCGTCTTCTGTCTTCTCCTACCGAGTCTTCATCAGAGCACTGTCCATCTCCATTGTCAATATACAGTAAAATTGAGCTCATATTGACTGTGCTGGAGTCAGTGTGATTAAGCTGGCAGGGTACACTTGATGGTGTTTATTGTTCACACCGGTTCGACTCCACAGAGTCCTGTGCTGGTCTCATTAAGCCTGGCTTAGCTGGCATGGCAATGCTGCTCACGCCAGAGCCCATTGCTAGCATTAAGCGACCCGACTCCATGGCAAAATAAATAAATAACTCAACTGTCACTTTTTTTTTTCTCCCCTCCCTCCCGTCTCACTCTCAATCCCGTACTCACCAGAGAGGTTCTCTTAGAATAGAACATGATTAAATAAAGCATAGGGCCGTGCATTAAAAATTGATGACCCACAAGTCCCTGCAACCGAAGGGAAGTGGAAACCTGACCACACGCTCCTGAAACTGCACAGACATTCATAGTTTGAGTGGATCAGTTTGTGAATACACGATCATGTGACTTCAAGAACAGTGTGGAACAACTTTTCCCGCTGTGCATTTTTAACGTGCAATTCTAACTCCGCTGCCCTCACGGCATGCTATTTCTGTGTGAACTGGCTTTCTCTCTTTAACACATTAAGTAATCCCTTTAAAGAAGTGACGTGGAAGCCTCTGTGTTTGTGTTGCACGGGGGACGGAGTGAATGCAACAACTTTACTGGTTTCCTTTTTTTATTTTTCATATGCATGATGCATTACGGTTATTATTATCATTGCAATTATTTTTTCTCACAATGATGTTTTCAAGTGAGAATAAGGTTATTTTTGCATTATGTTAATAAGGAATTATTGGGGAAATGTGTTAGTTGAAAATACTTTTTACAAAAACTGTCTGTTTGAGGACCATTAAGATTGTTTTGCACTGTGATAATTGTTGTCATATGACAATTTAATTTCTCATTATTGTAATACTAATGAAGTATTTTTACTATAATACAGAACATTACAATACATAAAATACTACTGTAATACTATTTTCTAAAAACATGCAAACACACACTACCATATGCAAAAAAATGACAAATCAAATAACAGATAATAATTTTTGTCACTTTACAGTAATAAGAATAAGTTTTTTTTTTTGCATTATGTCAATAATAGGGGGGGGGGGGGGTAATGCCACAATGCAAATGCTTTTTATCTGTATCATTTCTATAGGTCGAAATATGACCCGTGCATGTTCTTTTCCAAGAGAGATCTACACAAGACTCCTTCAGGTTCGCAGTGCACTGAAAGCTGAAAGCAGGGCAAATTCTGTCATGGCCACGGTGGTGATAAACCCCCTCCATTTCACTTTCAAAGCTGGCAACCCTGTAACAGAACTGACAAACTGCCAAGGACTGTCCCACAGCTCGCCAATGCCACGTGGCAAAAAGCGTCCTTTGTTTCACCTGTGGAATAAACCTCAAGGTAACTGACCACCTCTGGATGGTTCAGGTATGTTGGTGTCTTTTCCTCCACAGATAAATGAAAGAATCACCCTCTGCAATCAAACTTATATATTACACATTACAGTTTGATAATGTCCTTTTTCTCTCCAGCTCATAGCCCCACAAATCCGTCACACATATTGACTTTAGGTCAGAAGACATCAATAAACTATTTGCAAAGTATGCATGCCTGGAGGAGCTTGCCAACATACTTTATATGTTCTCCAATCATATTAAAAATCTGAGTTATATACAGCTCAGGCTGATGTGATTTGCTCCGTTGATCCTCGAGCATTTCATCCGAGCCATTATGAAAGCTCTGTTTGTATGTAAACCCTTAAGATGATTTTGCTTTTTAAAACCTAAGTGTATTATACGCATTATATATTTGTGTGTTTTTGCAGGTTTTACGCAGATGTGTATTGGAAATGCTGCACGGTGAGTATGCTCTTAATGGAAAAGTTATGCAAAACATATCGAAAATAAACATGCGCTACAACACTTGCAACTTTTTTGCACAAAAGTAGTGCATTTGCTCAGTTTTGCATAGCACTATATGCTTGTACGATCACTATGAAAGAACACTGTTGTTGTACGCACCTGTGTAATTGTTGGTGGGAGCCTCAGTGCTGTTCATCTCCGTCTCAGTGGCAGGTGGAGTGGTTTGGTGAAAAACGGGACTGGCCGAAGACCCTTCATGTGGCGTAAAAGTCCGAGCCAAGCTCCACGTCATAGACCACAGCAGGAAACCCCAGGTGAGGAGGCTCTCTTTCAAAGCCATTGAAGTCTGGGGTTAAAAATGAGAGAGAGAGTGTGAATGTCAGTCGGTCATATCCGCCGGTCCTTGGTGACTCCAGAGGCTCTCCTGCCCTTCCGACAGCAAAGGCTGCTCGCTCCTCCAGAGGATCAGGCACAGAGAGAGGGAGGGAGGGAGGGAGGGAGTTACGCTGACTCCATGCAGTGCAGCTGTGTGTTTCTCCTCCGTAAGCCGCTTGTCACTGCGCTCGGCTGCTGATTATGATCCGCTTGCGTAATGCAACACACGGCAGAGCTGCAGTCGTTTATGTGCTCACACATCCTCATGTACATACCGTATGCATCGCTCTCTCTCTCTCTCTCTCTCTCTCTCTCTCTCTCTCTCACACACACACACGTGATTACAAGACAATGGCTTTAAAGTGGTGGCATATTTGCTATTTTTTTTTAGTTCAGTGAACTGAATTGAATCCTCCAAACTAAAATTCCAGTTATATCATATTTTTCAAAAACACAAATGTTTTCCACATTTTCTACATTTTTATAATCCTAGTATAAAGTAATGATAAAGTTATGGTAATTAATTTAAAACATGACATGTTTTGAAGGAGCTGCACATCTGTACATCTGTCCAATTTATATATATATATACATATATATATATATATATATATATATATATATATATATATATATATATATATATATATATATATATATATATATATATATATATATATATATATATATATATATATATATATTTCTGTTCAAAAGTTTGGGGTCGATAAGATGTTTTTGAAAGAAGTCTCTTGATGACCAAGGCTGCATTTATTTGATCAAAAATACAGTAAAAACAGTAATATTGTGAAATATTATTACAATTTAAATGAACTCTTTTCTATTGTAATATACAGTATTGTAATGTAATTTATTCCTGTTATCAAATCTGAATTTTCAGCATCATTACTCCAGTCTTCAGAGTCACATGATCCTTCAGAAATCATTCTAATCTGCTGATTTGCTGCTCAAGAAACATTATCATCAACGTGCTGCTTAATTTTTTTTGTGGAAACAGTGATACTTTTTTTTTCATGATTCTTTGATGAATATAAAGTTCTGTTTTTATTTGAAATAGAAATATTTTGTAGCATTATACATTTATTTACTTTTGAGCAATTTATTGCATATACAGAATATTGTAAAAAAAAGTTTAAATTAAATGAAGTATAATCAACTTGGATGTTTAAGTCATTTCAACTTAAATTACATCAAACTGACTTAAAAATTAGCTTATAAAAAAAGCTGAAAATTTCTTAACTTATTTTGAGGAGTTAAAGCAATGTAAAACCTTATGTTGTCATAACTTATTGATCATATAATTTATTTTACAGTGTATATATATATACAGTGCAATGCATAAGTTAATACACCTATGCTAAAGTTGACTAAAAAGAGGAATAAAAAATCATATTTTGGAAATTGAACTTAATGCCTTAATTTAAAAAATTAGGAAAAATCCAACCTTTAAGGACACCAATTTTCTTTGTGAGTGAATAATGTATCGTAAATAAATAACTGTTCTTCCTTAAAATACATGGTGCATAAGTGTGTACACCCCTATGTTAAATTCCCATTGAGGCAGGCAGATTTTTATTTTTAAGTATTTTTTTTTTATTAATTTTTAGGATACTATGCATCCTGATAAAGTTCCCTTGGCCTTTGGAATTAAAATAGCCCTACAACATCACAGAGCCTTCACCATACCTAGAGATTGGCATGGTTTTATTTCAGTTAGCCTAAAAGCTAGTTTGATTTGCATTGAGAGATGATCTTATGGAAAGTACCCCATGCCAATCTCTAGGTATGGTGAAGGCTATGTGATGATGTGGGGCTATTTTAATTCCAAAGGCCAAGGGAACTTTATCAGGATGCATAGTATCCTAAAAATTAATAAAAAAAAAATACTTAAAAATAAAAATCTGCCTGCCTCTATGGGAATTTAACATAGGGGTGTACACACTTATGCACCATGTATTTTAAGGAAGAACATTTATTTATTTACGATACATTATTCATTCACAAAGAAAATTGGTGTCCTTAAAGGTTGGATTTTTCCTAATTTTTTAAATTAAGGCATTAAGTTCAATTTCCAAAATATGATTTTTTATTCCTCTTTTTAGTCAACTTTAGCATGGGTGTATTAACTTATGCATTGCACTGTACATCCCGCTACCTCCCATATGATATCTGATCTGAAAATGATGGCATTTTTGGACTTCATAATTTTCATATATATAATCTTATATAATCTCTCAGCTTCTAACCAAAGATTAACACGCAAACCCTTCGACCTCTGAATCCACCTTACACATGACAATGCTCTCTGCTGCTCACCTGTCTGTAATGCAGAAGAGTGTGTGGGTATATTGAGTCTATCAGAAAGTGTCTACTTTGTCTTACCTTATTCATTCATTCCTTCTTGCTGTTGTCCATTTTATTATAAAGGTTATAAACACTGTTAGTGCAGCATGCCACTCACTCACAGCTGTACTAATATCCCCTTCAGAGCTGACAGTGGCCGTGATGTTGGTGACAGACTCCTCTTTCTCTAGCTGTGACCCTTCTGTACTGTGTGTGTTTTCCCAGAGAGAGAAACAATCAGACTCTCAACTCATGTCTTAATATCCCACACTCTTTGTGAGACTTCTTCAGCATGAATAACAGATTGTTCAACGAGTCCCTTGATTAATCAAACACCTCTGCCGGTCTTTTAAGCCTCTATAATGCTTTCTGATCCTCGCCCACATCATATAAACCTGATCTTAATGGCTCCTCTCACCCCATCAAGCCCTTATAACTCTGTCCAAGAGGAGGACAGCACTTAATCTTCAGCATTGTGTCTTGATGAACATGGTCTTTTCAGAGCCTCATGCAGGAGCAGCGCTTCTCCTGACTGCTTGTTCACAGTGTTTGAAGATTTAAGCGTTACTGACATTCATCCCCTGCTAAAACCCTAAATAGGTTTACATGTAACTTAGGCAACATTGATTAGGTTATGCAACACTGTTCATGGGTTTCCTCCCCACTGACTGTATGGAGAGCAGACGTTGATTTGAATGTAGATAAACGCAGAACCTGTAACGTGATAACACTCAAGAACCCTGAATAAAATAAGAGAATAAAAGTTAGGCTAATCAAACAAAAGCACACAAACAGCTCTGCCCTCTTGCCCTATCAAACAAAGCTTTGGTTTAGCACAGCATTTTCTCAGATTAAGTTTTCGTGTTCAGAAAGAAATTACAAAGACTTAGACCGCATTACGCAACAGAAAAGCAGCAGATTTGTATTTGTTGTTGGGCTGAATTACGTTGCAGATATTCTCTTGTAACAACACTTCACAGTTTTCCACTAGGTGGCATGTCATGCACATAATGGCCATTTTAAAATGTTTTGGACTGATTGCAGATTCTGTTTTAGTGCTTTTTTCATACAAAAACGGGCAGAAACACTGGTAGGCATTTGTATAGTTATTACGTATATGACAATATAAATTCCAAACAATAAAGGTAATATGCATTTTATAAATTATATTTATTTGTAATAAACGAACATTAAAGGTTATTAATAAATTATTATATTAATTATAATTGTGTAATTTTTATTATGTGGTATAGTTGAAATGAATTATGAATATATATAATAATGAAATTATATATAATGTATATAATGAAATAAAGGTAAATACATTTTATAATAAAATTCTTATTTATATATGTATACTAATTCAATATATTAATATACTAAGTAATATGAATTAATTATAAATACTGTAATTTTATTCGAGTTAAAATTGGATACACTAGACTTACTGAATTTGTTTCACATTTTTTAAATATTTTGATCGAAAGGCATTTTCCTAACTTGTGCCTTTACAAAATGTGTTTATTTTATTTTTAATTATTCCGTTTTTAATAAAGAAGGCAGCCATTAAGTGTCCAACAACTTTAAAAAGCCTCTCATGATGCACATCACGAAGATTTGTTGACTGTATTATTAAGCTAAAATATGGAAAACGGTCAGAATAAATAATAAGTATTGACCAGGAGTGCGCATACAGTCTATGAATTATCCTGCATACATTAACTGTGCGCTACTAATCATGAAATACAGGCTATGGGTTGAATCTGTGAACACTGGCTGCTGTCACGAGCTTTTGTGCTTCTGCTGTCCAGTGGTCTTTATTTTCTGACAGTCTTAACACCATGTTCTCTGATCCCTGTAGGGTTTATTCTAAGAAACTGACTGTGTTGCATGTAAACGGTTCAATTTGGCCCAGAGCTTCGCAACCTCGCGACCCCACATCCATTCATAAACTCCACTCATTTACTTCTGATTGGTCCAGCTTCAAACTGGGAGGAGATATGGTTAGATTAAAGAACAATTAGCTTTACCGTGCAGTCATACATTTCGTATTTATCCTTGGAAAGGTTTTTATAACGCACACAGAGAATAAGTTTATTAAGAGGACAGTTCATGATACTTGTACGCATTTTGCTGTGTTAAAAATAAGGAAGCATATGGCGAATCACAGATAGACGCATTTACAGGTGGAGACACAAAATAGGCTGTCGATGTGCTTTTCATCAATACACCCTGAGAGCTGTATAAGAGGGTCTGCAGATCACTCTTAGATGGATTAGAAGGACTACATGACCAGGCGTATTCAAACAGGAACCAAAGCGCACAATCCATGCAACTAGACCAACTTTTCTAAGAAGGCACGGAGCGCGTAAAACGCAAGAAAAAAGGGGAACAGCAATTTGCGCGGACAACAGCGACTTCACAATTACAATTATAATTTATGTGAAAACTGAAAGAGGAGTAAAGTGACTGGTGAAGTGTTTCTTGAAGATCCCTGAACTTCTGCGAGCTGAATTGAGCAAAGCGTTCTCCCATGAGGCTGGAAGGCGCCAGAATGGACTTAATCAAAAAAATATGGACGGCTCGGAAACTCATTCTCGTGGTCATGATTCCTTTATCCCTGCTGCCCCTGCCTCTCATCCATCCGTGCAGTGTAAGTAGATCTTCATCCAGTTCTACAATCACATGAGCTCGTGAGCAGCGCGCGGTGACCGTGCGCTTTTACGCGCTTACGCGCGTTGGGTATTTGCACTAAATTATACATTTAACATGCATTTTGTTTAAGCATTAAAGCTTTTACGCGATATTTAGTTGATTGTGATTACTTTATTCCGCAGAACCCAGTTCATATAATTGCAGACGCATGGGAAAATTTGGCAGACTAAAAAATAATTCTGTTTTAAAGGCAGGCAGACAGACAGACAGTCTAAACCAAACAATGCATCAAACATGATCATAGATTATGGTCTCATGTGGGGTCCTTAGGGTTTCTCGAGGTGGCGCGGCGACCTCTCACCTGGTTGGTAGTTTTCCAGGTGCGCAATCAGACGTTCAGTTCCGCGATGGATCAAGTCGTGTGCTGTTCTTTTGGCAATTGTTTGTTTGAAACATCGGCCGTTTTTACAGATGTTGTTTGTTTATGTAGCATGTGGAATCTTTGATTCAGTCCAAAATCAGCAAAGCCTGCAGAGAGATGCATTTGTGCTAATCTCTCATGACCTGCCATATTGAATCCTACAAATATTACCTTACTATTTGTTTGCAATCGTTTTAACGCATTGCAAATGTCCTGCATTTGTACTGTCACTCTTTTGCAAAATGGTTTTAGAGATTATGATCATAAACCACTTTCAGATTTATAATTTTACAGCTTTTAGATTTCAGGCATTTTTTACACATTACATTTATGCGTTACCAGATTTTTTTTTTCTGTAGCTTGGTGCGACAATACAATTCAAGATTTTGTGTGTGTGTAAAATGTATAGGCCTATGCTTAAAATAATTTATCACAATTCATGGCCATTTAAAATAAATCAATAAGGCAAAAAAAAAATAAAAAAAAAATGGCGACAGGATCTAAGAAATACACTTTGGCTCATACATAGGCTAGATGTAAGATGTAACCTAAAATATTGATGCTGAAGTAACCGATTCTAATCAGACACAAAGTCAATAAAGACAAACAGGGAAACAGTGCATAGATCAGGAAATAGCCTATCATTATCTGTTGCCTTGACAGCTTTTTACAAAACATTTTTTAAGATTAGATCACTCACACAGGTTTTGTGTGCTTATCTTTGTCTGATAGCACTTTTCATCAAGAGTCAGAAATAACGGCTTGATCAGGTCACAATAGTTCACTAATCCCATCTCACCCGCTGACTGAAAGCAATTATTCACACAAAGCAATTGTGTAATGAATGTAATGCATTCTTCCACAAAACAACAAAAGTTGAAAAGATGGACTTTATGTGTAATACTGTGTACACACTATTCATGTTAATAAGAGGAAATTATCAGTTTTTTTATCATTTGTAAGTGCCTGACACATCAGTGCTCCATTAGACCTTTTTACCAGAAATCAATTCAGTCTGAATGGACTGATTTCTTGAGCAATGACGAGATTAGAGCAGAACAAAAACAATGTGCCAATGTACGCTTAATCTGCTAGTGTGGCACATAACTGGAAGTTCTTTTGCAGTGTTGGGAGCTAATCAGAAAGCAGAAAGTTGGGAGTTTATGAACAAAGGCACACGCTGAGTGATAATCGGCTTTGACAGAAATTCTGAGGGACAATAGAAAGGCCAAAAAATGTGATGGTGTGATGTTTAGTGGCTAATGGAAACCAGAAGTTTGCTGGTCCGAGTCCCATAAGGTATAAGCCATGAACCATTGTGCTTGTGCTAAATTAATACTCACAAAAATGTGAAACGTAGATTGATGTCCGATGATGGATGTTTTGAGATAGATGAAATGGTAACATAATAAGATCCCATTAGTTAACGTTAATTCAATCATGACAACTCTCTGAATAGTTTTAGCATGTTATTGAATATGGCAATGTTGACGTACTTGATCTGCTACACTGATGCTGCTGCAGAGCAAGTATGGACTTGCTACTGCTAATAGATACACATGCTGCTGTCAGCATGTAAAATATGCTGCTGTTGCATAATTATACATAAATCCCATAGCAGATGTAGGCAGGTGGAGCTGGGGGAGGTGGAGGGTTTCAGAGGAGCTCTGATAGCGCGCTGCAGGACTAGCTTACAGCAAACACTGAACCAGACTATTTATTTGTTGGGTAAGCATCCTCATTGGCTGCAGGATCAGCAGGGCCAATCAGCTTGTGCCATGCGGTAATGTGATTTTGAAGTATGTTTATTGTTCATTGTTAAAAATGGAACATTATTGTGAAGTGTTACAGATGAAATATAATGAAACAGTAGGCATATCAGATGCACATAAAATTGCTGATATTGCTGATAAACTTGCTGATAACATACAAATATGTTATGTTGTATGCTGGCTGATCATCACAAAATGGTCACAAATCAATGCCTTTCTAAGTCCTCATCATTAGCGTAATGTATTTATTGTGTCTGGAATGTGTGAGCGTGTATTAAGTTTGCTCGACTGGCCATAGGCGTGCTATGAAATCTGATTAATTATGAAATATGAGTCACCTGACAAGTGCTCTGTCAGCTTAAGCTCTGCATGCAGGCTTTACACAGACTCTGTATTTGGCTAATTATTTGTTGTTTGGTGGACCCACGTGAAATGATTTGCAGCCAGGTCAAAATATTTGGCAGAGTAAACCGGATTTGGATTTTTGGTCTGATTTGCGTACTTACACACATGCTTTCCTGCTGTTTTGCTTGTAATTAAAGTCATAATTTGGTTGAAGAACTGGTTTATTCCTGCATTTTAGGGAATAAATCCCTAACATGCAAATCCTCTCTCCTGTTTATTCATGTAGATGTGCATGTAATCAGCTCTTTATCATATTTCAATATTTTTTTTATCACTTATCAACTGCATAAATATTATTTATTTCCACAAAATAGATCTTGCTATAGTTCATATTTGCTATATTAAATAGTCTGGTTCATTGTTTGCTGTAAGCTAGTTCTGCAGAGCTCCTCTGAAACCCTCCACCTCCCCCAGCTCCACCTGCCTAAATCTGCTATGGGATATATACATACTGTATATCTTACATACTGACAGCAGCATGTGTGTGTATCTATTAGCAGTAGCAAGTACATGCTCTGCAGCAGCATCAGTGTAGCAGATTTAGTCCGTCAAGACCAAATACGTTAACATTGCCAAAATTCCATCCAGAAGCAAATCAGTGTTTAGATCACATTACATGTTCTTAATGATAATTTGATCCCTGTTCGGTCTCTTTCGCAGGAATCATCGTGTGCATATGTCCTGATTGTGACAGCGATATATTGGGTATCTGAAGCTGTGCCGCTGGGAGCCGCTGCACTGGTGCCAGCCTTCCTGTACCCGCTGTTTGGGGTCCTAAAATCCAGTGAGGTAAGATATTCACTATAGGATGTTTTGTGCAACATGCTCAGACTGGAATACTGTAGGTTAAATATTTAACATACTTAAATAGCAGGACTTTGAGCTAGATGATGTAATATACCACCCATTTTCTTGGGGAAATGCCTGACTTGGTTATATCACATCTCTTATGACCATTTGAGCCTCTCTGTCACATTCCTCACAAGGTTCAATGGGGTTCTATAGATCTCTAGGATTCTTGACTCAATTCTTTATGCCATAACTGAAATGTCTTAAATAATTGCATTATACTTTTTTTTATATATTTATACATTATACAATTTTTCCTGGTGATAAAGTATGTTTACGAGCTGTTTAATTCATAAAATGTAATGCAAAATTAAAATTAAAAATTAAAACAAAAGTAATTAAAACTAAATACATAAAAGGATCCCATGATGGAACACTTTAAATAGCTCTATAAATGTGAAGTGCCTGACAGAACTCTTGAAGGTTCTATATAGAATCTTTTCTTTTAAGAGTGCAGGGTACAAGGCTTCTATAGGTGATGTTTTATGAGTGAAAAATGGCATAGTGTTTTTGTTTCATCAAGCACACGGCTCTCAGAGTTGATGATCATTCATTTGTGTTCCTGTTATCGTATCCGCAATAAACTGCCAAGAGATTATGTAAAACAAAATGCTGCATCATGTGACTAAATCCCATTGGCAAACTTGACAAAGCAACCTGTTATCTTAAATACTTGTAATCATGTTTGTTAATATTCTCCTTTTTTACGCAATATTTTTTGCTCTAGTCTGCTGACTGCAGAGATTTTGGGTTGTCTGATGTTGGACTATTACCCTTCAAAAGTTTACACATAATTAATATTTTTATTGAGCAGCAAATCAGCAGATTAGAATGATTTCTGAAGGATCATGTGACACTGAAGACTAGAGTAATGATGCTGAAAATTCATCTTTGCTAGTAAAGGCTATAACTGCATATGGTGGGCATAGGTCAAAAATAAGTCAGAAGGGATGGCAGTAAAAGCTCAGTTACCTTAAACAACATTCACACCGAATCTTCTTTCATACTGAAAATGTATTCATTCTTGTAGGAAATATTATTAAAGAGGTTCGGTTATGCCCTTTTACAAAGTCTTGATTTTGTTTTTGGGGTCTACTATAATAATGTTCAAAAAACACATTATTTTTCACATGTTTGGCATTGTTGCAGGAACTCTCTTCTGTGATCGAAGCTGCAGGTCTCGAACTGTGGTTAGAATCATAGTTTATTGTTAGTATGACATATGGACTTAAATAGATCATGCTTTTTTGGCACAATAAGCAAGCTAACGTTCAGTACATTCTATATCTTTTATCCCATTTAAATATATATATATACGTATGACAGGAGCAATCGGTTTCGGGAAACAGTCGTGACCAGCTAGTTAGTTTCAACAATGATGCATCGTACTATGGAGATTAAAGGCCAATTTATACTTCTGCGTTGATTGCGCGCAGTAGGTACGGCGTAGCATACGCATAGGTGTGTACCATACGCTGTACCCTGACGCGCACCTCCTCAATAATGTAACTACACGTTGCGACGACGTGGACCGCAAGATCTGTGATTGGTCGGCTTGGTAGCATCGCGTTTCCTCCTACACATTTCCGGCGTGTTCTTCTGCACTGCCCGCCATTTTTAAATTCAGAAGTTCAGTGAAAGTTCAGTGAAGAACATGGAAATGGACCAAGTGACCAAGCGATTGGTTGAAGAGGTGCGGATATACAGCCATCTGTATGACTCGTCTTCAGCAGGATACAAAGACTTTGAATTCGTGGAGAGAGATTTCCTCCAACGTTCCTCAAAACAGTCGCGAGGAATCTAAACACAGTGGAGCATTAAAACCCACCCCCGCCATCTAGTGTTTCAGCGGTGTAACTGCAGAGCAACACAGACATAACGCAGAAGTATAAATGCTCACGAATGCGTAGCCTACGACGTACACTTGACGCAGAAGTATAAAATGGCCTTAAGCCTTACAAAAGGCGCGATGTGCTCTGATTGGTCGGCTGGACCAGTCCGCTGTGATTGGTTAACCACTTTGAGTGTGTGCGGGGAAATGTCACGCCCCTTACCATAACAGTTTCAACACACTACTAACTAACTCAACCGGGCCAGCTCGCACCTTTATTCTGCGTATGCCTTGAGCGGGAATTATTTAAATGAGGCGTTTGTGACGTGTTCGTTTCCAGAAGAAAACTCAACAACACTACAATAAAGGCGTTTCAGGGAGTTCAGATGAAACAGTGCGCACTGATATAGAGAAAAACTGCCATTGGAGGGACCTTTTCATGCTCAAACAGCAACATTACACATTAAAGAAATTTGAACATGTAAGAAAGCATAATAGGTCCTCTTTAAATATGTGTGTGTGTGTACACAGGTCGCCTCTGAATATTTTAAGGACACCACCCTGTTGCTTATGGGGGTCATATGTCTGGCCGCATCCATCGAGAAGTGGAACCTGCATAAACGCATCGCCCTCCGGATGGTCATGATCGCAGGGGCCAAACCTGGCATGTATGTATTTTAGCACCTTTAGCATGCACATACTGTTAGAAACTGACTCTGTGACCTGCATATGTTCTCTACGCTCTTTGTGTTGTAGGTTGGTGTTGGGGTTCATGTGCTGCACGGTTTTTCTCTCCATGTGGCTGAGCAACACGTCCACCACGGCCATGGTGATGCCGATCGCTGAAGCTGTTCTACAGCAACTGATCTGCACAGGAATCGCCGATAACATCGATGACTCGGCGACCGTAGACACCCAGGACGAGGAAAGCGGTGAGTCAAAGAGGCAATCTGAGAATACGTGCATGGTGGTTATGCATGTATTATGTTTTTTATTACTTTTGTCATATTCTTTTTTTTTTAATTCTTCTGTTCTTTCACAGACAAAGAGGAAAACCAAAAATCAAGCAATAATCACCTTCAGCTGCTGGACCGCAAAGACAAGTAAGACAATATCTCTAAACTGTATTAAACTCCACCTGTATTAAACTTAAGCTTATTCTTTGTATTTTCTTTTTGATTGCAGTGAAAAACATGAAGTCTGTATGCTGAGTGAGGTAAGATCCAAAATGATACTCAAGCGCCCATTAAAATGACCATCAAATTTGGAAAAATATGGCTGTCAGAAAGTAAAAAGAAAAAAGGGTGATTTTAGTGGGGTTATTTAAAACTATTGAGGATAAAAACCCTGTTAAATAAGTAAATAAATACAGTATTAATTTCACAATGTTTTGTAATTATAATTTATGTGAATGGGAATATGCCATTCACTGTCATTAAATTTGATGTATTTTAGCTATTTTTCTAAAATGTTTTTTTTTTCTAAATCACATTTGTCATTTTTTTTAAATTACAATGTTAAACAAGGTTTAAAGTATTAAATTACTCAAATTATTTTATATTCGAAGTTTACATACATCGCCTCAAAAAAGTCTTAATTTAGGATTATTTTAAAGTAAGTACAGGTAAATATATCTAGCATTATTTTTGTTAACATAAAATTAATTTATTGATTAAGAATAGATTTTTGAAATGTGTTTTTTCGTACTGTAGGAGCCGCATGGTCTAACATTTAAGCCTGGTTTTGGCTATTCTAATGAATCAAATGGATATCTGCCAGAGGTGAGACCTTCGCCTAGCTCACAATAACGGCAGAATCTGTTTCTTACATTTCTAAAATGATTGTAATTGTTCCTAAACAGGCTCCAATTAGCATTCCCGTGCCAAAGAAACCCAGAATCCGAAGGGATTCGCTATACCCCACCAATAGAGACCACATGATCTGCAAGTGCCTGACTCTGAGCATAACGTACGCGGCCACCATCGGCGGTCTCATCACCTTAACCGGCACGTCCACCAACCTCATCTTTGCCGAACAATTCAACAAGTATGTTATCACTGTGCCCGATCCATTAGAAAAAAGGCACATTCACAAAATGTTGGGCAGTGCTGGGATTTGTTTAAGCACCTAATTCAATCCGCTCAATCTCATTTCCTGCACATTGTAAAGACGCTAAGTAGAGAAAAATAACCTTGTGCAACATTTCTTGGGCAAAGGTGACTTTATATTGTAACCTGTTTTTTCCCCCAGGAAGTCTGTTGCTGATGTAAAAATATACAGTAATGGCCAAAAGTGATGTTCGGAGGGGATATTTGTTTTTAATGACCCTATAAGCTCGATTAAACCATCACAATATGAGGAGAATATTTTAGATACGAGGATACGAGATACACTATACTTTGTTAAGGGATTTATATGACAAAATTATTTGGCAAAAAAAGGCAAACTACAGCGACAGGTTTTATTTAACTCTGCAAAACCAAAAGCTCACAGGGATAAGCATACATTGACTACAACATATTCAGTTATTAATATTTCATTGGTTCTTTCATGTGTTCACAATTTCTTTGTTTGACTGCCTGGCCAAAAATGATGTCCACATAATTTGTCATGTTTCATTGCATTATCACAAATAAAACAATTGACTCCAAGCACAACTACGCAACAAATCTTTAACACATTTTTGAAAAATATTTGAATAAAGGGTAAAGATGTTGATTTTCCTAGGCTGGACATCACTTTTGGCCTCTACTGTAAATGACAGTGAAAAGAGGGCCTTCAGCGGGTCAGTGGGGTTTGTATTGACGCTCTTTTCAGGCAAATTGCCATATTGACAGTAACTATCACAAGTTCTGATATAATCTGCGTTCACTGGAGAGTTGTTATTGCTGACTTGACATTTTGTTAGAAATAATCAATGTAAAGTGCTAATTGGCCTATAGTGGGGCGGCTAAAAATCTTGCACCTCATTGATTGGCTCTCTTCTTGAGGATTCCAAATGCTGTGTAAACAGAACCTTGTCCTTTTCTTCCACATTGGAATGAAGACATTTGACCCCCGAATGTTCTTTGGAAAAATTTGCACTCTGGTCTCAATAAGACTTACATTAGATGTATGTAGTGATTATATAACGCATTCAATTATCATTTTAATTATATCAACACTATAAAACAAGTTTGTTGCAATTAGCTATCACAACTTAAAATTTAGCGTTAGAGTTTGATAACTCAAATATTCAAGTTGTCACTTAGACAGCTTAAACTTAAAATTGAAGGCAGCATGCACACTTTACGTTGAAACTAAAAAAAATATATAATGTGTTTGCAACATTAAACTTTGTTATAAAATGTTTTTTTCAGTCGTTACCCAGAAGCAAAAGTCATCAACTTCGGCACCTGGTTCATCTTCAGTTTGCCGATCGCTTTGATCATGCTGATACTCACCTGGATCTGGCTGCACTTTTTATTTCTGGGATGCAAGTAAGAATAAAAGAGAAACTTTTATTATTATTTTGAAATTATTTCGTGAAACTTGCTGAACTCAGAAGCTGTTATCTCTTCACAGTTTCAGAGAGACTTGCTCTCTCAGCAAGAAACGCAAAACCAGGCGAGAAATCCTCTCTGAGAAACGCATTTATGAGGAGTACCAGAAACTCGGCCCCATTAGGTACACTGTAAAAAAATATCTTTTTGTGTTTTACAAGAAAATACTAAATTATTTGCCATTTTGTTGTAATTATTTTTCAAATGTACTTGCAATTTCTGAGTGAAAATGGTTTAAAAGTAAATCCTACACCAATTTTTTTGTGTACTTTAGACAGACAGACAGATAGATAGATAGACAGACAAACAGACAGACAGACAGACAGACAGACAGACAGACAGACAGACAGACAGATAGATAGATAGACAGATAGATAGATAGACAGACAGACATACAGACATATAGACAGATAGACAGATAGATATAGATAGATAGATAGACAGATTAGATAGACAGATAGACAGACAAACAGATAGATAGATAGATAGATAGATAGATAGATGGATGGATGGATGGATGGATGGATGGATGGATGGATGGATGGATGGATGGATGGATGGATGGATGGATGGATGGATGGATGGATGGATGGATGGATAGACAGACAGACAGACAGACAGATAAATAGATAGATAGATAGACAGACAGACAGACAGACAGACAGACAGACAGACAGACAGACAGACAGACAGACAGATAGATAGATAGATAGATAGATAGATAGATAGATAGATAGATAGATAGATAGATAGATAGATAGATAGATAGATAGATAGATAGATAGATAGATAGATCTTCTGATTTCAAAAAGACTTTATTTTGATGTTGTGACTAATAAAAAATGTTCTCCTGATACACAGCTATCCTGAAGTCGTGACAGGCATCTTTTTTGTTCTGATGACCGTCCTTTGGTTCACCAGGGAGCCAGGATTTGTCCCCGGCTGGACATCACTTTTCGAGAAGTATGAGGACATCTTATGTTAACCCTAACACAGTCAAAAAATTGATTTCCATTTCTTTTTCTAGAAGAGCCATTTTCTTGCTTTGATGCTAAATAAAGCCTCTATATTCACTAAACGTCATGTATTTCACAGGAAGGGCTACAGGACTGATGCCACGGTGTCGGTGTTGCTCGGCTTCCTCCTCTTCCTCATCCCTGCTCGAAAGCCTTGGCCATCTGCATTCTCCAGCGAGAGCAAAGGTCAGATCCCACGCTGCCCTCAGCAGGACCGCTCCACACTTCAATGTAGCCGCGAGTACTCGCTCAGCAGGCTGATGCTGTAATACACACCACCAGGGTCTAGTTGTACAACCAGTTCATTCAGGTTGAGGACATCAGAGCAAAGGTGAATGTTCTCGACGGCGCACCCTGTGGGCCGGGTTTGGTAAGTGCTCTTGTCTCTGTTATCTGTGCAGATGATGATGAAGATGATGATGATGACGATGAGGAGGAAAAGGACCCTCTGGCCCCGATGATCACATGGAAAGACTTCCAGAGACTGATGCCGTGGGAAATTGTTATTCTGGTTGGAGGAGGATATGCACTGGCTGCCGGATGCAAGGTGAGCGTCTCCGAAAGATTGTATTTCAGGGGACTTTCTGAGTTTCTATACTGTAATGCAAAAAAGAATATGATAAATATAAATAATAAAAGTACAATTATGAAAGAATGTGACAATTCAATGTTAATTTTATATTAGATAATTATTATTTAATTATTATCATCAGTATTTTATTTTATATTATTTTTATAATTTAATTTTACATCACTGTTTTATTACTGTATATGAAACATACATTTTATTAGAATATATATGTTTTTAAATATACTTTAATATTACATTATTTATGTTTTTTTTTTATATTACAGTGTAATATGACCCCAAAAATATTTTATTTTATTTTATTACATTACGTTAAATGACATTGTAATGTGAACAGTGTAAAACATTTCTTTGTAAGATTAACTAACATAGTTGCACTGGATAAAATTGTCAAATAAGTCCAAATAATCTTATATTAATGTATTTTAATCAATAATATATTATATAATTTATTTTATTATTATTTTTATATTTAAGATTCCATGTTGATTTGGATAAAAGTGTCTCATAAGAGTAAAAATACTTAACAGTAGCACTTCCCTTAAATGTATTATGTATTAAATCATAATTTTACACATTACACTATTTTGTTAGAGAAGTGCTTCGTGACAACAGACAGAATCTTTTCTAGACACAAACATGCCTTATATACATTAACTTGTAAATGAACCGTGTGACTTCTCTCGGGCAGGTGTCTGGGCTCTCCATGTGGATTGGTCGGCAGCTGGAGCCAATGAGTGGTCTTCCTCCCTGGGCCGTCACGCTGCTGGCGTGTCTTCTCGTGTCTGCCGTCACTGAGTTCGCCAGCAACCCCGCCACGCTCACAGTGTTTCTGCCCATCCTCTCCGCCTTGGTCAGAACACGCCAGAAAGAATAGTCTCGCACAAACAAATCAATCTGCATGAAAGCGTATTGTTTCACAGTGGTGTTCTGTCTCGAATGACCCTAATGAACGACCCTGTGTCTCCTGTCCCCTCACAGTCAGAGACGCTGCAGATCAACCCTCTACACACACTCATCCCTGCCACCATGTGCGTGTCCTTCGGCGTCATGCTGCCTGTTGGAAACCCGCCGAACGCCATTGTGTTCAGTTATGGACACGTGCAGATCAGTGACATGGTATGAAACAACATTATCCTGTTATATCACCTCTGTCACGTCTCACAGCTGTGCCAGGAACGCAATGTCGAAAGGCCACTAATCATTTGTTTTTCATAAGCACATCTATAAAGTGCCCACAAACTGAGGGCCATTCAGTGAAACAGGTGCCGTTATCCGTACGATTTTAAACAATCTGGCAGACAAATACTGTGTTAAGTGTTGATAAGTTGAATTGTGCCATCTGAAGCAAAGTTATTTAACATTTCAATATATTTTAGGATAAAATGATGGCTTCAGAAAAAATAACAGGGCTGATGGTAAACAGGGATTACAATTTTAACATGACATTTTAAGATGGTCCCCTACTATTATTTTACGTATTCTGTTACTTATATAAATGCATATTCATGATGAAAGAAAATGTAAAAATAATATTAATAATTCATTTCATGTTTTTTTGAATAAGTTTCCATTTTAAAAGCATCAGCATCAGCTAAAAAGGGAAAATATTTGATTAAAATTGTTTTTAATAACACGTTATTTTAACTAAAATATATAAATGAATCATTGATGTTATATTATATAAAAAATAAACAACTACATCTACAGGCTTCATAGTCAGATATTAATATCTGTTGGTTCTCTCTTGTTTTTTTGTTGTTGCATGTGTTCATAATTTCTTTGAATTACAGCATGTTTCTTTGCGTTATCATAAATAAAATTGAAGTTGACTGCAAGCACAACTATGCAGTTTGCTCACAAAATCATCTAATAATATTTGAATAAAGGATGATATCAACTTTCCTAAGCCGGGCAATACTTTTGCCCACTGAGAACACAAATAGCAACTATTTTGTAGACTACTATAACACCACTTACTAATACTATGGACATATAAATCAATTCAGTGTGGGAGGGACAACAAACGGCTCATTTACAGTATTAACTGTATTATTGACTATTTGTTTTTGCCAAAATAAATGGGACAATGGGCATGTTCCCCTAGTGGAAGCTCATATACTGACAAAAGTTGTTTTCTCGCAGGTCAAGGCCGGGTTCGGAGTGAATCTGATTGGAGTTTTGGTGGTCATGTTGGCCATAATGACGTGGGGAGAGCCTCTCTTCCATCTGAGCGAGTTCCCCACCTGGGCGGTGATGCGCAACGTCACGGGCAGCTTGTAGCCGGAGGTGGGCGGCACAGGCGTGAGTGTTTGACATGTAGGGACTGAGGACACTGGATAACACTGAAGGAGGCATAAAAATGTGATTAAGGCCTTATTTTCCCCCCCGTCCGTGGAGTAAGAGAGTATCCGTGACACCTCCGTCGGAGGATGCAGAGCTGCTCACTGTGACTGAATGAACGACACAAACAGGGGAAACTATTCTTACACTTCTATATCAATGTTGCCTTAAAGTATTAGGCGTAGATTAACATCTTTACAGCTGAATGCACAAGTTTATGTGCCTACAAAACACAATCAGCAATGCTTGTGTGTGCCCACTGAATGTAACATGTCTGTATGCTTTATCTTCTGATGTCTAACAAATGTCGTGTTACATTTGCATTATTTACTTGAGAGGTTTGAGGGAGATTCTGCATCAGGCCTATTTGCAGTTGAATTCGCTGCTGAAATCATAGTATCTAAAATGCTCTTGCCAAAATGTTACATAGCTTATGTGGTCAGGTTACAGAAGATTTTTTCATATCCTTTGTTATTCAATAAATCTTTGTGCTTTTTGAAGGTGGCCATTAAAGGGATAGTTCACCCAAAAATGACAATTCTGTCATCATTTACTCACCCTCAAGCTGTTCTAAACCTGTGCAAGTTTTTTTCTTATGTCGAAACTAAACGAAGATATTTTGAAGAATTTTGGTAACCAAATAGCTTCTGGTCCCCATTGACTTCCATAGTATTTCTATGGAAGTCAATGGGGACCAGCAACTGTCAGCTTACCAACATTCTTCAAAATATCTTTTGTGTTCAACAGAACAAAGAAATTCACACAGGTTTGGAACAACTTGAGGGTGAGTATATGATGAAAAATGTTTCATTTTTGGGTGAACTATCCCTTTAATCGTTGTACATACAGGAAACAAACATTTTGTTATTGTCGGCCACCCATTGTTGGCCTAGTCACCAGCAAATCGTTGTAATATGTTCTGTGATCTCTGAAACATAATAAAACACTGTATTTTTGGTTCATTTATTTATTTTGCATTTAAGGCATTACATTGAAGCTCCATACAGCACAGACTCATTGAGATAAATAAGACAAAAACACAATGTTTTATATAGGCTAGGAAAACTTTTAGTGCATCACCGCCATTGTCAGAGTCCAGTGTTATCATTCCCTCCGATGCACAGCATTGCTGGCTATAATTTTGATGCTCCTTCAGTTGGTTCATAGCCCTCGTTTTGTATTTTCTCCTTGTACTTCAAGAAGTCCCTCCGTTTGACGAAATACTTCACCTGCCGTTGAATTACAACAATCAGTTCATGTACGTGCATTGTGAAATTCAACAGAAGACACTATTGCCCTTGTGAAAAAGAAGAGTGCTTAATTGTACTAATAGTAATGAAATAAAAGGTCACTTAAGTGTACTTAAAGAGTATATTTTCATAAGTGTTTCTTAAGACACTTAAGTACTTGTAATAATATCAAATGAAAAGTTTTACTTTAAATCATTGTTTTAATCATTTTTGTCATGTTTTAAAGAAGTACACTTACTTTAATGTGTTGACTAACATTCTAAAGCACATGTACTTGATTATAATTTTAACCAGTGTGTCATTTGATATTACATTTAAAGTTAATATATTTTAACTTCATAACTAGAATTGTTGACAGATGTACTGTCATTAATTACTCACCCTCGTGTCGTTCCAAACCCATAAGACTCGTTCATCTTCGGAAAACAATCTTTTTGATGAAATCTGAAAGCTTTCTGTCTCTCCACTGACAGCTACGCAACTACCATTTTGACACATCAGAAACTTCATAAAGAGATCGTAAAATTAATCCATATGAATTAAGCGGTTTAGTCCAAATTTTCTGAAGAGACGCGATCGCTTTATATGATGAACAGATTGAATTTAGGCTTTTATTCACATATAAACATTCATCAACGCACACATCAGTGAGGTCAATGAGGTTCATTCTCGTGTTACGCAGCACGTTTGAGCTTCAGCAAGAACCAATGAGGTTTGAGCTTCGGTTTATGTTTGCTGATCAATGTTTATATGTGAATAAAAGCCTAAATTAAATCTGTTCATCATATAAAGCAATCAAGTCTCTTCAGAAAATTTGGACTAAACCACTTTATTCATATGGATTAGTTTTACGATATCTTTATGAACTTTTTGAAGCGTCAAAGTGGTAGTTGCGTAGCTGTCACCGGAGGGACAGAAATCTCTCAGTTTTCATTAAAAAGATCTTCATTTGTGTTCTGAAGATGAACGAAAGTCTAACGGGTTTGGAATGAGGGATGTCATTGAATGGAATGACATTTGCAATAAAGAATATAATCAAGGATATTGTTTCCGAAAAGGTATGCTACAGTGTGTACTTCTTTTTCACAAGCGTGGCTACATTGAGAGGGAAATATTAATGTACTTAATGTTTTAATTTTTTTAATGTTTTAATGTATGCTATAACAATGCAATAGCCTAACACGTGTAAAAATCAAATGTTTTAGTTTCATAAAAAAAAACCCCTCAATATTCGTGACAGCTGCTGCAAATAAATTCAAATTAAACGCAGGTGTCATAGACATTTGTATGTTTCTGCACTCAGAACTATTGAATCAGTACTATGGACAGACCCACTGGGCAGGACACTTGTCTTCAAACTCCTGCTGGTGTTTCTCACAGGCAGATGAGCTGTCTTTGTGGACATCTAGACACTTCCAGAGCTCATCTCTCGCGCTCCAGCAGGCCTTGCGTTCACTGGCGTTAGGAGCGCTCATCTCTCCTCAGACATTCTGCAGGTTTGTCAACAACTTTTAACACTCGTATTGTTCAATATAAACGTTGCAAACAAATTTCATTAACATTAAGGACATGTTTAACCATCAGTGAACTGTCATACAGACAGTATGTTTTACCAGAGAACACAAATGAGAGATAATTGTGGCTGACAGACACAGAGAAAGAATAACCGCTTACCAAATACGATTCATCACTTCAAAAGCTCTCTGTAATTGGTATTAACCTAATAAAAATGTTAATCAGTCATGTATCTGAAGTGCAGAGAGTCCCAAGGACGCGTTGAGGAAGTAACGCGACTCAACAACACTAAACATGTCGCCTTCTGATGACTCAAGGCATTGCGTAAAATGTAGTTCGGTCAGTGACAGCTAGATGGTGCACTTAAAACATTTTAGTCTCTCTTCTAATGTAAATGCATTTCCTCTTATCATACAGTACATTTGCCCATTGATATCTGTAATGTTGGCCCTCATTAATGGCTCCAGAAAGTGATGCCACAATATGTTTTGCAGCTGTTCAAACTCAAGGGTTTGAGACCGTCAAATAAAATTTTGCCAAAATCTTCTGAGGCTTTTCAGTTTTTCATGTCTTCGATTCAATCCCATCCGTCATAAGTCAGCACTAAAGAAAATCCTTTTAGCTGCTTTATTCAGAAGTTTCTCCTCATGTTTTGAAGTCCTCGTGCTCCTGATCCCATGCAGTGACTCATCGTGGCCATTAACAAACAGGAATTAATTGTGTGTGGGAATGCTATTGAAAGTGAGCTCCTTTGTAGGGACAGAGAGTGTCCATTGTTCAGCACTGAATGTTAAAGAGAAAGAAGAGCACAAACATTTGAGGCCAAAGATAAACTCTGAACGATTGAAAAGATAGTTCCCCCCCCCTCCATAATTACTTACTAACAGACCTTGAGATCCCATTCAGAAAGATGAAAATGAAATGTGATCTGAATTGTGTGAAAGCCCATTTCAACCACGTAAGAAAATAAATCATGCTTTCAAAAAATCATAAATATGACAAGTCTAAATCTAGTCCCTCACTAAAATGCATGTTTGAGCTGTTTTAACTGAAAGCAACCTGCACTGATATATCTTAAAATATGTCAGAGCCATTGTTTTGTCTCAAGATGCACACTAGTAATGTTTTTTTTTCTAAGGCACGTTTATTAAAGCTACTTAGATATCCTAACTGAACTAACCCTGGCTTAATCTAAGCCCTGTCTGTGAAACCAGGCCAGAATCTCACTTTTTATCTCATAACTTCAACCTTTTGTCTCATAATTTCAATTTAATATATTAAATGAAGATTTACCAAAGCTTTTTTCTTCTTCTTTAGTGTCAGAAATGGGCTTTTGTATATATTTTTTTTACAATGACAGTCATGTTTTCGTGTTTCCTCCCAACCTGAGCACTTTTGTGTTCCACTTTTTGTTAACTTTGAAGTGCTGATTCTTTCATCTCGGTCTGTGTTCTCGATTGTCAGTCGTGTGTGATTATGGGTCAGCGCTGGGCTGTTTGATTTCTTCCCCGTCT